>NC_092809.1:158812187-159163187 GCF_040954645.1 Diabrotica undecimpunctata
TTAAGTAAAGATGAACATAATGTTTTATTGTATGTTCCAATGAAAGAACTCTTTAAATCGATAGATGGAGCACATAAATTAATTGGGTATGGAAGTTGAACAAGAATGTTCAAATAAACACAGGTACAAGAACATAACTGAAGAAATCATAACGAGTCATTCGAATCTGTATGAAAATTGCCAGAAAAAATCTGTAGTGAAACCTATACTGTTAAAAAAATGAATAATAGATGTTAAATAGATCTAATAGATATGCATGCCCAAGCAAATACTGAATTCAAATTATTTTTTGTTTACCAGTATTATTTTAAAAATTGTTTCGGAAAATATTTTGTGCTTTTAGAGCTCGAAGATTTCTTTAAGGCAACAACGGACGAGAATTCTCCAACAGAATTATAAAAGAACTGTTTATCATATGAAAAGATTTAAAGAACACGGTAAGCCAAGACACAGTCAGTTACAAGGATCTGTTTAACGTGTGAATCCAGACATCAAAAATTTGTAAGTTCCTGGTTGAAAAGCAACCAAACAAACAAGTGGTCAGAGTTGGAAAGCAACCAAACAAAATTACCATTCTGCCATCAAGTGCAATATGTATAAAGCTATATTTTGGTTTCGTACCATAATTGGTTGAAAAACTTCATCACCGCCAAAAGACGCTCTGGAAAATATTTTGACTAAAGAAGATTTGGAAGCGTTAGTGGAACAAGTAGAAGATACACAGTCAAGTCCTGATTCTAAAGAATGTGAAGAAGCAGAAGTGGATAAACCAAATATGCTTCTAATAAAATAAAAACCAGAATAACCTGAGCAATCATAAGTAAATGAATCTAATGCGATTCTAGAAGAACTATCTTCTAATTAAATTTCAGAGAGGCAAGTTTCTGTTGCAAATAAACAGACACGTGCAAAGAAATGTCTAGACAAAGAAAATCCCTAAAACATCAAACTTGAAACTTCCCTCTAGTAATATCCTTGATAGGGCAAAAGTAAGAGTGCCAGATGTTGACAGGGCATGAAGAGAGTAAACATTTTTTGGCTATAGTTATGAGTGTTCAAAATGAATTATACGAATTTTATTTCTCTAGACATAATTCCAAAACTAAACATTTCATCGTGCAAATATGTTAGAAAAACGTGTCTGTTGGGTGGGCATGGCTATCAGCGATGTGCTAACAAAAGTAAATGTAAAACCGATAAGTGTAAAATAAAAAAAAACTGAAAGTTGTGTAATTTCAAGTGCCATGAGAGTTTGTTATGTCAGAACAAATAGTAAGTAAGTAAAGTAGTAGTGTTAATTTAGGCAAAAAACTGAATTCGGGTTAAACAAAATGTCTCTTGTTTTTAATATAGTTCAATAAAAATCCCACTTCACGAATAGCTGTTGAAATTTATTGTTTTTATTTCATCATTTTATACTTTTACCGTCTTTGGTAATTAAATACAACCGGTAAAAGTAGATAATTGAAAATAATTTCCTACATATACCGTTGACTTTGGAAATTGCATACAATTAGCGGTAATTGTATACAATTATACAATTACCAAATATGTACTCTTACCAGCTCAAGACGCTGACCGCCCAGGTGTTTCTTCAAGTGCTGGAACAAATGGTAGTTGCTGGGCGCCAGATCAGGGCTGTATGGAGGATGATCTAGAGTTTCCCATTTAAATGATTTGATGAGATCTTTGGTCTGATTAGCCACATGTGGACGGGCATTGTCATGCAGCAAAAACGATACCCTTACTCAACTTGCCACGTCTTTTGTTCTGGATTGCACGACGCAGATTTTTCAATGTCTCACAATAAGACGCTGCATTGATTGTCTCATTACGAGGCAGAAACTCCACTAGCAATACTCCTTTTCTGTTTCTTTTGGGTGATGATGAATATCGCCATTCCATGGGTTGTTGTTTTGATTCTGGTGTGACGTAGGCCACCCACGTTTCGTCACCAGTAACAATTTGGTCTAAAAAATCTTCACCTTCACTGTGGTACCGCTCAAGGAAAGTCAATGCACTGCCTAAACGTTGGGATTTGTGCAAATCCGTCAACATTTTTGGAACCCAACGTGAACACAATTTCTGGTAATTCAAGTTCTCGGTAACAATGCGATACAAAACACTACGAGAATACTGAGGAAAGCAGTCGGAAAATGATGAAATTGTAAAGCGTCTGTTTTCTCTCACCTTTTCGTCCACTTTCTGCACCAAATTTTCATTAACGACCGAAGGACGCCCACTCCGTTTTTCATCATGCACATTTGTGCGGCCATCTTTAAATGCTCTTACCCATTCCCTTACCATTCCATCACTCATAATGTTTTGTCCGTAAACTTCAACGATCTCACGATGAATATCGATCGGTTTTACGCCTTTAGCACTAAGAAATCATATAACAGCCCGTACTTCACAATCAGCGTGACTCACGATTGTTGGAGGCATCTTAAACACTGGAGTAAACAAGTATACATGAAGAATCAGACTGTAATGGCGTCAGTGCGTAGATAAGAGATGTAGGTAACCAGCGCTCATGCGCGGAACGCCGACCGTAGCGCTGCGGCGGCGGAATCGCCAAACAGTACTTACTTAAAAAACATGCCTCGTGGTTTCCTTAATAATTATTTTTATAAGTATATTAAGTTTTTATAGTTCGTTTAATGTATGATCTTAAATAACGTCGGCAAAGTCTTAAAAAAAATAAATCTTTTATGTTAACTATTTCTGCAGCTTAACAAGCGAAATCTGCATTCGTTTGTTGAAACAATAAATTCGATTTTGAAAATAATATGCGATTGTAGGACTGTTGAGTATTCACATAGCCTAACCAAATATTCATAATTTTTTTTTAACTTTTTCTACTTTGGTGGTTTGGCTGTAAATATATTAAAAATATGAGCAATATCTATCATAACCGATCCAGGTGGAAGACATAAAATAAGTTGACTGATATCCCATTTACAAAAATTTCAGCACACAGCATATTGTTATTTATACCTTTTACAAAAGGTTTATAGCTCGAGAAATATGACGGTCTAAACAGGATAGTACAACGAGTGTATAAAGATCGTTCTATATCATTATTAATAATAATTTCGTTATTATCCTAAAGAGAAACGAATTTACTGTAACCGGCTTTATATTGTTGTATGTTTATATCATACATTACAAAAATTTTAATTAAAAAATTCTTAATAAAAGGTATATTTATTTAAAAGATCCCTTTCGGGCAATATCACAGAAAGTTTTTAGAAATGGCTATTCCATCATCAATGCTAATACTAGGTAAACATGAGTAAAGGCAATAAATATACGGGTAAAACCCTTTAAATGTTGTTAAATTAGTTTTAAATTACATTGTTGCTGATAATACTATAATATGTTAAAGTTTTAAACAGAACTTACTTCATGCAACGTTAGATCAACAAAGTGGGGTTCCTGGTCCTGAGGCGTAGTCTTTATAAAGACTTTTAGGTAGCAACTTATGCTAAATGTTAATAAAGAGATACGCGCCTGTTTATCGATGCTTAAATGTTAGTAAAGAGATACACGCCTGTTTTTTAGATATTAGAAATGCATTCAACAGGCTAGTAATAAACATTTGTGAATATTCGTTAGTCTATATTGGAATCAGAGAGAAGCATAGGTAAGACGAGAATCCAAATGATGAAATAATTAAGAACAAAGGAGTCACACATACCAATTTATATGCAGACGATATTATGTTGTTCAGGACAACATTGACAGATCATCGCTTTAATAAAAAAATTAACTTAATTTATTCGTAAAGATTTATATCTATATCTATCTATATCTAGATCTGTATTTAAACAGATTGTGGATTTTAAAGATATGAAGTAAAAGCCCTTTTCCCAGATGCACTAAAAATTCCTATACTGATTTGAACCAACAGATTTCTAGACTTAAACAGAATTGAATAAATATCGTAGATGCTCGAAAAATATCAGATGTGAGCAATTAAAGGTCACCAAATCTGCTGCAGCATCAAATTGGATAATGTCTGATGCAGTTGAACATAAAAAGATCCGGAAAAATTCAGTCTGTGGTGTATAAAACTTTACAAAACAGCATTAAAACATAAATTTCTTAATAAATATATGTATTGCACCCAGTTTTATAATAAAACAATTAATAAGATAAAAAATGCAAGAAGTCAACAGTCATCGTAATAGAAAGCTTCAAGACGAGTAGTGAAAACGGAGAACAATTTAAATAATCTAATTTTCATTTGTGCAAATATTCATTTACCTTATTTTTTTAGATCGCAATTTTGCGAAAAGACAATTAAAGTAATATACTAATTAGCAATTTATATTCATAAAAATTAGCAGTTATACTGAAAATTATTCTTGTACTAATAATTAACGGTTCTAATATCTACCTGCTTTTGCATCCTCTACGATTAGGGTTGGAAAACAAAGTCATTTGGGAAAACATTTAGAGAAATATGTGATTAGTTTTATCAATTTTGTATATATACAGAGGGGCCGCATGAAAACAAAATAGAGATATTATCAGGAATGACGACATATTTGAAAAGCCCGGTGGAAGTCCATTTTTGATTAAAGAGGAAAATATTTATAGTGGAAGTCAGAATAAGAATCACCTAAATATTTTTAGTGGAAGTGTGGGTAAAATAAAATATCTTATGGAGATTCTTGCAGTTCCCTATACATTAGTCTTTAACTTTTTAACTTCGGTCCAATTATAAAGTTAAATTGTATTATTATGCTTAATTAGTACGCCAATAGTTAAGACAATAATTTCTCTTTTCGCATAGCCTTTCTTTTTTTGTCATATTTGTCACACTTAGTAAATTATACGATAATCACATAAAGAATGTAAAATTAAATAATGTTCTTGTGAATATCAAATGCAAGGATTAACTTGTAGTCTTTGAAAATTAATTACCACGGTTTATTTTATTTCACAAGGTAGATCTTGTTTCTTTACATTTTATGAATAATGTGCTAATCCTAGATAAATCGGCTTCAACATCACCCTTTCATCTTTTTCTAGGATGGCCTAATGTTCTTATACCGTCTGGGCTCTCAAAAGCACTGTCTTTAGCACTCTCTTTTTCTCTGATCTTACCACATGATCTGTCCATCTTATCCGGTTAGATTTTATATGTCTTACGATGTTTTACCATACAGAGCCACCAGTTTGACATTGCGGCGCCTTCTCCACTTTCCGGTCAATTCATCTCTTTGAGGGCTACATATTATTATAAGAACCTTTCTTCCAAATATCAACAGCTTATTTATTTCCTGCTAATGTAAAGTCTATGTTTTACTTCCACGTCACAGTCCTAATTTAGATTGTCTTTTTAGCAGCTTAGATAATAATAATAATGATAGGGAGTATAATACTCTATTCCCCGAAGCTGTCATTGCTGAGACCTTAATTTCTATGTAATCGTCATCTTTGATTACCGCTCCCAGATATTTAAACTCTTTTACTTACTTCGAACTTGTGATCATTAATATTTATGTTCTTTTCAGCGTGTATTTTGTCATTTCTTTATTTATTTGAAGACCCTGACTACCTGTTTCGTCCTCAAGTTCTGAAAATATCTCTTTAACATCTCTTGTAAAATGAGCGACTGCATCCAGATCATAAGCTAAGGACAACAATATTTTTTGATCCTCGATTCTCAAATCACCTTGTCAGCTCAGACAATATTTAACTTATTGCATATTTCAAGGACTTGAACAGCGACGGTGATAATGGGTCTCTTTTTTTAAATCCTGGTGTTATATTAAATGGCATCGATGTTTCGTTTCCTATCGGTACCTGTGCATATGAATATGTCACTCAATTTTGAGTTTGCTCCTCTAATTTTATGAAAAATAAATTTTAAATCTACGAAAATTTAGTGTACGTCTCGGTTGAATTTCCAGTTTTTCTAATATTTGTCAGATCGTAAATATTAAATCTATTATTGATCTTATAGCATGAAAGCCGCATTAGTAGTTGCCTAGACTCTCTTAATAGTAAGCCTCGTTAGCAAGATACTTGATAGCACTTTACATGCTGTACTAATAAGCGATATGCCTGTATAGTTTCTAAAGTGTTCTTTATCTTCTTTTTTATGTGTGGGTATTCCTTATATAACCCTTCCATTTCTTTTCCTAGACATTTTCTTAAAATATAGGTAATGAAAAACGAGAAACTAAAGGGCTTGTAGTTAATGAACATACTCAAGTTGCAGTATTAGGACATGTTCATCTAGATTCCATAATAAGTACGAAGTAAATAGCAGCTGTATCTGGAATCAACCGAACTAGCGTCCAAGCCATTTTGAAGGAGAAAAAATTCCATTCATATAAAATACACTTAGTGCAGGAATTTAATGGGAAGAACCATTATGACCGCCGTTTACAGTTTTGTGAAATAATCAGTGAGTGAGCAGTGACTGACCCATAGTTTTGCTTTAATGTTTTGTCCCTTAATTATTATATCATATTTCTCATAAATGCAACTACAACCTTTACAGTTGCCGTTTTTGGTCTGATTAGAACCCCAGGATTTTGCACGAAGTGCATACACAGCAACCGCAGGAATTAAATGTATGGGCTGGTATTTTTAATGATCGGCCATTTTTTTACCTGCCAATTTGACTGGCCAAATGAGTTTACAATTACTGAAAGACGTGAATAATCCTGTCTTGACTCCTGTGTTGCTCCTCATTATGTTTTATTCCTTTGTCAATATTTAGACCATAATTTTCACGTCAGAATCGAATGGCCTTCTTAGTCACCAGACTTGTCTCCACTGGATTTTTTTTTGTGGGGACAACTAAAGAATAAAATCTGTAGAATAACGCCCGTATTTTTAGAAAATTTATGTCATCGAATTGTTAACGAATGCCTATGACTCACTCCGTAAACACTTTAGAAGGTACGTCTCGAACAAAACATTATCATTTTACGGATACCGGATATCAATAGTTTTACCATTTGGTAAACTAGGAAAGAAGTAACCAGCTAAGAACATTATCATCATCAGCAGTTTTGAGTCAACTGCTGGACATAGGCCTCCCGTAAATAATTCCAATGCATTCTTTCTTGAGCACCCTGAATTCAGTTGTGCTAAATGCGCTTGATGTCATCTGACCACCTTGTTGAGGGACGTCCTCGATTACGATAAGCATCGTGTCTAGGTCCCCATTCCAGAATTTCCTTCGTCCACCTTCCATATTTTAATCTGGCAACATGCCCCGCCCAGTTCCATTTCAATGTTGTAATCCTTAGAACTGCGTTAGTAACACCAGTTTTTCTCCTAATTATTTATTTGATACTCTGTCTCTGAGAGATATATTCAGCATTGACCTTTCCATCGCTCTCTGTGACACTTGTATTTAATTGATTACTTTTCTGGTAAGAGTCAATGTTTCTGCTCCATACGTTAGAACTGGGAGTACACATTGATCAAAGACATTCCTTTTCAAGCACATGGGAATATCTGATCTAAAGACTTTTCTCAGTTTTCCGTAAGCCGCCCATGCCAGTCCTATTCTCCTGTTTAGCTCCGTTGTTTGATTATCTCTTCCTAAATTAATCTCGTGGCTGATATACATCTGTTCAATTTGCGTGCCGTTAGTTGAGATGTTTTTCGCCAGTACTAGGTTGGTCATATACTGTGTTTTGGAGAAATTAATTTTAAGTCCAAATCGTGTACACGAGCTCTGAAGGTCTTGAAAAAGCTGACAGACATGATATACCCGGTCTGCAATAAAGACTATGTCGTCTGCAAATCTCAAGTTGTTCAGAAATTCTCCATTTATGTTGACTTCAATATTCTCCCAATTATTGTTTCTCATAACACTCTGCAACAAAGCGGTGAATAGCTTAGGAGAGATGGTGTCTCCCTGCCTAATACCCCTCTCGAAGGGAAATGTATTTGTGTTGCCATAATAGCAGTTGCGCTATTATATATATATATATATATATATATATATATATATATATATATATATATATATATATATATATATATATATATATATATATATTCCGAAGAAGTACCGAGTTGTGTACCTATGATCAATACTGCACTCTGTAAGAGCTCTTAACATGGAGCTATGCTGGACTGAGTCAAACACTTTCTTATAGTCTACAAATATTAATATCAATGGCTTGTTGTCTTCTGTAACTTTCTTATTAAGGATTTTATTACTTGTAGGTGGTCATTCGTTCCAAAGCCACTCCTAAATCCGGCTTGCTCTAACGGTTGGTGAAAATCCGGCTTAGGTTCCAGTCTGTTAGTAATTATTCCCATAAAGAGCTTATATAAATGAGATAACAAGCTGATAGGTCTGTAGTTTCCAATTTCTGTTACATCTCCTTTTTTGTGCAATATTATCATAATGGCACTATTCCATTTTTCTGGTGTAACTCCTTCAAAGAGGCAGGCATTATAAAGGGTTTTTAAAGCTTTTATGACGCATTATAATTATTCGTATCCTAATTTTAGCATTTTACTTACAATGCCATCTTCTCCAGATGATTTGCCGTTCCTCATACCTTTCTACGCTGATTCGATTTCTTCTCCGGTTATATCTGGAAGTTCCTCTAATCCTTGATTTTGTATGGCTGGGATTTCCACCTCTGGAATGTGAGCATCTCGATGATATAATGTTCTATAGTACTCTGCGATAATTTTTCTAAATTCTTTTTGTTCATATACAGCATGTCCTTGGCTATTTTTTAGCTTATATGTTCCTGGTTCCTGTCTTCAACTTTCGTTTTAGAACTTTAAGGCTTTTATTTTGTTCTATGGTATTAGTTGTTTCTTTAGTGTTAAATTCCTTATGTCTTTCCTAACAGCTTTTGAAATAGTTTTATTTAAATTCCTTAGCTCTGCGATGTTCACTGTGTGCTTATCTTTCATTTCCCTTCTTTTTCGCATTAGGTTCCTTGTGCCTTTTTTAGTATTTCATTTTTCCTTGTTTGCTTAACTTGACAGTTCTTCTGTGCCTTCCCTTGAGCGTCCACCAACCTTTCGTTAAGTTGTTCAATATCGGTTTTATCTTGCACGTCATTCTGAAGCTTTCTGTCTATTTCTTCCTGGTATGCCCTTGTGTTAGTAATCGCAGTAAACGTAATATTTTTGTCATTGTTACCATATTTCTTCGTTCCTTCTTTACGATCAAGACTACCTTCGCTCTAACTATTCTATGGTCACTGTCCGTTGAAAATTGATTTAATACAGTTACGTCTTGAACAGGGTCTTTTTTGTTAGTAAAAATAAAGTCAATTTCGTTCTTGTTCAAGCCATTTGGTGATTGCCAAGTCCACTTTCTTTGGGGGCTTTTTTTAAAATGGGTGTTCATGACATATAGTCTGTGTTGCAAAAGAAATTCTATAAGAGTTTGACCCCTTTCGTTTCTGTCGCCGTATCCGTGATGTTCAAGTACAAACTCCGAATCATCCTGCTTGTAGCCTATTTTTGCATTTAGGTCTGCCATCAATATGGTATAGTTGGTGGTTACCTCTTCTAGCGCAGTATTAACGTCATCGTAGAACCATTCAACTTCTTCATCTGTGTGGGCACTGGTAGGTGCGTATACCTGGGTGATCATTAATCGAATTTTTTTGTTTATTTTGTAGATAAGATAAATAACTCTATCACTTATGCTTTTAATTGTAAGTATATTCTTCGTATGTTTTTTTAATATATCAAATGAATTATTGGAATGAATTAGGGAATGAATGTTCAAAGACTAACATAAAGAGAATTGCAAGTGCTTTCAAACATTATCTTATTTGATTCCCATTGACATTAAAAATATTGGAGTGATTCTTACCCTGACATAGGGGTAAAAGTAAAATATTACTGGAAAATTTGTCTATCTTTAATCAAAAGTTGACCTGTTGCTGGGATTTTCAAAAATGTTGTAGTTTCCGATAATGTCTTTGTTTCGTTTTCGTCCGGTCACCCTGTATATATATATTATATATAAATTTTAAGTAATGTTTTCTCTCATTGATAGGAAGAAGATATATATATGTAATGTTTTCTTAATTTGTAATGTTTATATTTTATTGTTTAATATCCCGTTTTTGAATTTTATAGGTTGCTAATTGCTAATGTATTACATAGTAAAAGTTTAGTAAAATTTATATCATAAAGTTATCACTATTATAGTTGTTTTTATGTTCTATTAAATAAATTTTATATCTATATATTAGACAGATATGAGATCTAAGTTTTATCAATTACTTTGTAATCATTACAAACTTGCAAAATATCTTGGAAATAATTTAAATGTTACCTATGTTTATAAATATTGATATAATGGTTGTTCATAAGAACATTTAAATTATGATTGTTTTTGCTTGCAGGTGCCAATTTACATTTGATCCATTTAAATCTTACTAATAATTTAAATTTAATTAGTTTAATTTAATTTGATCTTAAATTTCGATAATAAAACCAACTTTTCTGATTAGTAAATAAAGTGCTCTTTAGTCATTTAATCTCACAAATACTTTACATGAGTTGTATGAGTATCTACCATTTTGACTTCTGAAAGCGAACTGATGCTCAAAACGTACATTGTGACTCCGACTACCACTGGAGGACCTGAAATTGACCCCGTCAAAAATCGATCGATTCTTTTATATGGTTTTTATAGTTTTTATCTATAACAAAAATTTGGACACAAAATTAGCTTTCTAGAAGGGATAATTAATATATGGCTAGTAATATTATTACAAGAATTAGAAATATTTTTAAGAACTCCAGATTATACCAGATTACAGATAAACCGTATAGTGGTTGCGTCACATCGCTCGATGTCGTTAAATTTCTAATGGAATAATGCCATATGATTAGTAATTTGTTGACTTGTTAAAATTTATTTCGAATACATATTATAAAATTATTTAGATCATACGAAAAAAATATTTCCACACGAATAGAAAACAAAGAAAGTTTATTAAATATTGATAATTGTAAGTAGATACCTCTTACATGAATAAAACAGGTGTGTCAGAATAACAATGGTCCAAGTCCAGTATTTTTTTTATATTTTTGCCTGTTTATTATCTCTAAAACCATTGTTTTCAATGCAACAAACAGCCAAGTCTTGTCTCCAATGGGTTTAACCGTAGACAGAACAAGATTACTTTTGTTGTGAAAATAATTTGTTATAATTCAGGGCAACAGTGAGTCAAGTCCACCTGCGTCTATGAATGCGTTAGTTCAAATGTAATAATATTGTGTTCAGTTGTGAAATTTTATTAGTTAATGTGATATGGATTTAAATGAACAAACCGAACCTGAAAACAAGCAGGCTACCCGAAAGAATTTAAGAAATCCAGAAAAATGGCAGCGTAAATCACGGAAGGCTTTGCGAAACAGTGGCATGACATACAAAACCAGCAGGGGAAAAGTAGTTAAAGGTAAAGTTTTCCTATCTGACTTTGACTGTGGCTGTCGGCGAAAATGTATAGAAACAGTTGATATAAACAAACGGCGTTCATTGTTTAACTCGTTTTGGCATTTAGGAGAATATACCTAGCAAAACACCTACTTGCGTGGCTGTATAATAATTGCAAAAACTGTAAGATCCCGTATACGAAATGGGAACGGTGCTCCCAAAAATCGTTAATATAAATACTTTCTAGATGCAGGTGACGAGAATATTCGATATGTAAAAAACTATTTCTTAAAACCTACTGTGTCAGCTGGAAAAGAGTGGAAAGATTTCTTCCTGTTAAGGAAGAATTCCACAGCGTTATTAACCCTTAACTGGAGAGACCCTATTTTAATACACACAGAGAGACATGGTGTCTGACAGACTACAATGTAGCAGAGGGGATACGAACTAAACTTACAAACTTTTTTAATATATTTAATAGTACTCTAAAAGCTGTTTGTATTTGAAATTGAACACAGTAAAGAAACTCAAAATATTGTCAGAGAATAAAAAAATAACTATGACTTTCTAACAGCTAATCATTTACAGTTCGTGACAGTAACATATTTTAATTTTCATTACAGTAAAAAAATAAATATACATCAAGTAAGTTTTTTATATGAAAGGCACTAACAGGTACTGAATTACGTAAAAATTCACTCGCGTAATTATTTTGATGTTGAAAAAAATGTCCAGCCACTGTAAAAGTTACATACAATTGGTACAAATTGGTTTCGTACACTGAAGACACAGGTTTTCTTCATCGGTCACAAAGATATTTTGTCATACGGTTCTTCTTGCGAATATTTTTAAATAACATATTTTTTGCTTCTCTAGTACTAATGGCTCTTTCTCATCTACTTGGTTATTCTCAGGAATTCTAAAAATACTCGCTATACTAGCACGAATTAGCCGCAGTACATGAAAATTACCCATTTTTCGCTTCATATGACCTTCTACTAATTGTTTTGCTAATATTTTAGCAAAAGCAGATTTTTCTTGAATTTGAGAATTGTTTTTTTAACTTTGGTGCAGTATGTATGCATTTATGCTATCAGATGCTATTTATATGCTATCAGATTCTAAATAAACATCATCTTGTACTTGATCAACATCACTAGCGTTACTGTCTAATTCGTCAAACCACTTCAAAGCTGTATCTTCAAAATCAGCATCGGTAAAACGGATTTTTTTTGATAGACCGGCCATGATTGTAACAAATACGCGACGTTTTCAATGAAACAAAATGTAACCTCAACCGAGACTAACTAAAACTGATTTTCGGTTATAACTTTTCCAAATATGCGTATTTCTTTACCTAAGTCGGGTCACTAATAGTCAACGAATAATATAAAAAATAGATGAAGTGATGTGGCGATGGGCGGAGTTATTTGTACACGGTGTTCAAAATTCTTTATGCTGTAGTCTGTTAGACGGCACGTTTCCAGTTAAGGGTTAAGGCAAGGGGAAAAGCCCCAGCTAAAAATAAAATAAACGATGCTGATGTACGAGCCCACCTCGCATCTTTTGCAGCATTCTCGAGTCATTATTCTCGTACACACCACCCCAACCGTAAATATTTGAACAGTGAACTGATAATTAAGAAGATGTACGACTTATACGTAGAAAAGTGTGCATTAGAAAACAAGTCACCTGTTAAACAAAATTATAACTATCACGTTTTTAATACCAAATTCAATTTACACTTTAAACCTCCGAGCAAAGACACTTGCAGTAAGTGTGACTCTTGGTCTATGAAACTGATGGTGGAGAGTCATGAAACCAAGAAAGCTGAAATTGAAACTGCCATGAAATTGCATCTTACCAAAGCTGAAACAATGAGAAGTTATCTACAGAAGGAAGTCAATAAAACTTTAACGCTGCGGTACTCGTTGAGTACCGATTATACTACTTGACATTCGATTTTCAAAAAGCTCTGCCTTTTCCTAAGTTGACCACTTCAATAGCTTACTATAAACGCAATATGTATGCTTGCAACTGCGGTGTTCATCCTATAAATGTAGGCTAACCTGTAATGTGTGATTGGGATGAAACAGAGGGTGGAAGAGGGTCCCAAGACATAGCTTCAGTTCTCGAAATGCATGATGATGAAATGGCTGTGCAACAAATAGATCTACGTTTTATGATTTCAGGTCATTCTTACCTTCCGAATGACGCAGCCTTTGGGATAGTAGAAAGGTTTAGCAAAAATAAACTCATATACGGACTAAAGATTGGATCAAAATTGTAGAAGGTGCCAAAAAGAAAGGAAATCCTTATAAAGTGGTACATTTAAAACATGAGAATTTCATTTCTACAGAAAACGTTAAAGCAACCATTACAAATAGAAAAGTGGATGTGGAAAAAAATTCCATTAATTGGCTTAAAATTCAGAAAATTTAATTTAAAAGGGGATATCCATTTTCAATCTTTTTAAGTAAGTCAGTTAGTAATTTTGGGGAATATAGAGAAGTTTCGCTAACCAAGAAAACAACTGGCAGGAATTTAAAATCTCTGATCACAGTGAATCGTAGACCATTATACAACCAACGGCGTCCTGTTACATTAGCCAAAAAAAAAGGGACATGAAATCGTTACTCCCTTTTATTCCGCCAATATATTACCCATATTATAAGAATCTACCAATATTAGCTGTTACTAATACCAGATCATTACACCAGGAAAAATTACTGGAGTTCAATGAAGAATCTGGAGACGAATACCAATATGAAGATTAGAAGTGTGTTTTATCATGTTTTTGGAACATTTTGTTATTTTTTGATCATGTAAGCATTTTTTACGTTTTGTTTAATTTGTGTAAATTAAAAGACTTAATCAAGTGTTGTTTACACTTTAATTTTTCTTACTTAAAGGTTACACTGAAAATTGCGACAACTAATTCAGTGCAACAGTGGGTCAAGTCCAACTTTTTTTTCAAACAATAGTGTTTTATTTAACATTGCTAAATTTGTGTTTCAAAATTAAATAAAACAAATAAACAACATTTAAAAAAATATATCAAGATTATAATAAAAAAAACCTGTACTAGAATTTACTATATGTAAGAATTAAAAACACTTACTTTCTCACACTGTCTAAAACTGGACTTGGACCATTTTTGTTCTGACACACCCATATATGAATACCTTTATTTAGTTTTGCTTAATTTTCTTGTATTTTTATCATATTAGCTTTGTTTTAAATCCTTTTGAAAAGTGAACAATAATATTTGCTGCTTTTTCATTATAAAATAATTCGTGTGTTACGAGAAAAATAAGAGAAAGTAATATTGGGTCCAAATTTTCATTCATAAGATTAAATATATCAGTTTACATTATATGATTATTTTGTGAGGGTAATTCAAAAAATTTATTTCACTTTTAAAAACAATTGGGTTATAGTTATTTTATGTTTTGCTACATAATTTTAAAAAATCCCCATCTTGTGATATAGCAGCCTCTTAAAAAATATTACTTTGGACAAAAAAAATATGTTGCCCCAAACAACTTACCAGATTTAATAATAGTTTTCACAACTTTGTTTTTTAATCAGTTAGACGAAATCTCTTCTATACAATTCTCTCTCTATACTTACACATACACATAAAATTAGATCAGTAGAAAGAAAGTCAACCCTTATCAGCAATCAAGTTAGGTATCCTGATTTATTTTAATTATTTATACTTGGTGAGTCACCTTGGACGCGACAATTTATTATGGTTAAGCAGCCAAAATTTAAATTTTTTTTTATTATACATATTATATATTATACAGGTTGGCTCAAAAAGACTAGCATATCGAACATGTTTCTTCCCACAGAACTTTATTGCATTTTTTGATTGCGCATCTTTAACTAATTGAACTTTACTATACGTTTTCTATATCTAAATATTGTGTTAAAATGGATATTTTGATTTTTTGTAAAGTAGAACTCCGAAGGGGAAAACTATAATTTCCTCAACCAATAAATTAGATTAAATTATAGTTATAAATCTTAAATTACGGAATACAACAAATGTGTATTTTATTGTCTAATTTAATAAAATTATATACTTTACAGTGAGGAGCAAAACTACGAAATAAATTACGTTTTCCTAAAATAATCGATTTTGGAGTCAAATCCTGAAACAACTCAATTTTTATTTTTAAACTACGATTTTTTGGCATATATAGAACAGAATAGAATAGAATATTCTTTATTAATCCAATAAGATTACATTGTGATATAGGACAAATCATCTAGTTAGATAAAACATAATCAATAAGATATAGATTAATATAAAAAAGATATGCGATATAGAGCGTCTCTGAACCCGTCGGTCCTCATTCCCTGTAGTCTTTTATTAAGTCAAAATAATTATTTAAGTTGTAAACGTGTAATTGAATCAAGCATGATTTTAATTTATTTTTGAATTTTTGAATATTATTTTCATTTCTTATATTAAGTGGCAAACAATTGTAAAATTTAGAGCCTGCAAAATCAGGACTAGTCTCAAAAAGAGTTGTGGAGTGTTTACACACGCTTATCAACCTCCCATCGGATATGTGAGCGTCCTCTGCCTCTACGTCCTTCTACGTTTCCGCATACAATTAGTCTTTCTAAGTTGTCATTGTCTCTTCTCGCAATGTGGCCAAAAAACTTTAAAACATTTGCAAGACACTGAGAGGAGAGTCTGGTCTGAATGTTTTGCTCTTCGAGAATCGACTGATTGGATCTGTGCTCCGTCCACGAGACACGTAGCATTCGTCTCCAGCACCACATTTCGAATGCGTCAATCCTTTTCCTATCCTCTGATTTTATTGTCCATGTTTCGGCACCGTAACTGAAGATTGAAAAAATGAGTGTCCGTACCAGTCTTATTTTGAGTTTTTTGGATAAAGAGCAGTCCTTCCATATTTTTGACAGTCGACTCATCGCGTTCTTGGCCATCCCTATTCTTCTGCGAATTTCCGTATGGGAGGAGGCTGCATTGCTTAAGGAATATCCTAGATACGTGAACTCGTCTGCTTTCTCGAATTGATTTAGGGCGCTTGTTGTTTGGAGGATATTCGCGTGGTCCACAATCATGATTTTTGTTTTCTGATTATTAATCTTGAGCCCACACTTGTTGCTTTCGGTTTCTACTCTCTTTATCAGTCTCGACATCTCCTCTTCAAATGTTGCTATCAGTGTTGTATCGTCTGTGAATCTTAAGTTTGAGATCTTTTTTCCTGCAATGGAGATGCCGCCTCTCCATCCATCGAGTGTGTTCCTCATTATGTATTCTCCATATAAATTGAACAGGTCTGGAGATAGTATGCACCCTTGTCGTACACCTCTGCTGGTTTTGAAGGTATCAGATTGCTGGTTTTTAATTCTTATTTTAACTGAGTTATCTTCGTATAAGTTGGCCTATCCGATGGTCAGATCAAGTACAGAAAGCCACTGGAGAGACGTTTTCCGAGTCCATGAGAGCAGCCCAAAATCGCAAGAGATGGAGAGAATTGACAGCTCGCATTTTAGGAAATCACGATCCTCAGCAATGAGGAAACGACAAGAGAGAGAGATCAACCTCCCGTGTTTTTTCGGGTAATTATGAAAGTCAGAGTTGAGGGTAAAATTTTGAAATTTAGTTTTGAAGTGAATAATACACTTATAAATATATAAGGAAATTCAACAGTCTGTGTTCAATAAAATATTTACGACATGATTGTCTATTATCAATATCTGTCTTTGTAGTCTACTCCTCCTGGTTAAAAAGCAAACCATAGTATAAAAAACGAAAGATAAGTTCTCATATTAGGTACACAAATAAAGAGATTTAAAAAAATTTAGTTTTTAAAAATCAAGTTAATTATCAAGTTAGTTATCAATTAAAATTTTACATCCGTCGATTATAAACTTTAAAAAATTTAAAAAATATAATTAGATTGGAAATTCGTGACATAACTTCAGAAATGATTAATCTGCAATTTGCTTGCGTTCAAGCAAATTGTCCTCCTTGGTTTAATTACTGCTATTAGGCAGGTTGGAAGCAATTTAAACTTTTAATTTAAACCAAAAACAAATTTTGATTTAGTCAAATAAACATTGTTTTTCTGTTTTCTATCAGCAGTAAAATGTGTTTTGTGTTAAATAAATTACATACGTAATTCAAAAGTTTAAGTTTTTTTTGCCACCCTTTATAAATAATTATCCCTTTATAATAATTATAAATGACCTCTATCCTCATTAAAAAAAAATTATAGATTACGTCATCACGTCTAGATATATAACGTTGCTATTATGATATATATGACAAAAATGCTAAATTTAGAAATAAATATCGACCTGTTTCAGGATTTGTCTCCAAAATCACACATTCTCGAAAAAATAATTTAATCCATAATATTATCATTCACAATATATATTTGAATATGTATCTAATAAATATGAATTGTATCCCGAATAAAGTATAAGCCTCCTAGTGGCGGAATAAGGGCAAAAATACATTGGCTTATAGTTTTTACAGTGTAGATCCTAGCCTATACAAAAATTTTTAAGCGGGTGTGAGGTAAAACTGTACTTTGGTTGTGTGTTAGCTAACTCGTATAGGACATATTGCTGATAGAAAAGGTATTGAGGCATCACACGTACGAAAATCTTTTCAGATCATAATAACTAAAAGATCTTCTCCAATCTAATAAAAAGTATACTGAAATGATGGTACCTATCTCCTTATTAAAATTGGTGTGGAGTGAGGACTTATTCATTGTTATTCCGTAAGATAAAAATATAAGTTTGATACGTCATGGTTTTGTAAGCCAGACTGTATATTATATAATAAATTTTAAATGCAGCCTTCCTTAACCTACGTTTCTGCATATTGTTCTGAAGCTATTTTCTTGTGGCATTTTAAATTAATTACTATTTAAATGGGAATAAGCCACAATTAATGGTTAAAATACATTTATTGACGTTTCAATTTCCACTTCGGAAATCGTTCTCAAAATACATTAGTAAGTGAAAAATTCTTCTAATAATTTAATTTTATCTGACTCATCTATATTGACAATTCAGACATACATTATACATTTTAAAGTAGACGACTTTAAAATGATATTGCCAATATTGTTGAGTTGCGTTCCTGGGACGACTTTACTTATAAGATAGTTCATTCGATTACATGAAATCAACTTTAACTTGAGAATATCCGTCAGAAAAAATCATAACATGTAATTCGTCTTTAAAAAGACAAATACATGCCATGATGACAGTAAAATTCTCCTGTTAGTGATTCCATAGTAAATTATGAGGGAAAAAACCAGGAAAAAAACCTCATAATACTATCCCGACATGGTAAGTATTTGATCTTGCATTTAGTTTACCTTCAATAAATACCAAATTCCGATTTTATATGTTTGTTATTTAAAAAATATAAATGATGTATTCTTTATATGTTATTGACTTACCAATACTGGTATTTTCCTTTTAATAACTTCCTCTTTCAATATGGGTAACCAGATCCTACTACATTCTGCCGAGGAATTCGCGACACAATTGGTCTCATTTAGCATAATTAGAGCCGCTTCTTTGATTTTTCTCTTTTTACCATCCGTTTCTTTTAGGACTATATTTGAGTCATTCCATTGAACTCTATGTTCATTATCCCATGCATGTTTACATATTTGAGATCTATCAAATTCTCTATTTTTAATATAGGATTGATGTTCACTTATTCTAACATTTAATGGCCTTGAAGTTTCACCTAAATAAAACTGATCGCATTCACAAGGTATTTTATAAATGCAATTCTATGTCCTTTCTTGTTCATTGTTAGGTTTGGTTTTGGACAAAATAGATCTCAACGTGTTTGTTGTTTTGAATGTTGTTGAAATGTTGAATTTATTTCCTATCCTTTTAAGCTTTTCCGATAATCCTTTTAAGTATGGTATTGTTATTTTCCTCGTATTATTCCTTGTATATGCTGTAGGATCTCGTTCTAAGTTGTTTTGTTCTATTCGATCGATTGTTGAAAATTCTATAAACAAAACAACTAAATAATGAATTCTATAAACAAAGTTTTGGACTAGCAATGGGCTCTAGTTTATCTCCATTATTAGCCGATATATTTATGGAAGATTTTGAAACAAATATTATTTCTAAACAAAATTTAAAACCCTCAGTCTGGTGAAGATATGTAGATGATGTATTCTCAATATGGCCTCATGGATCAGAGTTGTTGGACACATTCATAAATGATATAAACGATAAAGAAGAGACAATAACATTTACCATGGAAAAGGAATATAATAACACATTACCTTTTCTGGATGTTTTAATCTCTAAGAACGATACTGGATACGAAACTCAGGTGTATAGAAAACCAACACACACCAACAGATATTTAAATTTCAAATCAAATCACAATATTAATATTAAAAAGGGAATCATTAAATCCTTATACGATAGAGCCAAAATTACTTGTTCTAACGAAAATTCGTTCTTGGAGGAGAAACACTTGTTAACATCTGTTTTATTAAAAAATGATTATCCTTTATCGTTTATAAATAAGGAATTTTCAATAATCGATCGAATAGAACAAAACAACTTAGAACGAGATCCTACAGCATATACAAGGAATAATACGAGGAAAATAACAATACCATACATAAAAGGATTATCGGAAAAGCTTAAAAGGATAGGAAATAAATTCAACATTTCAACAACATTCAAAACAACAAACAGGTTGAGATCTATTTTGTCCAAAACCAAACCTAACAATGAACAAGAACGGACAAAGAATTGCATTTATAAAATACCTTGTGAATGCGATCAGTTTTATTTAGGTGAAACATCAAGGCCATTAAATGTTAGAATAAGTGAACATCAATCCTATATTAAAAATAGAGAATTTGATAGATCTCAAATATGTAAACATGCATGGGATAATGAACATAGAGTTCAATGGAATGATTCAAATATAGTCCTAAAAGAAACTGATGGTAAAAAGAGAAAAATCAAAGAAGCGGCTCTAATTATGCTAAATGAGACCAATTGTGTCGCGAATTCCTCGGCAGAATGTAGTAGGATCTGGTTACCCATATTGAAAGAGGAAGTTATTAAAAGGAAAATACCAGTATTGGTAAGTCAGTAACATATAGATAATACATCATTTATATTTTTTAAATAACAAACATATAAAATCGGAATTTGGTATTTATTGAAGGTAAACTAAATGCAAGATCAAATACTTACCATGTCGGGATAGTATTATGAGGTTTTTTTCCTGGTTTTTCCCTCATAATTTACTATGGAATCAATAACAGGAGAATTTTACTGTCATCATGGCATGTATTTGTCTTTTTAAAGACGAATTACATGTTATGAGTTTTTCTGACGGATATTCTCAAGTTAAAGTTGATTTCATGTAATCGAATGAACTATCTTATAAGTAAAGTCGTCCCAGGAACGCAACTCAACAATATTGGCAATATCATTTTAAAGTCGTCTACTTTAAAATGTATAATGTATGTCTGAATCGTCAATATAGATGAGTCAGATAAAATTAAATTATTAGAAGAATTTTTCACTAAGTAACAAAAACAAAATTTGTTTAATTTACTAATGTATTTTGAGAACGATTTCCGAAGTGGAAATTGAAACGTCAATAAACGTACTTTAACCTTTAATTGTGGCTTATTCCCATTTAAATAGTAATTACGTTTCTGCAAATATACCTAAATTTTATTTTGGTGACTCACCCTGTATAATCAAACACAATTTTATATGGCTCTTAGTCACAGTACATTAGAATTATAATTTTTTTTAGATTTATAAAAGAAATAAATAAAAAACGTGTTTAATGATGGAATGAATATTGATTCGCTTACCTTATTGTTTTTTTAAAATATCACAAAACCCATTTTGGATTTTTTTATATACACCTAAATCGTTACAGCACAAAATTTTTTTAAAAGAACTTAAAAACTAAGTTTTAATCAAAATACTAAATTACTCGCCTGTTATCAGTATCAAAATTCTTTGCAATTGGTAGTAATTTAGCAATTTAGAGTATTAAATAATGCATAGTGCTAATTTAATTTAATTTTTGATTGATGAAATCAGTAATTATTAACGACCTTTCATCAATTTACAATTAAGTAGTGCAAAAGCGCCAGAGGTAGTGAAATATTGTATAGTGCTTTGTATAACACGTGTTTTAAAAAACAATTTTGCTCCATGTTGCATTAAGGTGGTTGATCTGAATTTATTGGGAGTATCGGTATATTTCTCAAAACTGCTAAAAATAAACTAAACCTGAATTAATAAATATAAACAAACATTTTTATAATCATGGTGTAAATTATTTGTCAAAAGAATTCTGTTAGTATTCTATATGTACTCTTTTGTATTAATTTGTAAGCAAAAGAATTTATCATAATTCAGAGAATCTTTTTGATTAGTTAGATGCAAAACAAGGTATTAACGAGTATGCATCTAAATTATCAAAGCCACAAGTACTGTTTCTTCAATAATAAAATATATTTCTTTTTTTTTAAGTTACAAGGTAATTAATTAATTAATTACCTTGTAACTTAAAAACATATTTCGTTATGCTTTATACCATCCTTAGTGATAAAAAATTGAGATTGCGACCATTAGATTGAATTAATATGTAAAAATCCTCGAAAAAGACAAACGTAGCACCATCCTAAATTGAGATGTAATTAAAAAAAAAATAAAACAAATAAAACAAAATTTTCACAGGACATTTTAAAAAACTTAATAATATAAAATTAAAAACTTTGAAAGCTTCAGTGCTAGGTACAAAGTGAACTTTTTTATTTTTCTTTTTTTTTTCTTAAAAGAAAGTTCACGTTGTACCTAGCAATGAAGCTTTCAAAGTTTTTAATATTATAATAATAAGTTTTTATAGTGTCCTGTGCAAATATTATTGTGACTCATTAGTTAAACCTTATTTTTTAAGAAGTTGTAACTCCATTTAACATAGTTGGTCTTCTTCGAGGATTTTTTATATACCGTTTCAATCTAAGGGCCACAATCTTACTTTTCTATCACTCATGATGGTATAAAGTATACCAGAAGTTGGCTTTTTTAATTTAGCTTCATATCCATTAATTCCTTCAACATTCACAATATTCTAACTTACGAAATGTTGTATTTTATTTTATGAAACAAACATCAGAGCAACAAATGGTATTATACAGAGAGCAAAGAGTCACTAATTAGATATTTTTTTACATGTGTTATTAGGCCCAACGAGCTTTACTATCGAACCAGATGTTAGATGTTAGAAGGTAAAACTCGTTGAACCTAATAAAACATGCGAAAAAATACCAAAATCAGTGCCTCTCTGATGGTTCCTAGAATTCCGCGTGTTGCTCTGATATTTGTTTCTTAAAACAAAATCCAATATTTCGTAAGTTAGAATATTGTGAATGTTAGGTTTAGCTCTTATAGCTTGTATGCTGTACGAGCATATTTCTTTTGTTATAGTTTTCTAAATCTAATTTCATGATCGAATTATTACTATCGCCTTAAAATGTTGCATTAAAATGTTTGCCGAAGATGGCAAATCTTTTGCTTTCTAGACAGAAAATAATCTTTTCCACTCTAATATAAATTTTTACTTTTCTAGCAGTAAACTTTAATGAATTCAATGAATCATGAGTGATTGATTATCATCAGCAAATGTAGTATTAAACATAGAGATCAGTGCTATAATATACGTATTTAAGCTTAATTAGTAACATTAGTAACAATTTTCATCAAATTGTAATACTAATAAATATTCTTCTTCTTGATGTGCCTATCCGTTACGAATGTTGGCGATCACCATGGCAATCTTTATTTTATCTGCAGCAGCGCGGAAAAGCTGCACAGATGTTGTATTAAACCAGATTCTCAGTTTCTTTAACCAAGATGTTCTTCTTCCTGGACCTTGTTTTCCAAATATTTTTCCTTGCAGGATTGCTTGAAGGAGAGCATATCTGGATTTCTCAGTTCTTATTCATTCTTCTGAGGACCTCCTCATTTGTGACTTGGTCAGTCCACGGAATCTTAAGTATTCTCCGATATAGCCACATCTCAAATGCTTCCAGTTTTCTGCACATATCTTCGTTTAAGGTCCACGATTCAACACCATATAAATGGGCAGAGACGACGTAGCATTGCAGCATTCTTACTTTTGTATCAAAAGAGAGGTCGTAACTCTTGAAGAAGGCCCCCATCCGATTAAAGGTGGATCTAGCTTTTCCGATGCGTGCTCTAATCTCCTGGTTGATGGTCCATTTTTCATTTATTATGGTGCCGAGGTAATTGTAGTGCGTCACTCTTTCTACAGGGGATTGGTTGCTTGACCTTCTGTTATCATTTTCTTGCTAATTATCATAAGCTTTGTTTTCTTATTGACCATATTGTTAACTGTAATACGTGATTTTGTTCATAAGAACTTTTAGGTCTTCTAAGTTGTCCGCAAATACTATGGTGTCATCTTCATATCTGATGTTGTTTAGCCGGTAACAATTTAGTAGAATACCTTTTTCAGTTTCGTGCAAACCTTCGATAAATATTCTTTCAAAGTACAGATTGAAGATTAGATGAGACAAAATACATCCTTGCCGCACTCCACGCATGATTTTCGCATAGTCAGTGTGTTTACCTTCAATGAGCTTAATTCACCTTCAATGAAATCAATGAGATTTGCTGTTTGATTCCAGTAAAGATTTCTAATTATTTTCAGATCTTGGTTGTTAATTCCTGCTTCTTTTAGTATTTGCATCATCTTGGCGTGCTGTAGTCGATCAAACGCTTTCTCGTAATCAATAAGACATGCGTATATGCCGCAGTTAACTCTCTTTATCTCTTTAATTAAACTTATACTGAGAACAAAGCCTCTCTAGTACCAACAGAATTTGTGAACCCGAACTGGTTGGGGGAAATTTGACTTTTACACAGCTTGTAGATTTTCTTACGTGAGGCTTATACTACGGTAATCATCCTATAAACTAATAACATTTGACTGTAAAAATTTTTAATTTTTATTCACAGTTAGATTTTGTTAATATTTCTTAATCCCACTATCTTTTAAAAACACTATTTCTTCCTAAGAGGGCTGAATAATTATATATCTTATATAACAGAATCTGCCATAACTACGTTAAAATGACAAATAAAAATAAAAGTAATATGTATGGTCACTTCTTTTTGTTGCCTTTATCGTCGTTGGATATTCGATGATATTCATAACTCATTTCCTACTCACGTTTCAAAGAGAAATTCGAAATGTAACAAAAATTGCATCTGGGATTATAACGTTACCGTAGCGAACATACCCAGATATCGATATTTCTTTTCAAGAGCTCGTATGGGGAAAATATGAAATCGAGCTCGAATCTGATAATATCCCGAACACCTGAGGCAGACGTGCCATGATGATAACGTACATCTTGTTCAGAATTTCACATAAGTTTGAAAAAAAAAATGACGCATTAGGTGCCTGAACCAATAAAATGTTTATATATAACAAGCACTTTATATCGATGCAATAAAAATCTACTTTTATTTTCACATTTTAAAATTTGATCTGAAAGTTTATGACATAAAACGTTTGGCAAGGAAAAAATACCGCTATAACAAAAAAGACTAACTAATGTTGTAATTAAATTAAACATAAATTGATCCTGATTAAATTGACTATAGTAAGCATCTAACAGTGAAGTTTATTATAATTACTACAGAGAAGTAAAGACTTCTTGTGTATAATGGAATATTTTATTAAAATATTTAAAATTTATCCAAAACGATTAGAAATCTTCAAAACATTTTTGGTCCAGTCGGATCATCATCAGTGAAACCTAGAAGTATTTTCACTTTAAAATGACACAGACATAAGGTAAAATTTTGACTGTTAAATTACAAAACATGTGGAAAACACTTACATTTTAAAGTAGTTGAAACTACCTACCAAAATAGTTTAAAAACCTTTATGTTACATGACAATCATAATAAATTGTAAAATTATAATGAGACAAAAGATAGATGACATAGGATTTCAGATGAAGGGAACGTACACGTACACGTTCCGCTCAACATGAGAACGGCTATGTCCAACGATTAGCACAAGAGTAAAAGGGCAAGAAGAGTTAGATATTTTCCCATGTTATGTAAATCCCATAAAAAATCGGTAAGGTCCATTCTGCTAATTTTTTGTTCTTTTTATTGTGGAGGCGCGACGGCTCGTTAGATCGTGACGTGCAAGGTATCATCGGAAAGGAGAGGGAAACAGGAACAAGTTGAGATAAAAAAAATATGTACTGCCAAAAAGGACACTAAGCTTGTAACGTCCAAACGGCTCAAAGTACAACAACGTGCACGGTATCGATAGAAAGGGGAGGGGCCAACGAAGACGTTGAGATAGAAAAAAAACATGGCGGCCTAGTAAAGGGGCAACAAGACTTCTAGATATTTCCCCATGTTAAATCCCATGAGAAATCGCTTAAGTGCATTCTGGTCATTTTTTGATCTTTTCGTTGTGAATAGACTGAATAGACTTGTACAGCTATTCAGCTTCAGCTTGCTGAGACTTAAAGTCTACTTCAAGCATTAACAAGAAACGTTGCTACCTGACTTGACAATGACAATTGGGATCTTGCCGAAACATCGTCAAAATAATGTTTTTTTTTAAACCAAAATTCTTCAACGCGGAGCCAAAAACGGAAAACCACAGAAAGCATGTATATATATATATATATATATATATATATATATATATATATATATATATAATATATATATAAATGCCAAACGTATCTTTATACATTTTTAAGATTAAGTTTCGAAACATTCTACAAATCTTTTGATTAAGAGCAATGACAAAAGTAATCTAAATGTAAGGAATCAAATATATCTGAATAATATCACAAACTACTAATTTCTTATTTGGACAAACGAAGGAAATTCCCTTTTCTTTCAATTTCGTTGTTGTTAAGGTAGCAGCATATTTTTATGGGCCATTTAGCGCCGTTACTCTGACTTATCGTTTCCGAGATCCTAGATAATCGTAGCCTAATAAAACATTCAGGGGAAGCTTGAAAGAGAAAAATTATACACTTTGGAACTAGTTTTGTTTTAATGTGAGAATTAGTCACGACATAAAGCAGAACTTGGAATTTTTTAACACGTTTGGAACAAAGCTCGATAAGGGACATTTTGACTGAGAAATCGATATGATTAGAACGACATTTATGTTTGTATTTCCGGGAGTGAGTATTAAAGAATGTAAAATAATGATCTCGTTTTTCTTTCAAACCAATTATTTTATCAATAAAAACGTCTACAGAAAATCATTATATAGGGTAAAAAATATTAGATGAGAAAGAAAGAACAAATATATTTGCATTAACTTTAATCATTTTTTTATTATTAAAAACTGAGGTCAATTGCTTAATCATAAATGATAATATTAAAGTATATTATTATAAGTAACAAAATGTTTTACAAATGTATAACATTTTTTTAATGCCAAAACAAATGACCGTAATTTCCAAAAATTCACTTTTTCTAATGAACTTTTACTGCAACTTTAAGTGAAACTCAGCAGATGCAGAGAAGGAACACAAACTAGTACTAACAAAAATAAGAATGAAAATAACCTTCAAAACATTTTCTACATGAAATCACCAAGGAAAAATTTAATGTAGAATTACTGTGGAACGACTCTACAAGAGAAATGTACCAAAGCAGGCTAGCACAGAAAAAACAGCTGAAACAAATAGACGACATTGAAGATATAAATGCGAGCTGGGAGAAGATTAAAAACAACATTGAAAAAGCAACAACAGAAGCTATAGGAAAACGCACGAAATACAAAACATTAAATACTCCAGAACCCCGAGACACCTATAGAAGAATACGAAATGAAACAAAGCAGTTGGTAAGAAGAACAAAAAATTAACACTTGGAACAGTTTACAAAAAGTTTGGAAAGCAATTTCTATGGTACACAAAGACAAATATGAAGATTCATAAGAAACCAACGAAAAGAAATGGCAGAATTGAAGGAATACAATAACATCAGCAAACGAATGGGAAAAATACCTGACGGAACTGTTTAAAGGAAAAGAAAATAATAATTACCACAATAACGTACCTGAATTAAGACAGGAAATAAAAATCAGTTTTTAGGAAGTAGAGAGCCATAAATTTACTCAAAAATAGAAAATCACTAGGACTAGACGGAATAACCAACGAGCTTCTAAAACACGGATGAGAAAATATAACTCTAGAGATGACAAAACTTATACAGAAACTAATATTAAACTGCATTAAAGATATTAGACGCATAGAGAAACGGCATAATGATACGAATGTTCAAGAAAGGAGATGAAGAAAACTCCAACAATTATAGAGGTCTAAATCTACTGAACACCGCACTTAAGCTCACCACAAAAGTCCTTACCAACAAAATCAATAAAATAACAATACCGTACTTGTTTTATTAACTGATTTGACTCGATTTGTTGTTCAATTCCCGTCCTCTCTCCCCAACTCTGCTATTGAAGTCTCCTAGAAGTATGATCTCCCTAGATGTTCCTACTTTTATAATTTCATCGTTTAGTTGTTCGAAAAATGCATCTTTACTGTTGACCAATGCATCCTCATTAATTCCATATACACCTAGTATGGCTATTTTGCTTCCTTTTATCGTGATGTTCATTTTTTGATGAATGAACAAATGAAAATGAAAATGAAAAAAAAAAATTTAAAATTATATCATATACCAATTTATATATATTTTTTTATTTATTGCCTGAATAAAACATACCATATGGATATAATCATACTCCGTCGGTAATATTTTTTAACTTTTATTAAATCAGAATAACGAGTCATGTTGGACACATTTTTTATCGAATCGTCCTATTTTGATTCGTATTTTAATCAACTCAAAGACGGAATAGTAATTTAACTGTAAATTGCTGATGTTAACATTCACTTCTTCAGTTCATTGTTATTTATTCATTTACTTATTTGGTAAATTCTTTTACTGCTATTTAAAAATATAAAAACAAAAAATTTCTTGAAATTTTATTTAAAAAATACATACTTACCCAAAATATAATGTAAACCTCTTTTTGAGAAATATACCATTAGAAATATATATATATATATATATATATATATATATATATATATATATATATATATATATATATAAATATATATATTTTAAAAACAATTTAATTTGTTATTAGTTATTATTTTATCTAGATGTTTGAAATTAATATTAGCTAATAATACATATGTAACTACTTATATACGTTTTGTGCTTTATATTGTGAAAAATTATTTTGAAATATTTAAATTCAATTAAAACTAATACTTGTGTGTCAGTGCAAACGTGTGTAACAGTGTTGAACATGGAGCAAATATTGTGCTGTAGGTGTGCCATATGAGGGTGGCTTTAATAAAAAAAGAATGCTCACCGCGAACAAGGATGGTTGGCAACTGATAGCGTGTTTTAACACCAAAAGGGAGATATTATCACCCCCGACAATTTCAATTTTATTCTTTCCACAACGTTCTCACGCTGTCTTGAATTAGTAAGGAAGTTGCGCCTTTTTTCGGGTTATTCCCGCGAAACTTTTTTCATTATAAGTGATGAGTGTTCTTGGTTCGGCTTCGAGATACGGGCTATAGGATATGTTATGCGTGTTTATGTTTTTGTTTATGTTTGGTTTTATACAACTTTCACCGCAGTTGGAATAGAAATAAGAAAATATTTGCTATTCACTGATTACACTTTGTATGTGTATTTCTTTATTATTTGAATAAAAAGTACAGACTGGTTATTGATTTATGTAGTTTTTTTATTAATATTAAAAAAAATTGCATACATTTAAAGTTTTAGCAAAAAATATTGCCCCTTTTCGGGATAATACATAATCATCAAAGGAATACTTTTAACAACCATTTACTATTGACTAATATACTCCGTCAAAAAAGTATTGCATCACTTATAAAATTACAAATATTTCTGACAGCATTTGGTTAATTTAAATTATTTCTTTCTGGCCCTTAAGAATATTAAGGCTAGAATAAATAATAAAAATTTGTAAATACAGCTTACTGTTTAAAAAAAAATTAATATAATATGAATACACAGTAAAACAATCACAAATAAAAGACAAAAATTGATTACAAAACACCCGGTAAAGTTTAGAGAAGCATTAGCAGAAGCTGACCTACCAGTGACTACCGGAAACCCTAACCAAACATAGGAATACACAAAAAAATGGATCACTGAAGCCATCAACAATACTAATCCTAAAGATAAAACAGCTAGGAAAAAACATTGGATGACTGAAGAGACTCTTAATCTTGTAGAAGATAGACGGAAACTTAGAAACGGCACATCAAATTCAAAACAAAAAGAAATAAAGATCCCAGAAGGGACAAAAAATATTTATATTAAAAACATATGTGTACAACTATAGGAACAGGCTGACCGTCAAGAATCTAGAGAACTTTTCTCAAAAGTCAAGTATCTGGCGAGAGAATTTAAACCGCAGACACAGATCATCAAAGATAATAGTAGAAATACTATAATAAACTCAGACGGTATCGCAGAGGTGTGGAAACAATATTGCGAAATATTATTCTCTAACAACGACTCAGACAATAATACAGAGAAAAGAAGTTATGAAAAAGCACCTCAAATATTAAAATCAGAAATTGAGGCAGGAATTAAAAAGCTAAAATTCAGAAAAGCAGAAGGAGAAGAAAAGCAGAAGAAAAAGCAGAAGGAATAACAGCTAAAATACTCAAAAAAAATGGGAGAATTATGGACAAAAGTAATGCTTAGAATTTGCAATGAGATTTTGAAACTCACGTTTATTGCCGTATATAAAAAAGGTTCACCGACAAATTGCAGTAATTATCGTACACTAGCATTAATAAATGGTGAGACGATCAACAATATAAGGTATGCTGACGATACGGTTCTCCTAACGGGAACGCTAGTAGAACTACAACATCTCGTTCAAAGTCTCAATATATACTGTAACAGTTACGGCTTGAAAATTAACTTGAAAAAAACTAAATTTATCGTAATCACGAAATCAAAGAACATCAGAGCTAATCTTGTAATAGACAATACAACGATTGAGTGTGTGTCCTGTTATAAATATCTAGGTGCTTGGATCACAGACGATACTGATCAAACAAAAGAGATTAGATGTAGAATAGAAATCGCTAGATCAGTCTTTAATAGAATGCGCAAACTCTTTTGCAATCGTGATATCAATATAAAGTTACGAATACGAATGCTGCGGTGTTATGTCTTTTCTACCCTGTTGTATGGAGTAGAGGCTTGGACACTAAAACAGTTGACCACAAAAAACATCGAAGCTTTCGAGATGTGGTGCTATAGGCGCATTCTCAGAATATCATGGATGGACCGCGTCACTAACACGCAAGTACTCCAAACTTTAGACAAAAGATGCGAAATTCTAAATGAGATAAAAACTAGAAAGATAGAATACTTGGGGCACATTGTGAGAGGTGAAAAGTACGAACTTTTAAGAAATATCATGCAGGGCAAAATTAAGGGCAAAAGAAGTGTGGGAAGAAGAAAAATATCGTGGCTTCGTAATCTACGTGAATGGTTCGGGTGTAGTTCGATTGAACTTTTTAGGCGCGCTGCTAACAAAGTCGCAGTGGCCATGATGATTTCCAATCTCCGCTAGGAGTGGCACGAGAAGAAGAAGAAGCATTAATATCACACATCACAGTAGCAGCATAGTACTTCCAACCATCATCAATGACAAACTAAAATTAATTCTCTTACCACAAATTCTCCAAGAACAATGCTGATTCGTCCCAGATAGAGAAACGAGAGAAAATATTCTTAAAATTCTTCAAATTATCGAAAAATCTCGAGAGTTTAACATAGAAACACATTTATGCTTTTTTGACTTTTCCAAGGCCTTCGTTGTCTTAAAATGGAGTAAAATAAAGCATATACTTAAAAAAATTGGTACGCCAGAACATCTAATCTATTTATTACAAAAACTAAATGTAAAAAATACTGCTAATATAAGAGTTAATATTGTGGTTTCGAAAAACTTCAAATTAAAATCTGAAGTTCGACAGGGATGCATAATATCCCCTATTCTATTCAATATATATATATATATATATATATATATATATATATATATATATATATATATATGCTGTCACTATTTTTCCGGGATTGACTCCGCGTTGTAAAATGCTGGTTTTCTTGAAAACCATTGTTTTGGCGACGTTTCGGCAAGGTCTCACTTGCCATTCTCAAGCCTGGTGGATATATATATATATATATATATATATATATATATATATATATATATATATATATATATATATATATATATATATATATAGTGAACATATTATGCGTCAAGTTCTTGAGGAATGGCAAGGTGGAGCAATAATAAGAGGAAGTAAAATCCAAAACCTACGTTATGATGATGACACTGTTATATTGGCGTCATCACCAAAAGAACTGGAACAAATTATGAATAAGCTAGACACGGTGAGTATGGAATATACGCCTGAAAATTACGCCTTGTTCGAGCATTGACATTTCCTATCGCCACCTATGCTTCAGAAACTTGTACAATAAAAAAAACCGATTCAAAGCGTATAATGGCATTTGAAATGTGGATCTACCGTACATTGTTGCGCATACCATGGACCGCCCATCGCAAAAATAACTTAATTCTAGTAGAACTTAATATAAAAACTAGACTAATCACAACTATCAACCAAAATATACTGAGACATATAACTAGAAGAAGAGAAGGCATAGAAGGAGCACTGGTAAATGATCCAGAGGAAGATCTACAGTACGATAGTCGGACCAAATAAAGGAGATGACTGGTTACTCATTCTCAACAGCCTGAAGCCAACAACATTCTGAAGCAAAACAACACACACAGGAAAGAGATAATTGGAGAGAAATAGTCAAACAAATTACATGACTATCCTGGTACGGCCACGTCAGAAGAGCGGACAGAGGACGCTGGATAAACAAAATCACAGAATGGAGCCCGATTGGAAGAAGAAAGAGAGGAAGACCCCGAAGGTCATTCAGAGATGAAATCGACGAGGCTATGGAGAAAAGAACCCTGCGAGATGGAGACTGGAATGACAGGGAAAATTGGAGAAAACGGCTGAGTGAAGGAAGACAGTGAAAACTGTGGAAATCCTTAGTAGTAGTAGTAGTATTACATGACACCAATACATCCTTACGAAGGAGAAAAGATTGAGGAGGAAACTATTAGATATATAGATTTTTCCAATCTTATACTTTCTGTATAAGATATTTTTCAAATCTCTAATAGTAATTTATATATATATATATATATATATATATATATATATATATATATATATATATATATATATATATATATACATATCTTAATTACCATGTATTTGTCTCTCTGTAAATTTATTAGTTCTACTTTACATTACTTTACAAAACGTACCCAAATAATTCAAATATAATTAATAAGGCTTTTCTTCCGAACATGTTGTTTTACATACCTTTAGAATGTCTTTAATTTATTTTCCATACCAGCATTCTAATAAATTCATTAGGTGTGGTGTCAGAAAGGGCCCCTCGCGGAAAATTACATTAATATTAACCGGCGCTAAAATTCTAGACACGCATCCAAGAAAACAATAAAATAAAATTAATTTTACAGTGGGTACGTGTCACAAACCTGACGTAATCTTGTTAAGTCGTAGTAGGCGGTAGCTCCTTTTACAAGTTAAAACAGTTTTCTGTTTAGCGTCTTCTGGGCTTTTTTAAATCTGCATCTGAAGTACAGTAGAAAATAAGAATTTCATACAAATTTTATTTCTAAATCATCCAGAAAAAAGCATCGCTTTTAAGCTTTGATTTGTTGTTTGAATCAAATTTATTATTTTAAGAACAGTAAAACTATTCTCAGATTTTATAAATACTGTATTAGTTTCGACGTCTGTCCTACGTTTGTCTTTTTCGTTTTGCACATAGTCGACTAGAGGGCGCCACCAATAAAACCTACAACATAACACGTGTGGGTACTGTGAATTTTGGAAATTAGCAAATCGGTTGAAAATGGATCTTAGCCGAGAAAATTTTCGAGCAATGATTTTTTACAATTTTCGGAGAGGAGTAACTCAACAGAAATGTCTCCGTAGATCTTGTAAGGCTCTATCTAAAGCCTCCAAAAATTTGTTATGTGCCATCGTGCATTCATCCCAAACAATCAATTCACATTGCTGCAAAACCTTTGCCATTGCAGAGTTATTCGAAATATTGCAGGTTGGAGTTTCGTTGCTTTGCATGTTTAATGGAAATTTTAGTGCTGAATGGGCTGTTTGACCACCTTTAAGCAAAGGTACTGCGATCCCCGACGAAGCGCGTGCAATTGCAATTTTGTTTTGTGAGCGAATTTCAATAAAACCAAAAAAGTTTTTCCTGTACCACCAGGTCCATCTAAGAAGTAAATCCCTCCTGTGTTATCATTTGTTACCTTTATAAGTGTATCAAATACATACTTTTGTTGTTCATTCAATAGTGGGAGATTTGTTTGAATTAATTCTTTCAAAGTGTTGAGATCGTACAGTTTTTTTCGGTACAACTCTTGGTTAAAAGCATTATGCATTGGACTATTGGGCGCGGCCAGGCCTAATTGAAATAATAGTTTGTTTGACATCATCAAGCACATGTCCTTAATTGAAATCAATGCTTCACTGTAAATTTCTTCGCTTATTTGTATATATGGACTTCCCCTTCTAATCCGTATTTGATACAAAATATCATCACACATATTATCTTTGTACTTGATCCAAAAATCATTTGGTTTTGATGACAAGCACGTAGATATGATTATAGAAAACAGTGTTCATCTTTGATGAGCTTGTGATGATATTACAGCATCATTGAGAGTTTGATCCCTATGAGCGTAATTTTCTAGCAATTGCAAACGTTGGCAGGCTTCTCTGTATGATCTACACAAATCACCATCAACAGTTCGTAAATGTTGGAATGATGTTGGGCCACGTACATTGACTAATAATAGCAATCGTAAATAAAAACATTCATCATTGCTTTGATGTACTGAATAATTTTGACCAATCACATCGGTAGAATATACATCTGGGTATTCTGGAACTGGTTTTCCTTGTTTCAGTCGTATAAATCTCCTTGAGGATTGATTCCAAGTATAATTTTTTGGCAATTCAGAATATAACAATGTTTGAGCAAAAGCATCATTTTGGCATATCTCGAAAAAAACTGGTTAATGTTGTAGATGGTGGCTGAGCAGCTCTTTGTACTGCGTTCTGTACTGTAAAATATACTCTTTGTCAATTCTAAATGCACAGCTAAATAAACAACAGTAGCGTGTCTCTCATGAATAGTTAAATAGGCATTTAGTTAAAAGATATTTGTTTAGGAAAAAGAAAAGAGCTGTTTTAGTATTTTCCAGGAAAATATTCAATTTTGCTTGCCGTAAAAACCATCCTTAGACTTCAAGGAACATTAAAAAAAAAAAGAATTGTTAAGATTGGTCCATGCGATGTTGAGTTATGCGCTCACCAATACATTTTGGGATTCATTTTTATAATATAGATAATATATGCATTTTTTCTTTGGTTTTTTTTTCTTCTTCAAGTGCCATCTTCGTTCCGAAGGTTGGCGATCATCAGGGCTATACGTATTTTTGAAACTGCTGACCGAAACAATTCGTTGTTGCTACAGCTATACCATTCCCGTAGATTCTTTAGCCAGGAGTTTCGTCTTCTTCCTATGGACCTTCTTCCTGCTATTTTCCCTTTGATTAATTATTCGAAGTAGTTCATATCTTTCGCCTCTTATAATGTGTCCCAAGTATTGCAGTTTTCGTTTTTTGATCGTAAATATGACTTCCTTTTCTTTATTCATTTTTCTCAAGACCTTGACATTTGTGACTCTCTCGGTCCATGATATTCTCAGGATTCTGCGATACATCCACAGTTCAAATGCCTCTAATTTTTTGGTATCAATCTTTTTTAACGTCCATGACTCCATTTCGTAGAACAGCACACAAAGTATGTAACATCTCATCAGGCGAAGTTTCATTTCAAGGCTTAAATCTCTTCCGCAGAACACTCTCTTCATTTTAGTGAATATGGATCTGGCTTTTTCTATTCTTATTTTGATTTCTGCTGAGCTATCGTTGTCTTCATTTATAAAAGTGCCTAAATAATTGTATTTGCTAACTCGATCGATAATTTCATTGTGTAAATGTAAATTTTGGACATTTTGTGTTGATTTCGATATTACCATAAATGGTTTTTCTTATAAATCTCTTTCTAAATAACTTTAGGAAAAACTACCTAGAAGCTGGAATAAAAATATTTATACTATCGTCAATGATTTACATAAAACAATTGTCAAGGATACCCAGGTACCTGAGTATAGACACAAAAGTTAAAGGGGTATGACTCGAGTTAAATAGTTTAACATAAAATTTAATTTATAGCTGCTTATCCATTTTCTACATAAAAATCTCGTGTTTTCCCATATATTATAGTAGTGTAATAGTCTAAAATATTTAATTTTAGTTTAGCTTGTGTATTTTTAGATAAAACAACACGTAAGGTTCTTCGATCTTAATCAATATATAATACAGTTGAATAACCAAACATAAACAACATATAATTTATAGTAAAAACTTTTTTCAAATTGTTATATATTTGTTACACTAACTAGTTCAATAATACCTGAATCTAAAAATCTATATTCACATAACATACCCATACTTTGTGTTTTGTGACTAATATAATTATACGTTTTAGTTTCTTTTTAGTATAAATGGGGCAAAACATGCAAAATAAAAATTATGGAGTCGTCGCTCTACTAACAGATGGTAGAGAAGGATAAGGCACGCCTAACGTATTTTTAGAGTTAAATATTTTTTCGCATTCATTTAGTAAACTAAGTCCATATCATATTTTATATGTAAGGACTAAATTTACCGCTTAATATTTGTAGGATGGAAAACTTTTCTATTAAATCACTACGTGATATCCACACATTTTGTGGATAAAACGTTAAAACATCTAACGAATAGAAGCTAACATGAAACATTAGAAAATATTATATCTTATAGCTCCTATCAACAATAAATTTCGTAAAATATTTCGCGATGTATCGATTAAGGTGCTTTGCAAGTTTCAACTGGAAAATATTTTAAGTATTCTGAAGGAATATATAAGGAATATAAAGTTTGATAAAAATAAAAAACTTTAAGATATGCGAATGTGTTAAACTTACGGAAGCAAAGTTGTACGCGTTATGAATAATCTCCACTAGCACGAGTGTGCTTTTTTGCTAAACACTATGAGAGTAATAAGCAACTCCAATTTTTACTTTACAATGTTTTAGATCTTATTTTAATGATCGAAAGGACTTAGTAACGTCTTTTAAAATTTAAAGAATGCTTAATCCAAAGAATATAAATGTTTAGTAATAAACATATTTTAGGAAATGAAGATATAAACTTTGCGTTTTTTTTACACGAAGGTATTTTACGTCGTCCTTTAATAAAAAAAACTCTAATTGAGCAGCAAGCAATTTAAGTACACCCAGCCTGTGAGACATGTTCACCCTAAGAATTACGTTTGGGTGTAACAATTCATGAGGGTGAGGTGTATTAACTCAAGTTAAAAACAGTAGTCACTTCACCGCGATAGAGGCACAACTATTACATAAATGCTTTTCGTGTGGAAGTCGTGGGTACAAGAACTCCAACACGATATCCTAACACGATCAATGCAGACAAATTGCTTGCTGTGCCCAGTTCGGTGACTCAGTGTCCGAGGATGTGGGACCTTCGTGCCCAAGTTTTGAGGTTTGGTTAATTTTTTTTGGATAGCTGTCGCCTTTTTGTTAGTATTTTTTTATTTTTTTGGTTGCCAAAGCCTTTATTTATTTATTTTTCTTGAAGCTCGTCCTGAAAATAAACATCAATTAATAAAAATTCCCGTGCTGCTTGCTAGGGTTTCTTTTGTTGGTAGAGCTACGAATTATCTAGACTTTTGTGTTTGCCACGATTTACTGTTTTGGTCTTTTGTGCTTCCATCGATGGAACGCATCATATCTTATTGTCTCTCGCAGGATCGGGCTTGGATGATTCTCTAATTCTGCAAACCTAATTCTGGCTTTTTCTGCCATTTTATCTATCACTCTTATTTGTTGCAGTTCTTTAAATAGAAAGCATTCAGAGACGTATCTGGGTACATTTACTGCTTCTCTGAGGATGTTATTGTGGGCTGATTGTATTTTCTATTTATTTGAATTGCTTATGTGTCCCCATGCGAGAGATGCATCTGTGATTATTGGAAATATTATGCTGTTTATCAGTCTTATTTTCGTCTTTATGCGCAGTTTGCATTTTCTACCTATGAGTCCTCTTAATGCTGCTCTGGCTATTGCTGTTTTTTGGATGGTTGTGTCCACGTGTTGCTTCTCTATTCTATGGGATTATCTTGCACTAACAGCTGTTTCTTCTGGGGTTTCTCTTCTCTTTTTGAATATGATTGCTGGTGTCTTTTCTGAATTGATTATTATTTTCCATTGGATACAACCATTCTTCAATGTTATCTAATGCTGTCTGTAGATTGTTGACAGCCACTTCAAAGTTTCTGTGTTTGGCCGCAATCGCTGTGTCATTTGCATAAAGGCTACGTAGTGTTCCTGCTGTTCTTGGAACATCTGCGGTGTATATTTTGTACAGTAGGGGTGACAGGACTGCTCCCTGTGGCACTCCAACCGCCGGAGCTCCATGCTCGGATAGTACTTGTCCTATTCGTACCCTGAAGCTCAACTCTAATTATACATTTACACATTAAAAGTTTTGCTTATTTTCTAACAGTGTAGAAAAAGGAATATATCTAACTTTACTTTTATTTATCACCTCCTGCATCTATCTTTGGGTATTTGATCAGATTTGTGGTATGCCTTATTATATTCCATAATTATTATTTTTATTATTACTATTTAGTATTATTATCATTCATTATTAGTATTCAGATTAGACCATACGACTTACACTCCCTATTAAGTGAAAATTCACTTACCATAAATATGGTGTCAAAAGGATTAACCTGTGATAAGACTTTACGTTACTGTTGAGAAGCGTTTTATTTTTTGCATAGTCTTATAGATATGTTAATTAAGATCCAGCTGTCTTACTTTCTCCAAGAGGTTCTTTGGAATGACTCCAGTAATAGACATAACAACAGATATCATCTCAGTACTTTCCATTCTACTCTGCCTCCTTCTTTGTATTTCCAGATCTCTGTACTTTGCGATCTTTTCGTTTTTAAGACGAAAATTATAGTTGTTGGGTATTGTTACATAAATTGGTATTGTTTGTAGCTGTCGTTTTTAAGCATTATTTTAGAGACTTGGAGAAGTTTGTTAGCTAGTTCTTGGTGAATAACCTTTTCTACAGCCCCCGGTAAGATGTTAAATGGTTTCTCTAGCTTGACATCCAAATCGGCAGTTTGCGGTTTAAACCTGAGTGTCTTTGAAAATATATTTTGGGTAATTTTTAGTTGGAATAACCTAATTCTGAATGGTAAGTAATAAACCCTCACTCTGTCTCTGTCTTAGGAAACATCTTTTCTGATGTATCCAGATTTAGCCATTTACTCCATCTCTACAAGGGGAAAATTCACCTTTCCCAGATACCTACTGCACCAAACGGATTGAGCTCCGGTAGGACTCTTTCCACGGTATCATGCCCTAGGTATGTTGAGTATCTTCCAAAAGTAGTACAGCTATATGTATAGTCTTATATAGAGATGTTTATTTAAAACCAGATTTTTTATGTGTTCTACCAGAAGTTTCTTCAGAATAAGTTTAGTTGTAGAGAGGTACTGTTTGGCAACGTTCCATTCTACACTGTTTTCGTCTTTGACTTTTTAGAACTCGGTACTTGGCGATCTTTTCAGTATATTTAACATGCAAATTATTGTTGTTAGATATCGCACTATAAATTAGTGTTATTTGTCTCGTTATTGTTTGATGAGATCCGGTCTATTATGTGCTACTCTTTGGTCCGTAAGCGCAGTGTGATCCCAGCATAGATTGTAGTTGTCATTCTTAAGCATTCTGTTAAATACGTATTGATAATATGGGAAATGGTTTGTTTGGAAAAGTACAAGTGTGATAGCTATCTCTTGATGAAAAATCTTTCTTACTAAGTTATGACGTTCATTATATTTAGTTGAACTAAATGCCTGGCAGCCTCCGGTAATGTGTTGGATGGTTTTTTTGCACTTGACATCCATTTCGGCATTTGTCATTTTGGACCTCAGAGTTTTTGATGACATGTTTTAGGTAATTTTTGGTTGCCTTAACCTAATTCTGAGTGGTGAGTAACGAACCTTTTGCTTCAGGAAACATTTTTTCTGATCTGAATCAATAGTTCGACGGTATATGGTCGACGTGGAATTGACTAACTTTATTGGGATGTTGTCAGTATAAAGTTTATCCATCCACGTGTACATATTTTTATTTCTAGAAAGGTAGTTTATTGGCATTTCTTAGTTTAAGCGGTGTTACGAAAATAAGTTCTTAAATTAGCAATTTGTTTTCATAATTGCGCACTTCTATTCGTAATTCCTCTTCCTTCTAAATACCGCGGTAATATCGTTCTTTCTACTGCACTGGTAGGCACTGCGAGTGTGGTGTTTTTGTGATTTTATAAGGTGTGTTCGTACTTTTTGCTAAAGATTTTCTACATCTTTAATAAATGGAAACTTATCTTAATATTTAATATTATCTTAATCTTCGTAGATTTTCTAGATCTACTTTTAATTATAAATGGAAGAGAAGAAGAATAACTTATATTTTTTTTATGATACGAAGAAACAATTTAAAGTTATTAGCGGATAGGTATAATTTATTTCCTATTTTTTAATTATAGTTTTAATAGTCACAATAAAAAAGTATTCATATATTTTTTTTTATTTAAATCCTTTCGATTTTGCTTCCATGGAAACGGAAGGCTTGTTAAAATCCCCGACTCGACTATCTGATCAAAACTAGGTTCATAAAACAGCGAAGAGAGGCTGCCATACCTCAGGGGAGTAACAACACCGAGAATATTTTACAGTGCCGGATTGATTTGTCCAGTTAGATGACAGTGGTCTATGAAAAGCACCATTGGTTCCCACAAGATCAATTTTATTGTACCTTTACGATTACTTTACTATTTTTCATTTTTAAAAATATGTATTTCTTTAACATACTATAATAATTAAAAATTATTTAATTTTTTTTAAATTAAACTTACGTGCATAGAAATCGGCCCACTGTAAACTTTTGACTTTAACTATATTTTTTTCAAGAAATATTCATCAGATTACAAAAACAAATATACTGTTTGAAAGACAATTTAATATGCTTTAATGTGAGTATAAATTTATGAAAACTTATTTCGGCTTCCTATGTTTAACATAGTGAAATGAATTCATTAAGCAAATTAAGCTTTTTTATTATTAACATAAATAGGGTTATTGACAATTTAAAACTTAACACTTAATTTTTTAATAATGGGTATGACCTCCTCTTGCCCTAATAACATCTCTCATACGATTAGGCATAGATCTAATCAAGTTTGCTATTGTTGCTTGTGGGATGTTAAGCCACTCTTCTTCTGCTGCAAGAATAAGCTCTGGGATCGAGTCTGGGGTATGAAGTCCAGCTCGAATTCTTCGTTTTAGCTCATCCCATAAATGTTCGATCGGATTTAGGTCAGGACTGTTTGTTGGCCAGTCTATAACCTGAAAACCGACTTCTGCAATGTAATCTTGCACGATTCTTGCGGTGTGTGCCCTTGCATTGTCATGCATAAAGATAAATTCGTCTCCAATGTAGTCGACGTAGCTATAGTCTCACGGAGCTGTCGTTGCACCTGAACGGCATTAAGGTGACGATTTCTTAATGTTGTTGACACAATAAAGCGGTCATCACGAGCGGTTGTAAATCGCCGTCTGCCTGTTCCAGGTCGCCTATGAAAGGATCCAGTCTCCTCATAACGTTGGCACACTCTTCGAACCGCTGCGCGTGTCATATCCAATTGTCTAGCAACAGCTCGCTGACTAAGTCCAATTTTGATTAGAGCAATAACTTGGGCGGCTTTTTGTGGTGTAGGATGCATTAAACTAACACACTTGAACACTGCTGAGATTATGAAAAACGAATAATATGCAAATTTCACTTGCAAAGGCAATACTTGATAAATTTATACTCACATTAAAGCATATTAAATTGTCTTTCAAACAGTATATTTGTTTTTGTGATCTGATGAATATTTCTTAAAAAAAATATAGTTAAAGTCAAAAGTTTACAGTGGGCCGATTTCTATGCACGCAAGTGTATATTCCATATAGCCTAACGGTGCAACTTTCTTGCCTCACATAACTTTCGACCTAGATTGTATTTTGATATTTAGTCCTGCATTAATGGGTTTTAGAGTAGGAAGGCAAAATTTGTTTATAAACTATTTATATCAACAATAATGGCACTTAATGGCAATAATTTATTTATAAATAGTGTGTCTATGGATTGGTGCTCAAGAAGAGAAACTTTTTTATTTTTATTTTTATTGAAAATCAATTTTATCTAAATCACAATTAATTTTTGCACTAAGTTTGGAAATGTAATAATAATCTAGTGAGCGACGGCGACGTTTACGTCAATAATCTAGTGAGTAACATTTACATCACTAATGTAGTGAGTGACATTTATAATGTATCTAAGTAACTGTCAACTTCGGTAAATCATTTTATAATTGACAATCTTTTTTAACCATGCTAATGTTTCAACAAAGAATATCTTGTTAATTGCTATGAAATGAGAGCTGTTTCGTATATGTATGTAATTCAAATATTTATTGAAAAAATATCCAGATATATCCGTTACACGGATGATTTTTTTTTATTAACCACATCAACCACTGAGGGTTAATAGCGGGAGGAAAAAGTACGACAATTTCGATATACAATTACAGAGTAAATTACAATTTGAATTTCTATGTTAATTAAAAATTAAAGTTGTAGAATATGAAGATTTACAAAACATAAAATTAGTTTTTTATTTGTTAAGGATAATAATGTCATTTAGATAGTTACATAAGTTTTTAAAATTGCAATTAGGTCTTGAAACTTATGATATAAAAAAGAACCAACTTTTTGGCTTTGGCAAATATATAAAATAATATAATATTGTCTTTAAATGATTTTTAGCATGTATCACTCTTACATGCTGCATAACGACACTGCGTCGTTGTTCTTTTTCGTACAGGTATCACAATTATAATCGATTAAAACCATTGATTTGCTAATTGAAGCACTTCATTCTTTATTTTAATATTTTTTTTCAATGACTTCATTTTCTTTAGTATTTCTGTCTTAACTATGTGTTCACAAGTACTTTATTGTTATTAAAATTACTAACTTAACATGCTTGTTTACAATAAACAGTATGAAAAAAAAATTTCTTACTGGTCGTACTGTGTAAAAAAAGTAAACTCTTTTATTACGAAACCGTTTTGGGTTATTGTTCCCTAAGTCAATATTGGTTACAGTTTTACTAACATGATTTTGTTCATAATCTGGAAGCCAGGGGGATGTTGAGTGTGCACTTTTATATTCTCTCGGTACCTTGACATTTTTTTATGTTTTTTGGTTGCGTAGAATCCATTTTTCAAGAGTACCAGGCTGAAAACCCTTTAGATAATTTGTTATTAACAACTTTATTGTTTAAATGATTTTATATCCTTAACTATAAGAAATATTTAATTTTACCAAAATGAAAACTGTTTCTTTTGAAAAAATGAATAAAACGGGATTTAGTAAACTTAGATTCGATTGTTAGAGACGAAGTTATATTATTTTAGGAGATACGATCATTTAAACCATTAACCCTATACTGTGCAAAGTAGCACATCTGCTACAACTTATTTAAATAATCATTTCCTTAAATTTTGTGTATTTAAAGCCGTCGCTGCGCTTTGTATTAAATCTGATACGTCCTTACGTACTAAAAAATAAGGTTGCATATGCCGTAATCGTTTTAGTTTACACGTAAATTTAGTTAGTTGTTAGGCATGTGTCTATTCGCATTGTGCACGTGTTGTAGCTCTTCAGATTTTGTTTGTTTTTTATTCGTTTTTTTCGTAATTCTTTTGTTGTGGCTGTATGAACTTTGTTTAAAAATAAGAAGTAATATGAATATAGATCGAACTTATTTATATTTTTACAAGTAATTTCTTCAAAATTTGCCTCTTTTTACGGTTGTATCAAATCTGATACATTGCGTTTTTTACAAAGTCATTATGGATGGTAAAAAAACTTGACCAAACAGTGTTGACGATTTGGGCAATAGCGACTCAGGGGTTACTGTCACAGAGTTTCCAGACAAACATATAGAACCTATTGAGGAGTCAACTATCGTCGATGTCGATGTGGAGATTGAGACAATCACTACTCGAATCAAAAATGTATTGTGGAAGAAAAAAAGCCTATCCATTAATGAACTTGCGAAGCATTGGAACATAAGCTTTTAGTAGATGAGCAAATATGCGCCTCAAAAGAAAGCACTACATGAAATAATACATGAATACCTGAAACAATACAATGCATGCTAAACCCCACAAGTGGGGATAAAAACTTTTCAATTTATGCGGTGTTAGTGGATATTCCTACAATTTCGAAATATACACTGGGACAGAAAACGATGGAAGGAATCATCGGGTAAATGAACCAGACCTAAGAGCAAGTGCCAATGTCTTCTTCTTCTTCTTGCGCCACTCCTATCGGAGATTGGAAATCATCAAGTCTATCCTGAGCTTGTTTACAGCTGAACTAAAGAGTTCATTAGTAGTACAGCCAAACCACTGTCTCAAGATTTGCCAATGTAGTTGTCAGATTATCTAGGATTATCCCGGAAAATCAGAATTATGTTGTCTAATTTGACAACTATTACACTTCATTGCTTCTACTTCATTATCTTGCTAACAAAGGTATATATTGCCTAGACACTGTTAGACGAAACCGTATTCCAAACTGTAAGTTGCCATCTGAAGATGAAGCAAAAAAAATGGATCGTGGGACTTCAGTCGAGTATGTGTGTGACTTTGAAAGCGTGGAAACATTGTCAGTGGCCTGGAGAGACAACAAAACTGTTTGTTTGTTGTCAACTGGAGAATTGCCTAAAGGAAATGTTGAAAGGTTTGATAGAAAAAAAAAGTAAAAAATCAACATTGAATACCCCAAGTTAGTTCAGGAATATAACCAACATACGAAAGGGGTGGACCTAATGGATAGCCTGATTGGACGCTACAAAATCAAAATTAAATCAAAAAAGTGGTATATTCGTGGCTTCTTTACCGTTGATGTTCCAGAGAAAAGAAGGTAGAGAAATGTATGAAACTTGCCGAATTTCTGGCTAAAGTGGCATATTGCTTATGCAACGTTGGAAGTATTCGTTTACTGAAGAGAGGAAGGCCATAAAATCTTGAAAAAGAAATAGCAGAAAAAAAGAAAAGGTCAGCAAACACAACGTATGTTTCTCCAAGAGACGTAAGGCTTGATGATCACTCACTCTGGCCATTGTCCAAAGACACAAGACAGAGATGCAAGATGCCAAAGTGTAATTCTTTTTCGTATATTCAATGTTCAAAATGTGAACTATATCTTTGTCTGAACAAAAATAATAATTGTTTTTATAAATTCCATTTAATTTAGATGTTTAGTTATTATAAGATATTATACTTATCAATAATCTATTAAAATTTGTTTTGTAAAAATTTCCGCTATGTATCATTATGATACAAGATTTTTCAAAAAATTAATGTTTTTTGAAAGCTAGATTTTCTTTACTATTTTTAGGCATAAGTTTATACCTTAATGCAATTAAAAATATTTTTTTATTACAATACAAAAAATCGCGCATTTTTGTTAACGACAGATTACCTGACGTGTTTTTAGGCTGGTACTCTCGAGAAATCGACTGTATGTACCAAAAGACTTAAAAAATCGTCAAGGTACCAAGGGGACATAAAACTGCATAGTCAAACCCTTCCCCTGGGTCCTAAACTTTTAAGTCTCTTCTAGAAAAGATCAACAATGTTGCAGATACAAGCTTTTTGATATAAACAATTTCAATTTTACATTAACTATAAAGTGAAACTTCTTGAAATTTTTAAAAATGTTTATTGGTGATATTGTGCATTTTTAAAAAAGTTATTAATAATATTCAAAAAATTAAATATTTACAACAAACTTACAAAAATAACTTGGCAAACCCTCATTATAAAGGATTTTATATGCTTTTTTAGTAAAATTATGACGCTTTTCCATATAATTTACTGGCCTTGCCTTTAGTATTTGTTTATATATTGTTTATAAGTAAAAATGACGTTCAATCTATTGCTTATTTTCTTTATTACATATCGCTATCACCAAATTTATCAAAAGCAGTTTTTGGATACCTGTATCAACGAATACCATGGGAAAATCCTTAGTTCTCTGGTCTATAATACGCTGGATGTGTATATTATTGATAATTAAAAAGACAACAATACCCTACATATTATCTCTCCTAAAATGTCTATATTTTAAGGATTTTAAGGATTTGTATGTTCTTCTTTAAGTGCCGTCATCTACCGAAGGTTGGCGACCATCAAACGATAGGTTTCTCTGTTTTGTGCCGCATGTATTATGTTCGCAGCTTCTGGTATTTGAAACCATTCTCTCAAGTTTCTCAGCCGGGATTTCTTCTTTCTGTCCAAATCTTTTTTACCTTCAATTTTGGCTTCCACGATAAGCTGTAGCAGACTGTACTTATTATTACGGAACACATGACCCAAGTATGACGCTTTCCTCCTTTTAACAGTTGTTAAGTATTCCACCTTTTTACCCATTCGTCTTAATACCTCTGTGTTGGTCACTCTGTCTGTCCAAGGTATTCTCAATATGCGTCGATACAGCCACATTTCTAGAGCCGCTAACTTCTTTATAGTTGCTGCTGTTAACGCCCACCCTTCAACTCCGTAAAGTAAAGAATTGATATAAGTAACATAAAATTGACACAGCAGATCTTTAAAACCTTAAGACCAAAAATATTGTATTTTTTCTAGAAAAAACCTGTGTATTGGGGCTGGATATCAACAATTGCTAATATTACATCAAAAATAGAAATCAAAAGGACGCAGTAGAGTACTATAAATCATAGCTTAATATCTGACCTTCAGGAACTACCGAGTAGTACAATTATTAGTTTATTAAAATCTGACTAAAGTATTAACTTTATATTTAAAATCAGAGCACATTATAATATTATTGGTACTTAAGAGTGATAGGTTGGCATACTTCAATATTTTTTAATTAAACAAACAACAAAAAATAATAAACGACTTTAAAAGAAGTTATGCCAAAATCACTTTATTTTTTATTTAAACAAGACGTTATAGTACAAAATCTAATATATTTTAAACATATATCTGCATTTTTAAAATTAATAAATATTTATATCCATAGAATTACATCCATATACATATCCATAAATTACAATTATTTTGCTTAAAATGGTATTAAAAAACAAGGCGAACGAGTTAACTTTGTCATTCAGATGGACTAATTGAACTTTAGAAAATTGTATAACATCAAAGTTATAAACGCAAATGAGAATTTTGACCTTTTATTATTTCATCCGTTATGCTAAATTAAAACAAAATTTACCAACGCTAAATTATATCCAGATTAAGGTAAATACGTCAGTGATTCAATTCCTGTAGGCGTCCCCTTGAACATTTATTGATTCTGAATTCATTTTACTTCCAAAATATAGGTATAAATATGTTTATTCCGTTAGTATATTATGGTATTAATTTTAATTTTTACTTACTCCTAGCAGGAAAATAGGAATAAAATATTAAAGTTCTTACAGGTCATGTCAAATACTAAAAACCATTATAATATAGAACTAAATCTATAAATTAAATTTTTCAGTATTAATTTTTTAATAGGTTATTTTCTTTAAATTAAATGAATATAGCATACTTAATTTTGCGTTATAAAGCAAGGAATAGAAATAAACCCACCTTGAAAAACATACTGGCCCTTTAGAAAATGACATATAGATGTTACAATTCATTGGGAGGAGGGGGATTGATCCGAGTAAATCAGGAAACACTCCATCTAGTCCTAATAATCCAGACAACTCCATTATAGCACGGAGATGCGCTAAAAAGGTTAAAAATTGGCAAGATTCTTCTTCTTCTTTCTCTTTATAAGCAATTCTGACTAATAATTGGCGGAATAATACGTCTATGAAAGGTTGTCATTCCATTTTTTGCGCGGTCGTCCGATATTTTTTCTGCCAATTGGTGATTTATCTCTTGTTATTTTGACGCCACGGGTCTCTCCCATTCTGCTTATGTAGATATTCAATTATTTTTTTTTCTATTTAGAGTCCATTCGTTAATACACTGTACGTTACATCTTCTTCTGTCTTCCGTTCTCTTTCGATCTCTCGGTGTATTTCCTGTAATTCTTCATAGTGCTCTTATCTTTGCCGTTTCCAGTAGTCTTTGTATTATCGCTGTGTCAGGTCTTGTTTCTAAGGCATATGTCATTATTATTCTTACACTGGCTTTATAAATTCTTGACTTCATCTCAGTGTTAATGTGTCGCCATATAATGTTATCAAGGCATCCTGCCAGTCCATATACTGTTTATACTTAATCTCTTAGTTTTTTATCCAGGTCTCTATAGCTGGAAAGTGTAATTCCAAGTTATTATATTGCCATTACTTGTTCAATACTAATGCCATCAATTTCTATTTAACATCTGATGGGTTCTTTGCTGATTACTAATGTGTAAGTTTTCTGAGATAATATTGTTATATTAAATTCTTTTGCTTTTACGTTTAATCTCTGAACCAGTCTTTGCAGACTATCTTCATCTTAGGCTATCAATATTGCGCCGTCTGTGTAACAGAATATTTTTACTTCTTTTAATGATTTAATCCTAATAATGATTAAATTGAAGAGCGTAGGGCTCAATACGTCGCCCTGTCTTATTCCGCTGTCTATTTCTGTAGATTCTGTACGTTATCCATCGATTTTGACTTCCATTTTGTTATTTTGGTAGATGTTTTTTATAGTTTTTGTCTATACAAAAATTAAACTCTGAATTAAAGTGCTTATCTTCTTGCGATTTAAACTTTATGGATTTTTCAGATAGATCTAAGTGGATATTTTGTCCTCTCATTATTTGTGTAATCATTTCCTATTATTTATTGCTTTGTTCTTCTGTGTTTTTATCAATGGAAAACATGGTTAGTCAGAGTACTTAAAGATCGCTGGAGTGTTGTGCTCTCTGAAGCCAAATTGTGCTTTAGAAATTATCCCAAGTTCATCTGTCTCTGTTTGAAGTTTGGTCTGTATGGCTGATTCTACCGTTTTACTGACTTCTGGGAATAAAACTTCCTAAAGTTCTTATAAAGTAAAACAGGTTCTAAAGACATTTGCTTGTAATTCAAAGTTGGTTTGGGACTGTAATCAATCCCTCAGGAAGCTGACGGAATGCAACAATGTAACTTTGATGTGGGTGCCATGTCACAAGAGAATTATAGAAGAGAATTACAGGAAATCCTAAAACTAACAACCTTGCAAAAAGCAGGTCACCAGTCCAGTTCTAGAACCCTTCTGTGGACTATTGAAAACCCACATCAGAGAAGAATTCCGGACCTGGCAAATTTAATCAACTAAGATAATATTGCCCTAACACACCAGGACAGAGGCAAGCAAAAAGACTCATAAAAGTATCACCTACTGCAAAAAAAACTTTCTCGAAATAGCTAATAAAGATATCAAAATAGTCACTGGCCTTCTTATTGGTCACTGCCTTCTGAGACATCCTCTCAAAAAATTGGCAAATCAGATAGTAAGAACTGTCGATTCGTGACAACGAAAAAGTTTATGACAACTAAAAAGAACTGCAGAATAGATATGCAAATGCTTAGCACTATTCTGCAAATGACTAAAATTCCTAAAAAAGGTCAGTCTAGCTCCCTCTGTCATAGGAAACAAATCAGCTAGGAAGCTTATTAACTTCGTCAGAAGTATTGGCTTTCTAGAGTACAACTAGATAAATGTTTGCACAAAAGATCTCTACATCTCGAAAGGTGGTGGGAATGCATGACTTTAACGACATCACATAATCTATTTACCTAAGAAACATAAAATTGGTAATAATATGGGGAAAGGATAGTTACAATGTTAAGTTATCTAGTACCAACATACATACTTTAAATAAAAACAGGTACATTAGAGGAAGCTACGGAATACATCAAACAAATGAAAAACGAAAAGGTCCGACATCTTTTGGAAGTATACGCTATTACACACACAAAACTAATCGGTATTATAATTCGAAGAAATAATTAAATTTTGGATGTTATTATCAAAATAAAATTCAATTTAAATGTCGTATTAATTATTTAATTATTATAATATTACTCTAAAATCTGTACATATTGGTCGTCGCTTTAATTTAATGCGAAATAAGTCGTCACAAAGTAGATTTATTGGAAGTTGAATCTAAATCACCAATCATTAAAGCTGGATGGACATATTTTAGTGACACATAGAACCATTTGTCTATAGTATCAAAGCTTCCAAATTTGATATATTTTCAAATGATAACAAAAGAACAGACTGTAGCCTATAATTATAATTTCTATGTTCAAGAAAGATAGTTGAAGATAATCATCAGATTTAAAGATCACCTCGTAGGAGCAGATTCCAATTTATAGATAGCAAGAAAAGGAAAGAAATAGTATAGGTCAGCATTATAGATGATAAAGAAGGTTCTAATTTAGTGACTGAAAAAGGGAGAGCTAAAGAGGAACTAGAATACTGTTAGCAAACTTAGCTAAAATCAGTAAAAGAGACAAGCAAGCATTTGTCACAGACATCAAGTAAAATGAACTATCTAAAATCATAAGGTCATATAGAGTAAATTACAAAAATAACAAGGATACGGTATGTAATGGCAAGTACATGCAGATACTTGTTTTAAGATCATCTTTGGCAGAACCGATACAAATGGAGTAAATGATTTTGTATCAAATAATTTTACCTAGTATTATGGTATAGTACTATAGATATCAGATCAGTGATCGCGCAAAAAATGTGATTTACATAAACTTTAATTACAGTTTACGCCATTATTAATCAAATTCAGAGGTGGCGCGATAATATGAAATGTAATTATAATTTCGAGATGAATTTATTAATGTAAATTTTATTGTATTTAAGTGACATTACATTTTCCATAAGATGTGTCCTTTAATTACAAAAAGTATGCTTTATCATTTTTTAAAAATAATGTAAAGAGTGAGAAAGTCTAATGTATTGATGCGAATTACATTTTCCTGCATTATTTTTATAATATATTATCAATATTTCTAATGTTACATCAGAAGTAGGGACTAATGATGGTTTGTCATGCATTACTGTGTAGCATGATAAGATTTCGTCTAAAAATAATTTTACACTTTTCTGACGTCATTTATTGATTAAAACTTTGACGTAAATAAATACAAAACGTGGCAGAAATTAATTTCTCACAAATACAATTAGACAAAGAAATTTCGTTTTAATTGGAGGTAAATAATATTATGTATTATGATTTGATTATGCAAAATGAGAAGTTTAACAAAGAATTTCATAAGTCTTATCAATTTTTTTTAACTTAGTGCGTTATTATTTAAAACTTTCAATTTTATTATATTTTATAGCACCTTATTAATGGGATATCTCATATGTTTGTTAACGAATAAATAATAACATTTACTGCAAATAATTATTTGTTATCTATTGTCCCGCAAATTTGTGTGATCATAGATTGAAAAAAGATTTATATTTATCTAGTTTTCTAAATATATTTAAATATGCATAGGCACAATAAAATTTCCAATATGGAAAAATTATGAGCAGTTTTTCATAGAAATTTTTAGTTTAAATTATAATAAGATTTTAACAGAATTATTGGAAAATAATTATCTTTGGGACAAATTGACTTTACTATCACCCTTTCGTCAACCCGGCACTGCATCTAAACAAATCATATCTCGGCTCAGCAAAACGCTAGGTGACGATGTAAAATTGCAAAATCGCGGGTGGCTGTGAGAAACCTTAGGTCCAGTCAACGGCGGCTTGATGGAGAATGATCCGCGAAACGGAGACGGTAAATAGCACCAGAGGAGACGCTGTTGGCGGTCTGAAGCAAAACAGAAATAACGGCCGTTGCCTAGCGACCCTTCCCGAGCATCGATTTGGCCCCACCCTGGCGGCAACGCGGCTTGCGCAAGGGAGGACGGCCGCCCAGTTTCCACGCGTTCGCGACGACACTGGTAAGATTCGGAAGCGTTGCCAAATTCAAGAAATTTATGAAGATCTCTAAGCTGTGATGTTGCCAAATATCGATAAACTCTAAAGGATTATCTGATGTTAAACATATTATTTAGATATATGGCCCATAATTAGAGATATAGTTTAAATAAACTATGATATAAAAATTTCTCGAAATTGAGCTGTATTTTCAGAAACTGGACGACCGTTCGTGTATTATAAAACAAAAGGTAACAAAAAATCGTTTCCGTGCAGTAACACTCACCTCCGTAATTCGGTCTTACTCTTTTATCGTAACTAACGCTGAAGGAATCCAAAATGGCTGAGACGTTGACGTCCCCCACGTAGCTTCCTCCAGCCCCTGGCGCTCTGCAACAAAAGATTATTTATATTAGTTATTAATAGACTTCGGAAAATATGCATATTGCATATTTTGCATATTGTGCATATTTTATGCAAATATTTCATATTTTGGCATATTTGTATAAAAGTTTGCATAAAGTGCATAAAAGTTCAGATTTTTATACTGTATTTGAAAATTTTTAAACATACCAATTTATTTCAATTCTTGTATAAAATTTTGTAGTCATTTTAATCAAGAAATGATCTAAGTACGTAATCTCTACAGGTACAAAACATTTACAATTTCAAAGAAGATCAATTTAAGTAGCCCTCAACATTCTTAGAAAGTCTCGGTCACTGAGGCATTCAGTTATTGGATAATCGCTAAGGGTTCGCTCATTTGCATTTTATGATCTAATCCCCAAATCTATCTACAATTTATTGTATCTTAACAGCAGGTAAACGGCTAATAGTTTTGTTCCTAATTTAGGGATTTTCCAAAATCTCCCAGTTTATTGAATTAGGTACCTAAACATTTCTAATTTGATGCTCAGATTTGTAAATCATTTTTGTTTTGATATTCAAAGCGTAAACACTCGTTGTGCGTAACAAAAAGGAAGATTGTGATTTTATAATGCTTAAAACAACCAATGCTTCAACTTGGATTAAACCTTATAAAGAGCTGTCTATGGATATGGGAAAAATCTACTGTTCAGTCTGTGGCAAAATTGTAAGTATCTAATATTTTCTATTAAATATCTAATATTTCATACATACAGGGTGTTTCCAAATGACACTTACAACGTTTGACTGTAGATACTTCTCGAAAAATTGAACAAAACGATATAGTTAATGAGGGGTCAAACTTATTTACTTTTCGAGATACAGGGTGTTAAAATTAAAAAAAATTAAATTCTTTTAGTTAATAACAACAATAACTTTAAAACCAATAAACGTATTTACTTGAAATTTAGTACTCGTAGGGTGTTTTTAAATGAAAAATAGCTTCCTTTAGTGAGAAAAAATTGTCCATGGTACAATACAATGGTGTGTATTTAGAAAAATTTTTCACCTTTACTTTTTTTTATGAAGTCAGCTATTCTAAAACACAATTATTTTTATTGTAATTGAATTAACAAAAAAAAAACTTTTGTTGAATTTTAAAATAAGTTATATGATGTACTAATGGTTAGTAACAAAAACTAATTTGTGGATTAATGCTGCATTTAAAACACTTAGCGAGTGTTTTTTTTCCAAACCAGTTAATTGATTAACCAAAAACACCTTGTATATTTTTATATTTTAAAGGTTGGGTTAAAATAAAGGTTTTTATTTTTATTTATAGATAGCATGTGAGAAGAAATTTCAGATAGACCAACATGTGAGAACTGCTTCACACATTGCAAAAAAAGGAAAAATAGGAGGAAAACATCAAACTTCAATGGCTAAATGTTTCCAATCTACTTCAAAAAAATTAGATGAGCAAGAAACTTTTAATGAAGACTTGTGTCGCGCATTAGTGTCTGCAAACATACCGCTTTCAAAATTAGCAAATGTAAATTTTAGTTCGTTTCTAAAAAAATATTGCAAACTTAATGTTCCAAGTGATCGGTCTCTAAGAAAAAATATTGTGAACGGGCTATACTCGTCGGTGTTAATTAATATTAAGGAAGAAATTGCAGATAATTATTTTTACATATCTGTAGACGAAAAGACTGATTCCTCAGGAAAGTATATTGCTCATTTATTGATTGGTGTTCTTAAAGAAGATACTCTACCAAAATCTCATCTTATTTCATGCCAGCAACTTGAGAAAACAAATGCTTTAACAATTTCGCGTTTTATACAAGAAACATTAGCAACTTTTTTTCTTCCGACAACTATTCCATCTAATAAATTACTGCTTATTTTATCGGATGCTGCTCCTTATATGGTGAAAGCAGGACAAAATTTTAAAATATTTTTCCCAGATTTAATACATGTTACTTTTGTAGCGCATGGATTAAACAGAGTTGCAGAGGAAATACGAAAAAAGTTTCCTCTTGTAAATACCATGATATCCAGTGTCAAAAAAGTATTTCTTAAATCTCCTATAAGAATTCAACTTTATAAAGAAATGCTACCTAACATTCCTCTTCCACCACAACCTATTTTAACGCGATGGGGAACATGGTTAGAAGCAGCTAATTTTTATGCAGATCATTTTGTTAAAAGAAAGAACATAATTGATACGTTAACAGATGAAAGTTCCCAATCTCTTTTGGATTCTACACAAACTTTTCAGAGTAACTTGCTTCAACAAGAACTTTCATTTATAAAATCAAATTTTAGATTTGTTCAAAAAACAATTACTCAGTTAGAATCACCAAAACTGTCATTGTTCGAAAGTACAGCATTAATAAAAGAATTTGCGTCATGTTGTCGGAACGTTAGAGGTAATATTGGAAAAGATATTTTAAAAAAATTTGAAGCTACTATGGAAAAAAATAAAGGTTACCATATTCTTTCTGAAGTAGTCAGTGTTCTAGCTGGAAATATTTCGGAAACAATTAATTTAGAACCAAATGTTTTGGTTAGTTTGAAAAATGCTCCCGTTACATCAGTTGATGTTGAACGAAGTTTTTCCATATATAAATATATGTACTCAGACAGAAGCCACAAGTTTTTGTTAGAAAATTTTGAACACCACTTGGTCATTTATTGTTACCATAATTCTAAATAAGTTTATTCATACTTAAAAATGATGTAGTTACTTAAAATAAATGTAAATCTTAATGAATAGTAGGAAATATTTAGTTATGTACACTTTTTTTTTTTAAATAAAATTGTTACTATTTTACGATTTTTTTATTTATTTGTATGCATATTTTGTAAAATATTTGCATATTTTCGGGTAAACACGTGCATATTTATGCGCATATTTTCTACATTTTTATTTGCATATTTGCCGAAGTCTAGTTATTAATATTTATAATAATTATATTTATGTTTTTGTTTTAAACTGCTTTTAAACTAAAGATTTAATCTTTAACATTTTTCGTATAGCCCAGAGGAGAGAAAACGATATTATTAAATCGTTTTCGTTCATGGTCACCAAAGAAGGTGGCACCTCTGTACGCTAACAACTGTAGTGGTAAAGATTTAGGAGACATTTGTTGGACTTTCCGAGATTGAATTTGTATCAGCCCATGTCTGATGAAGCAGGGATGCTGAAATAAGTCATAACACTCTATTGATACCGATTAGAGCACGGGAATAATAACAAATTTGTCCCCCTAGACCATATATTTGGCCATTTAATTCAACAAAGCGATAGCAGCTTTTACTTTAATCTGTTGTCATGTAGATAGCATAGACCAGAAGCATTAAATAAATTATCAATGTACATCAACAATATAGAAGATTGAATTTACCTCGGAAAAAGAAAACAACAATTCACTTTATTTTCTGGATGTGTTATTCACAAAATAGGATACAGGATATGCAACCCAACCCACAGCAACAGATATTTCAATGAATATATACTTAAACAATGACGTTAAACCTGCTACCAAAGGTTTAAACAAAAAATAATTACCCATTGTCATATATAAACAAGGAATCCCATTAGGAGGATCTCTGGCAGAGAAGATCTAAAAAACTATAGGCCAATCTCCCTGCTGTTTCAAATGTACAAACTGTTTATGAGAGTAATAACTAACAGGTTAATGTCGAAGCTCGATAGCTATTAACCGGTAGAGCAGGCAGGATTCATCAGAGCAGAGCGAATCATCTTCTTACAGTCAGAACGCTAATAGAGAAAGCCAATGAATATCACTTGAACTTATACATTGGCTTCGTTAATTATGAAAAGGCATTCGACTCCATAGAACTTTGGACAATAGAGAGAGCTATGAACAACTGCAGGATAGACTCCCGATACACAATACTCATACATAATATTTACGAGAAAGCTACAATGAAAATACAAATAGATGCGAAAACCAAAGCTATACCAATCAACAGAGGAGTTCGCCAGGGAGATGTTATCTCACCAAAGCTATTTACACTTGGACTGGAAGACGTGCTCAAAGACATTAACTAGGTGAATAAACGAATAAATGTTAATTGAAGAAAACTGAGTCATTTGAGATACGCTAATGACATTGTAATCTTCGCTACAAGTTTCAAAGAACTACAGACCATGATGGCGCAACTATTTCAAGCTTCAGAAAAAGTAGGTCTTAAGATGAACTTGGAAAAAACAAAAATAATGACAAATACACCGAACATTAGAGAAATAACGTTGAACGACATAAATTTAGAAACAGTAAGCGAATACAATGTACCTGAGACAGATAATGAAAATTAACAAAGAAAATCAAACTGTCGAAATTACCAGAAGAATAAGGTTAGCATAGGCAGGATTTAAAAAACTGAGTTGGATCTTGAAAAGCACTAAAACAGAACAACATTTAAAAACCAGAATTTACAATCAGTGTATCCTCCCTATACTCACGTATGGTTCACAGACGTGGACACTCACCAAGTCTAATACGGATAAAATAGTAAAATCACAAAGAGCGAAGGAAAGATCAATGCTTAGGGTCAGACTTATAGACAAAAAAACAAACAAATGGATTAGAAACAAAACCAAAGTAAAAGACGCAGGAGAAGATGCTGCTAAATTAAAATGGAGCTTCTCAGGATACAATGCCCGACTAAAGGATAAAAGATGGAACCACGAAGTACAACAATGGAGATCTTGGTTAGAAAAGAGAAGCAGAGAAAGACTACAAATGAGATGGGCTGATGATATTAAGAAGATATTAAGAAGGTCGGAGGACACAACTGAAAGCAAGTGGCGCAAAATAGAAAATACCGGATTGATTTGGAGGAGGCCTATGTCCAAAGTTGGATTACTTAAGGCTGAAGAAGAAAAAGTATAATGGGACAAAGGTTGTTTAATATATTATCAGTGCATACAAAATTGTGTAAGAGCATGACAAGCTTTAAGCTAAATTTAAAATAGTGTTTAAAATGCACACATTTTCTATTCAATTAAAAAATTTCTTTAATTTTAAATGTAACTCTTTTTTTTGTTAGTGTGTTTGTTTACTTGTTCGTTTTATTTAATTAACTAACCAATTCTACACAAATTATGTTTGCCTAAAAGAAAATAAACTATTTACTGAAATACTTTATTGAAAAACTTATTATGATGGCTAGAGCAATTTTGACGTTTCGTTATTTCCGTAAAAAAGCGTCTAAATGATAATTAAATTTAGCTGACGAAAGTTATTAAAATGTTTCATTAAATAACTCTTTGGAGGACTAGCTACTTATTTCTAGATACAGTACACTTGCGGTCGTCCGAATTAATTGTGACCGTGACTACCTCGAATACGGAAAAACTCGGTTAACACCAAGATTGATTGTACAGATAAAAAAACACGTAAATGACAATAACTGTGGTTATTGTAATTAGTAAAAGATGGAAATAATTCTATCTTTTTGTAGTTTTAGACAGAAAAGTGGATTATTAAGTAGACAGCTATTATCGTATTAAGATCACTGTTTAAAAAAGTCTTTGATTGATTTTTGCTTAAGTTTTATTCTTCGTTTTAGGCGGCGATGTTACGCCATCGTTGAAAATGAAGGATTTCTACTGGCGTCGATTATTTTTGCTTTTTGATGTATGCGACAGCTTCTTCGAGGGCCCTTAACCGATCGAAATGAGAAATCTTTGAAGTTGTCTCATCTGTATATTCTTCATGGTTGATGTTTGGAATTAGATTGGCAATTGCGTCATTTATCAGTTCCATTTCTTCATTTCCATTCATACAATCAATGACATCTTGGTTTTAGATTGGCTATAGTATTAACTTCACAGTCATTCGAAGTGAGAAATGAGAAATCTTTGAAGTTGTCTCATCTGTATATTCTTCATGGTTGATGTTTGGAATTAGATTGGCAATTGCGTCATTTATCAGTTCCATTTCTTCATTTCTATTCATACCATCAATGACATCTTGGTTTTAGATTGGCTATAGTATTAACTTCACAGTCATTCGTTTTTTTTTAAAGATCCAGTGTTTTGTTTTCTATCTGAAACAGATGCAATCCAATAGTAAACCTCTTCAACCGTGATCCTCTTCAATGCGTCAATTACAGTCAGCCCTTCATCCAGCCTGTTCATCAGTACCTGAATAAGCCTCTGCCGATAATTTCTCTTCATTGCTTCTATCACGCCTTAGTCTAGGAGTTAGATGACAGACGTTACATTTAGCGGAAGGAACATAGCTCTTATATCACCACTAGTTAATTCACTCGCGCCTGGGTGAGATCATGCGTTGTGGAGCAACAACAAAGCTTTCGGAGACAGAATTTTGTTTTCTCCGTAGGCATTAATGACTGGTACAGTTATTAAAAAACCAGTTCTTAAAAATGCTACAGTCCATCCATGCATTGTGTCGGTTTTTATAGGTTGTATGTAAGCAATTTACCTGGATATTTTTGAATGCCCTTGGATTTTTGGATTTTTCTATTAAAAGAGGTCTTAGTTTTAATGAATCAGAAGCATTGTTGCAGATGATGATTGTGAGTCTCTCTTTGCTTTTCTTGTAATCTGATGCAATTCCTTCGTTTTTAGTAGGCGGTGTTTTCGAAGGAAGTATTTTAGTCAGTCAATCTTGCAGGATAATCTCTTGTAATTTTAAATAAAATATTCCAATTTCAGTTGAGTCAGCAGAAAGTTTTTCGCCACAAAGATTCAATTATTGGATACCACAGTTTTTCTTTCCCCAGTTAATCCATCCCTCACTAGCACAAAAGTTTTCACCTTTATTCATAAACTTCTTGTGAAATGGAATAGCTTTTGGTTGATCCAACAGTTACTTCTCCAACATCTAAATCTGAAGCAACCTTCTCTATTGATTTACCCTTATCCATTTCAGTCTGATTAACATAGGAGTAATAATTGTAGACAAAAGGCGATACAGAAATTTCTGGAAATAAGGCGATGACCAATTTTTGAAAGTTTCGGCTCGACCTAACAGCAAATAACTGTTCGAAATATTGTGACTCACCAGCTACGATTTTTGTCTCGGTTAACCAAGGGGCTCGGATAACCTAGACTCGGATATTTTTTATTTTATTTAACCATTATAAAGTTAATATTATAGCCTTTTTGGTTATCATTTCAATATATAATACTATAATATTTTTCTAACTCTAAAATAGATAACAGTTAAATTAGATTTGGAGTGTGTGTATAAGTGTATGTGTGTGTATGTGTGCGTTGTCTGTGTCTAAGGAATTATTTTTAATACATTTCCAAAAACAAATTTATAAGTCATTTGTTGCATTTTTAATGTTCAAAAAATGATTTCATCTGCATCATATTCGTAAATATCAAAGCTAGTTAATAATTCGATTATGCTTACGTCCATATGTCGGACGAACTATAAAGATAACCTAATTCTCTCTCTTGGAGTGCCGGTTGGCATTATTTTTAATACAAAGCGGGGGCGAATGACACACGTATCAGTCAGGGATGGATTGGGTTCGGAATGAAATTTTCTAACTGAATATTCAGTTTTTAGTATAATTATTTATATTCGCCACTATGTATTATTACTGGTTAAGAACAAAAGTATGTAAATTATAAAAGAGTAATGCAACCATCTGATCAAGTGGGCAGGGTCTTATTTGCCAGTTTAGTTGCGTGTTAATTTCTATTTTTTTAGAAAATAGTTTATATGTAATTGAAAGTCTTTGCGAAACATCTCTTTATCATACAATTTTTTAATGTTTTTCAATTTCTACTTCTTTCCTGATTACAGGTTTTGTTGTGTTAATAATGGTAGCTAATATCCTTGGTATATTCATGATTTTTTTGTCAGTAACAAATTAATATACTCTTTATTTGGTTTTTTCTTAGAACTCAGGTAATTTAATCTGCTGTGCCTTTTCTGTAGGGCAGAATTGTTTCGCCAATCCTCTTTTTTTAATTTTTTCTTCTCATAGCGCCGTCTCCTTTAGAAGGTTGGCGATCCAAATGGCAATTGTAGTTTTGGAAACTGCTGCGCAAAAGATTTCTGCGGATGAGCGGTCGAACCATCTCCTCAGGTCTTTCAGTCATGAGTTGTGGCGTCTTCCTACTAATCTTTTGCCCTGTACTTTTCCTTCCAGTATAACTTGAAGTAATTCATATCTTTTGCCTCTCAACACATGACCCAAGTATTGAATTTTCCTTTCTTTGATTATTCTTAGTAATTGTTTTTGTTTACACATGCGACGAAGTTCCTTAACGTTAGTAACTCTTTATACCCATGGAATTATCAACATTCGTCTGTATATATACATTTCAAAGGCATCTATTATTTTTTCTATTTCAGAGTCCATTGTCCAACTTTCATAGCCATACAGTAAGACAGAAAAAACGTAACATCTGATCATTCGGATTCTAAGCTGCAGACTAAGGTCTGATCTTGTAAAAAATCTTTTCATGCTCATGAATGCTTTCCTTGCTTGTTCGATTCCTGGTAGGATTTCTTTTTTTGGATTACACTGACTATTGATATTTGCTTCCAAATATTTTATGGAATTTCCTGTTCTATTATTTGACCCTTGGAATACACATGTACGTTTATTGGTGTCTTTGAAAATACTAAAGTTTTAGTTTTGGAAACGTTTAGATGTAAACCGAACAATTGGCTGTAGTGAACTACCGCATTTATTATCTTTTGTAGTTCTTGTGCGTTGCTTGCTATTAAGACGGTATCATCAGCATATCTGATGTTGTCTATGCTGATTTCGTTAATCTTAATTCCGCCTTGGACCTCGTCTAATGCTTCTCTGAATATAGACTCCGAATACAAATTAAATAGTAGCGGTGATAAGACGCAACCCTGTCTCACTCCTCGTCGGATTTGTATATCTTCGAATGTTGTGTGCTCTATTTCAATTGTTATCGTTTGGTGCCAGTATAGTTCTGAAATAACTCGCAAGTCTTGTTCATCAACTCCAGTTGTTCTCAAAATTTCGATTATCTTTTGATGGTTAACGCAGTCAAATGATTTTCGATAGTCAATAAAACATGCATATACATCTAAATTCATGTCTCTGCATAGTTTTGTTAACACTAAACAGAAAAGTTTTAAGGATATGAGACATCAAGCTTAATATTAGATAATTATCGGATTGTGAGGAATTCGATTTTTTTGGTAATGCTACGAATGTTGATTTTAGCCAGTCGGTTGGTATTTTACCTGTGTCATATATTTTATTGAATAGTGCTGTTATTAAGTCTAGGCTTTTACTTTCGTTATCTGCAATTAGTTTTAGTATTTCGACATTGATATTGTCTGGACCGGTGGCTTTTTCATCTTTTTCAGATTTTACTGTGTGAATCACTTATTCATTGGTTATTTCTGGGCCTTTTCATTTATTCGATTATCTGTGTTTAATTTTTAAAAGATCCTTCTTATTTGTTTTAGTTTCTCCCGTTTTATTTACAAGTGTGCAAATATTTTTCGATCTTTCAGTTATTTTCCGGCGCAAAACCTTTAAACTTTTATTTTTATCAATGGTTCGAGTTATCAATTGTTCAGTGTTGTAATTTCTGACATCTTTTTGAATTGAGATATCTGTGTTTAACTGTATGTAAGTATTACAAAATTATCTGTGAATTTGTCTTTCAATTTTTTTCTTTTGCCTTGGAAGGTTTATGAGCCAAACCATTTTCACAGTTCTTTACAACTAAAATTCGTTTTCGTTTTAATGAATATTGTTTTTTTTTTTAATTTGAAAATTAGGTCGCTGGTTAACATCAAATGTAATTTAAAATATAACTTTATTTAAATTATTTAATTTAATTTTTGGTGTAAATGAACATTCGTTTTTAAAATTTGCTTTTGGGAAAATATTTGGAAATAAAAATTGATTTCACTGCAGATGTTTATAATAGTTTCAATATTAAGCTACCGGTTACTTTTCTTTCTTGTCATGTTTGAATTATTTTATTCCGTCTCTGTAAACTTATACCATCCAGTTTACATTTTGTTATGGTTAAAGGTTTGACATTTAAGGTTCTAATAGGAAATAATATCATTTTACTAATATCTTCGTGTTATCTATCTACACAAAAGGTCAGAAACACCATTCTCGCTAGTATAGCTAGTATAAAATATAATTAAATTTAGTATAAAAAAAGTCTAATATAAAAAAAGTAGTAAAATATGTTATACCTAATCGAAAACCCTTAATATAAATCTATCGTAATAATCATTGGTAATATTTACATATTTTGAATTATTAAAATAGGAGTTGATCCGTTAACTTATCATTTCATGTTGCTATAAACTTAAAGCTTAGACCGAGAAAAAGCACTTTAAAAAAGTAACTATGAATTATATAATTATACAATTGACCTAAATTATACCTGAAATAAATAGGTATTTAATTAACTATGTATAGCAGGTAGCCTTTTGTACTAAATAATAAAAAAAATGCTTAAGAATATAATAAAAATTTGAATTATTATAAATGTATTTAATTTACATACTTATTTTACTTATACAGCTTTAACATTAATGACTTTTTTTATGATGTGGATATGCACAATATTCTATATTTGTCACGATATTTTCTTTAAACGACAAAAAGGTTACAGAAAAAAATATTAACCTGTAAAAAATGTAAAACAATAACATTAAAAGAGAACACGAATGCCGATGCACGTGATCCGCGTCATAGTAAGTGACGTCCCGTGATACCATGAAGTCGTAGGTATGTTCCCCCTTGGAATCTTTTAGCCAAGTACACTGGAATTACACCCACTAGACATATATTATATATACGCATAGAAATAATATTTGAAGATTTCTATTAATGGTATCATTCTCTCTTTGCCTTTATCCCTATGCGGGGTTGGCTTTAATAATTACATTTCTCCATAAGTGTCTATCTTGGGTCATATCAATATTAATACCTTTTGTCGACATGTCCTGCGTAAGCGTTTCCCCCCAGGTTTTTTTTGGTCTTCCTCTCCTACTACTTCCAGGAACCCGCAGATCAGCAATTCTTCGTATTCGGTGATTAACGTCTCTACGTTGAACATAACCACACTATCTTAACCTATGCTTTCTCATTTTAGCAACAATTGGTGCCACCCTTAGACTTCCCCTAATATACTCATTCCTAATTTTATTCTTTTTTGTCACTCCATTTATCCATTTAAGCATTCTTATTTCCGCCACATGCATTTGTTGTTCCTCTTTCTTTTAAACGGCCCATCTTTCAGTTTCGTACATCATAGCTAGTCTTTGGGCTGTTTTAAAGAATTCAGCTTCAGCTTCATTGGAGTTTTTCTGTTACACAACACACCACTCGCTTCCTTCTACTTCATATTGATTTCATGTAATCGAATAAACTATTTTACACGTAAAGTCGTCCCAGGAACGCAACTCAACAATATTGGCAATATCATTTTAAAGTCGTTTACTTTAAAATGTACAATGTATGTCTGAATTGTCAATATAGATGAGTCAGATAAAATTAAATTATTACAAGAATTTTTCACCAAGTTACAATAAAGCAAAATTTGTTTAATTTACTAATGTTTGTATTTTGAGAACGATTTCCGAACTGGAAATTGAAACATCTATAAACGTACTTTAACCTTTAATTGTGGCTTATTCCCATTTAAATAATAATTACTCTAACATGCCACAAGAAAATAGCTTCAGAACAATATTAAGAATCCGTCGTATAAGCTATTATTAATAATAGCTACACTATTTTTCTAGTAAGATTGACTCGACGATAACCACAAGTGATCACCAATATATCCTGACTGCATCAGAAGTTTTTTAACGGGTAACTTAAAATCTAAAATGCATCAACAACCACATAGAATTATAATTACCATTCAGCCAAATAAATATCTTAGAAGAAAAAAATGAAAAACATTTTAAATATTTTTTGTATTAAAATCAGCTCAGAAATTTGTTTGTATTTCAGTATTTAGTCTTAGTTGTTACTTAGTCTTCATAATGAAACTTATTACATAGTCTTCAATAATGAGATTAGCTGTAATAACTTTGATTTTATTCATGCTTTCGACCTATTTAAAACAAAATACTGCCACTGTTTTTTGTGATCATGCCAAAGCTTTGATTGTGTAAATCACGATATTTCGATGAAAAAACTAAATTTCTACAGAATGCGAGATATTCCTTTAAATTGGTTTCAATCTTATTTGAGGAATAGAAAATAACTAGTTAGAGCAGATGATACTGACTCTAGTCACAAAAGCATTGTATGTGGAGTACCACAAGGTTCAGTACTGGGTCCTCTACTTTTCCTTATCTTTATAAATGACATCACTAACTTAAAAATCGATAAAAAAAATTTTCTTATTGCTGATGATATCAGTATTACCTGGAGGGACTTTAATATTGCAACATTTCATGCAATTATAACTTGTGATCTAATTAAAATAAAAACCTGGTCCGACTCTTATTTACTTTTTTTAACATGGGTAAGACAGTAGCATTATCCTATAAAGGAGCTCTTTAACCCTTGCTTCTTAATAAAATCCAGGAGAGTATCGTTGATTCTGTAAAATTTCTTGGTATTTTTATAGACAGCAACCTTAAATGGTCCCTTCATATCGATTTGTTAAGTAAGAAACTAACCTCAGCCTGCTATGCAATAGGATCTGTTTTGAGGGAAATCAATTTGGTATCTTCCAAAATAACATACTTTTTTTGTTCGAGTCTCATCTTCGATATGGCCTTTCTTTTTGGGGTTCTAGTACAGCTGCCCAATCTGATTATTTTTAAATTACAAAAAAGAGCAATACGGTATCTTTTTGGCCTCAATAGCAATATAACACATTGCAGAAGCTACTTCAAAAATCACAATTCCTCCTTATATATTCTAGAAACTGTTTGCTTAATTCGTAAACACCTACATGATTTTCCAGCAAGACCTAAACATGACTACTCTACCAGAAATTCAACTTTTGATGTGTATTTGCCGATCCCGTCCACTGAGTTAGTACAGACATCTAACTTCTTTTCTTAAGCTCCGTAAATTGACAAAAGTCTATCTATCTGAAAGACCATATTATTCAGTGGCAGAGTTTCTTAACGAATAACTTCTTCTTCTTCTTCACATGCCATACACCAAAGTGCGTAGGCGACTATCTCATTACTAGAATTCTGTTCTTGGCGGCGTGACACAGCTCGCCTGTATTGTGTATTCCTGTCCATTCTTTAATATTTCTTAACCAGGATAATTGTTTGCGGCCGGCTCCTCTCCTACCTTCGATCTTCCCTTGTAGGATTAACTGAGGTATTTCATATTTTGCTCCTCTCAATATGTGCCCAAGGTAACCAATCTTGCGTTTTTTAATTAATTTAAAGAGTTCTCTTTCCACGCCGGCTCTCTTAAGGACGTCATCGTTTCGAACTCTATCCACCCAAGGTATGCGCATCATTCTTCTTAATGACCACATTTCAAATGCTTTAAGTTTGTTGATAGATGTTTTTTTCAAAGTCCACGTTTCCATGCCATAAAGCAAGATGGACCATATGTAGCACTTGACCATTCTGTAGCGTATTTCGAAATGTAGGTTTTGATTACATAGAAGCGGTCTGAATTTTACAAAAGCTTATCTTGCCATTTGTATTCGGGTTTTTATCTCTTGTTGTGGATCCGATTGGTCATTGATTGTGGTGCCAAGGTATTTAAAAGTTTACACGCGTTTTATGCAATCGTCACCTATGCATATTATCGGGTTTTCTAGAGGGTTTCTGCTAATGACCATATATCTCGTTTTCAAAATGTCGAAACGAATAACTAAGAAATTACAATACGTTTAGGTACAAGCAACAAAGTATTTTTATATATATGTATGTTTCACATCCAGCAGCTTAAACTTATTCGTAAGGTTTTATTATGCAATTTGCAATTTAGTGAAATTTTGCAATGGATTGTATATTTTATTATGTTTTTTTTGTGATATTGACGATTTATGTAATTGTAGTAAATTTTAATTGTTAGTGTTATTTTTTTGACTTTTTGTAAGTTTTCTTCATAAAATTGTACAATTTTTAGTGACAATAAAGCATATTTCTATTCTGTTCTAAAACATTAAGTAGAACCGAAGAAATTTATCTCAAATGAACAATCCAATAATTATATGAAGGGGACATATCAAAAGTCCCCTGAATCATTTAGAATTTATAAATTTTTAAATGCATTTTACACATAATGTACTTTTTTACTTAAAACAAAAATAAAAAAATAAACTTTTATGCCACAGAACACTATGGTTTTGTAAATTTACCTATCTGATCATTTTTCTAATGCCTTCAAATTCAAGAAGTTGTTAGAGGTAGCCACACTTATAAAAGCGCACGGTATAACCACATTTTCCGTTGAATTTTAATTTTTTAAGACAAAAATCAGATAAATTTTCATTTGTAATAAAAATATATTTCTGCATTAAAAGTGGAAATTAAGTTCCGCCTTAGTTCATAATGCTTATTCAACATAATAAATACAAGCTAATTTTACATGAAGTAACAGCTTTACCATGCCGACAATTCTGCTAAAATATTCGTAGGCATGTATTTTAAATAACATTTTCTGCCGAATAAGCGTTTCTCTTTCCTACCTCCACTTTTGGATATTATATCCATTGGAAGAAGAAATAAATCCAAGTACTTTTCAGGAAAGATATCGCTAATATTTAACCTCGATCAGTTAGTAGATGAACTCGGAATTTATCTGGACCCTCGGATGGCCTAAAGCCAAAATTTTTCCAATGCGTTTCTTTAGAGGGGTCAACGTTAGCTATTTACAGGAAAGAATTTCGAGTAAAGCTGCGATTGCGATAAATTCTAATAAAAAATTCAGTAAAATAGTCTTAAGGTTTACATACCAACTCTGGTATTTCTCTCTACACACACACAAACACACACATATATATATATATATATATATATATATATATATATATATATATATATATATAATTTTTATTGAACCGTACTATATTTAATATAAAATTAGTATTTCTTGGGTTTAGGTTCCAAATTTAAGTAATATTAAAGTTGGAACTAGATTTTATTGTCCATTGAAATCAACGTTTCGGCAGCAAATCCTTGCCTTTGTAAATATTCTAAAATATACAGATTGGGAAAAAAAAGTTATTGTAAAATATATGTATAGTTAAATGTATGTGGATAACTAAACAATTAGGTATATACCATAAAGAATATTACAATTTCTTGAGGAGATATAAATCTTGGAAATGTTCGATAAAATAACCGTAATCGATGTGTAAGTATCTGCTTCAACTTTCCACATGACTCCACCTATAACCGGCTTACTTTTCTTTCATAAAGAAATGCCTGAACTCAAAAAACTGAAACAATGTCCTTTTTCCATGCCTGGTGGGTGTCACAGCGCAAAGGCATTAGAATATCGCGCTCGAACGAACACAAAGTATAGGCATTAACATAAAAAGTCGTTGCCAATTCTTTGTTTTGAAATCAGAATGGATCTGGTCTTTTAGCTGATGGCGCCGGAACGCTGTTGAGTTGTGACGTTTCGGGACCGGGACTCATTTATCAAGGAGATGGCGGGAGTATAGTAGGGATATAAAGAGCTTTTGGAGACCAGTATCTGACTTCAGAATTTACTGGATGGCGCGTCTTATATTAACAGCTTGTTTAGTATCCTAATTTTTAAAATATAAATTGTATAAAGATGCTTTCCTAGACATTTATCTATTTTATTTTTAAACTAATTTTCTTTATTTTGAATTGTCGTTAATATAAGCTTACAGTAAATATTTTACTACATTGTATTAAATTTTTAACCTACTAGACTTTTGATAAAGCTAATCAGCTTTTTAAAATTATTCAGCGTCTTTATTCTGGGAATTGAATGGCCGCCCCGAAGTTACCTTTAGGATAAAAATATTGTATCCAAATAATAGCATATAGTAGATCTCATAAGTAAGTCCACTGTAAATCTCAAAAAACCATAAAAAATAAAATCCTTTTATTATTTTACAAATGAGATGTACTATGCTATATCTCTATTTTATAATATATATATATATATATATATATATATATATATATAATGGCTATACACCCCAACCGCGAATGCTTTCTAGATCCTATTTCTTGAGTGGATCAGTCTCTTTTGTTTATCTTATCTTCTTGACAATATCTCTTTATTTTTTCCTGTCTCTAGTTCTTCCTCTCCACTCTCTGACTTCTGCCCTTTGGAGGTCTTCTTTAACTTGTTGCAGCCACTTTGATCTCGGTCTTCCCTTTCTCTTTCTTTCTCCTGGATTTCATCCTATCATTGCGTATGTCACTGCCTCATCGCCTGCTCGCCAAATGTGACCTAACCATCTAACTCTGCATTGCTTCATTTTAGTTACGATGTCTTGCTTAAGTTCTTTCTTAATCTCTGCATTTGTTCTGGTTCTATATTCATTTTGCTCTGTTCTGATTGGTCCTAGTATGGTTCTCATACTCTTTCTCTCTACTATTCTTAAGTCTATTTCATTTTTTTAACCATCGTCATTGTTTCTCCTGCATATAATAATATTGGCCTAATTATGGTGTTATAAATGCTCATCTTAGTTTTCTTAGTCAGTGCTTTGCTTTCAAGTTTTTTTTTATTTGCAAAGTAAGCTTTATTCGCTACTAATATTTTTTTTTATTTCGGATTTCCTTTCTCCGGATTTGCTTATTGTAACTCCTAGGTATTTGAAGTATTCTACTTTTTCAAAGTCAGAACTTCCTATTTTGATTTTTTCTTTCATTGGTTTTTTCCCTAATCTTAATATTTTTGTCTTTTCTTGATTTAATCTTAGCCCCATTACCTGCCCTTTCTCTCTTATTTCTTCTAGCGTTTCTTTCATTATTTTTCTGTTCTTTGCAATAATAGCAATATCGTCTGCATGTGCAATTATTTGACCACCTTTTGTTCTGAGATTTCCTTTATTTTAAATTTCGTAGTACATATTCTAATGCTAGATTAAATAGCGTCGTTGATAAGGCATCTCCTTGTTTCATCCCTTTATTTATACTGAATTCCTCTGTCTCTCCTCTCTGTGTCTTTATGCTTATTTTTGTAGTTCTCATTGTCATTTTTATTAATTTTCTGAGTTTATGTGGAATTTGTAATTTTTTAAGTGCTATCATTAATCCGTTCCATTTAATTGAATCAAATGCCTGTTTGAAGTTTGAATAATATTTCCAATTCTAATTTATACTCGTTTGCTTTTTCCATTATTTGTTTTATTGTGTGTATTGCATCTATTGTAGATCTTCCTTCTGTGAATCTACATTGGTACTGTCCTACTGTCTTCTTTGTGATCTTTGATAACCTCTTTTTTATTATTGATGTCAATATTTTATATGTTGTATTTAGTAACGTTATTTCTCTATAATTTTTACAGATTTGATGTTCTCGTTTTTTATGTACTGTCCCCGTCCCTACCTCCCAATCTCCTGGCATTTTCTCTTCTTTCTATATATTTTTCAATAGTGCCAGTATTTTTCCTCTTTGTTCCCTTCCTCCGTATTTTATTAGTTCCATATTAATTCCATCTTTACCAGGGGCTTTTCCATTTTTGCTTCTTTGTATTACTTCATCCAATTCCTTTAATGTTGGTTCTTTTGAAATTTCGATGTCTACTTCATCTACTTCATCTGCTTCTTCTTCGTGCACCGTTTCCTCCTCGTTATGCATTTCTTCTTCTGTTGTTTCCTCCGTCAAGAGCTCTCTGTAGTAATCTCTCCATCCTTGCTTGTATTCTTGGTCCTCTATTATCACTGTTCCCTCTCTATTTTTTATTCCGTTTGTTTTGCCCTTGTATTTTTTATTTTGTTCTTTAATATTTTTGTAAAAACTTTTCGTATTTCTATTTGTCTATTTTATAATTATTGGGCAAATTATCAACATAGAGGGCGTTTTTTAGTTAGCTGTCAACGCAATCTATCTCAATGCAATTGGTGAATAATGGTGATAATAACATGTTGGGGTCTAGCTGCTAACAGAAAGGGATTTAACGTTTAAAATTAAAATTTAAAATGTTTTGTCGCAAAAACGCTTATCAATCTATTATTAAATTTGGTGGACAAAAAACTAATAATTTGAAGTTCATATCATCATAATAGTAATGCTCTATCGAGAAGTAGCAATATGTGCTCCTTTTTTTAACACGATTGTAACAAGTTACAATACAATAACCATCAGTTTTTTTTGTTTTCGGTACTACATGATGTAACCGTCACAGTATGTGTGGAGGAGGAATCCTAAATTAAGCTTGGACTCTTCTGCAAAGCGTCCGTAGTAGGCGCAGTTACGTGGTCCTGGTTATGACCGTATCTTTGCAGATTTTAGTAAGTTTGACCGTTGCTGATCTGACCATTGTAAGGCGAAGACGTTTCTCTTCTTCGCATCCACCATTGTTTGTGATAGCAGAACCTAAGTAATTGAAACAGCTTACCACTTCAAACCTTCGATTCCCATGCACTCTTTAGAGCCACACAAGACCAAGAGGAGTATGCCAGAATTGTCGCCAACATCCACTAATTGGATAGTGGATGTTGTCTCCATAAGAAGAAAACCACTTCAATCCCCGCTACGTTTTGTATTTCCGGCAGGTTATTTCTAATTCGATCGATTATCATTACCTTCAATCAATCAATCAATATTCATTATTTCATCTGACTTTTACAAGTATTGAAATGCGTCAAATACAATCTATGATCAGTAAAAACTATAAGTAGATGAAAGTAGTTAACATAAAAACATATAAATTATACACAAACACATACAAATTGTTAAAAATATGCCTGCAAGTATTCCTCTAACGAATAGAAATTATTATTCTGTTTATCAGAAGTAAGTCCTTAACTGTTCTCTTACATATATAAATATTTGACTCTTTAACATAATTATGTAATTTATTATACAAACGAACGCATGTTGGGTAAGGACCCTTGCTCACAACGGTCAAATGACGAGCAGGGGTCACCAAATTATTTCTATAACGAAAATTGTAGCCACTCATTAATGAAACATCATTTCTGCAACCTTGGTCTTTACACTGTACATTAATTTTAAGTCCATATTTACGACTAATAGTATCTAGTCTGCTCATGATGTATTCAAGGTCATTTGTTAATGATGCTAGTACTAAAGTACTATATATATTGAATAACGTGGGAGAGATAATACGTCCTTGACGAACACCGGCTTTGAGTTTAAAATTATCGGAGTATATATTGTTGACTCTTACGTTTGCTGTGTTGTTGATATACAGTTGTTTCAGTAGGTATATTAGATTTTCGGGGGTACCCATTTCTCTCAGTATTCCCCACATTATATGCCACTTTACATTATCGAACGTTTTCGAGTAGTCGACGAAGCACAAATATGTTTCTAGATTAAATTCTCTAGATCTTTCTATAATCTGTCTGAGATTGAGAATTTGTTCTCGTGTGCCAGGAACAAATCCACAAATCGTTAATTATAGCTAGCAGAACTTTACTTGCGTGGGAGATCAGGGCTATAGTGTGGTAGTTATTACAGTCAGTTGGTGAGCCTTTTTTATAAATGGATATGAAAGTGAGCTTACACCAATCATCTGGCCATTGTCCTGTGTTCCAGATTTCATTACACAGTTTGAACATTACTTCAATTCCTATGTCTCCCATTTCTTTAAGTGCTTCCGCCGTGATTCCGCCTTCTTCTTGAGATTTTCCAGTTTTTAATTTTTTTATTGCCGTTTTTATTTCCGATTTTAAAATATGTGGTTCTTTTGTTCTATTGTGAAACAACATTTCACAATATTGTTTCTATGTCGCTGCTGTGCCCTCTGGAGTGGTGATGATCGTTCCCAAGTTATCTTTAATTATCTGCGTTTGTGGTTTAAACTCTTTAGTTAAGTATTTTACTTTGGCAAACAGTCTTACCCCATTAAAATATAAAAAAACATACCCCTAACAAAAAACACTAAGATCAATCTTTATTATCATATTAACATCAAGATGATAAATTGTTTATATATTGGTTATAATTATTTACGTATATGTTTAAAATGGTTTCTACTTACTTCTATAAAATCATAAAAAAGTTTTTTCATTAAAAAAAATATAAGGTTTATGTAGTGTTAAGAAATGAAGAACGAAATACCGGTAACTTAAATAACAGTTAAAATTAACAATCAAACGGAAAACCAGGATGGATCAAAAAATTAAAACCTAATAAATACTTAAACTCGCTTCCCGATGGCGCGAGAAAATAAAGAGAAATTTACTATATACTATACTCTAGTGTAGTACATGTACATGTAGATGCTTTTTATGAGTATAAGCTTTAGGTAGATGTTATTTAGTAGGCTCTTCTCCTTCGATTGCGGTCTTCTTAAATTGGTTTAAAGAATTTCAACGTATGAAATCTTGGGCATAAAAAAGCTGTCGGTGCGTTGAGTACCGCGTTTTTTTACTTAGGACAACAATTGTGTCCAATGTGAGACTCCAACAACTGTGAGATGAATTCAGAGCAGGATTTGACGCTATTTAAGAGAAATACAAATGAGATTCTGCATCGTTTCGTGACCGTTTACAAAATAAACAGAGACCAATAATTAGTCAAAACAGTAGACTTTACCAACCAAATGTGTTTCAAAGAAGGCGAAGACTTCCATTTAGCCAGAAAAGTGATGGTTGCTGTTTTCTGGAATTTGCAAGCTATAATTTACATCGACTACCTGGAAAAGGGAAAAACGGTCACAGTGCTCTACTATGCCGAATATTGGGCCGATTCGAAGCCGAATTGCAGAATAGACGGCCACATTTGGCAAAGAAAAAGTGCTCATCTACTACGACCGGCTCACACTTCCGCCATAATTATAGCCAAATTTGTCGAATTGGTATACGAACTGCTACCCCTGCTTCTTTATTCTTTAAGTGCGATTTCTTTCTGTTTCCAAACTTAAACAAGTCACTAGCCCGGCAGAAATTTGAGTTAAACGAAACGAGGTCATTGCTGCCATGAAGGCCTACTTTGAAGACCTCCAGAAAACGATTTTTTTAGATAGATTAATTAAGTTTAACGATCGCTAAGTCAAGAATATCAAGCTAACAAGAGGTTTTGTGAAGAAATAAATCATCCCTCTTTCAAACTTTTTATTTTTCTTCTTATCTTCTTATCTTTTCTTTTTATTTTTTTTTAGGCTAAGTACTTATCACACCTCCACGATAGGATTTAGTAGACAATTTAATTGACAAGAGGAAGAAGAGAAATAGCTTAGAAAACGGTATTTTGATTCTTATATTTTATACTAATTTTTGTTTTTTATATAGTTAATATTATTTTTTACTCTTTTTATTTACTCAAATATTTTTTTGAATATAGTTTTGTTTATGTTAGTTTAAGAAGTTATATTTTTGCCTCGTAAACTAGAATGCACATCTTGCCGTTGGCGTCGTGTAGAAACCAGAAACTCAAAGTTACTTTGTTTTTAGTCTTAACTAAAATGAAATCAATTTCACAGAAGTTGTTGATTTCTGAGCACACGAATTTGTTTTGGTTTCTCGAAAAACATTCCCTATCATATAACATGATTTATGAGAATCGCAATAACAAAACCTAATTAAAATTCCAAGAATTATGTTTCCTGCAGGCTTCTTAGCGATACGTAATTTTCACGGCAGTTGTTTAGCAGTAAAATAAAATTATGATAGATCTTTTAAATACATAGAAGCCTAAGTTGACATAAGACAGCTAATATAATAAAAAAAACACTTATGAACTAAAATGTATTAATTTAACTTTAAATTTTACTAAAAATTTACCCTAAAAAAACATGTTTTGTTTACCTTTTGGATCAGAAAATAAAATCATAAATTATAATTTCTCATTATTCTGACCAATGTTTTAACATTTTTAACTAACGAAATATTAGGTTGCTGTAATTTGCCAACTATTTCTTTTGTCAGTGGCGTAGTAGTGAGTATGTCTATAAAGCCTTTTGCTTGCCTGTATGCATTTAAGTGTAAAAACTCAAAAGCCGTAGTTTCGAATCCATCCGAGACGAAATTTTTTAATTAAAAAAAAATCCACCACAGTCGTTCGAAAATAGCATAATAATAATAATGTATGGCATTTTTGTCCTTGTTGAGAGATCCTTGTTGATTGTTCCGGTGCCAATTATCTACGTGCCCTCCGAAGCACGATGATGATACGGTTATAATTTTTAGAATTGAAAATTCCGTTGTTTATGCCGAGAATCAAACTTGCACGAGATCTGGCTTAGAAGTCCAGTATCATGACCTCTGAGCTTTGACTGCCAGGTCAAAAATAATACGTGATTCTTTGTAAAGACAATGAGGCCAATAATTGGTTGAAGTACGAAAAAAACTTTTGATCGGCGTTCTAGCAAGCAAGCAAAACGGGTACAAATACTTCAAAAATACAAAACGGGTCAACTGCCAAACTTGGTGATAATTTAAAAATACCTCTTTCAGTCCCATATATTCCTAAATAATCATAAAATGACTTTGTGTTTCCAATATAGCAATGTTATTATTAATTATCATAACTTAACTATTCTTCTGTAGCAGCTGCTCTTAGTTTTGAGCTATCTTATTTTCGACCTATTCGCATACAAAAAGATCATTTGAAGCTATTTTTTTTTTTTCGTCAATTTGTCGAGGAATACTTTTATTTAGAAAACTCGTTACAATGACTTTTCCTATAATACAATAAATGTCATATTAATAGTTATTACTTCCAAATTAGACAACAGGACATACGTTACACAAAATACTACTACTACTAAGGATTTTCACAGTTTTCACTGTCTTCCTTCACTCAACCGTTTTCTCCAATTTTTCCTGTCATTCCAGTCTCCATCTCGCAGGGTTCTTTTCTCCATAGCCTCGTCGATTTCATCTCTGAATGACCTTCGGGGTCTTCCTCTCTTTCTTCTTCCAATCGGGCTCCATTCTGTGATTTTGTTTATCCAGCTTCCTCTGTCCGCTCTTCTGACGTGGCCGTACCAGGATAGTCTCTTCTCCTCTATATAGTCGATTATGTCTGATTGCACTCCCATTCTCCGCTTAATCTCTAGGTTTCTCATATCCTTATTTTCTGTTGTTAGGTATTCGGTTTTCTCTAAGTTTATTTCCATTCCGTTGTTTTTATATTCATCTTCTAGTTTTCTGAGCATAAAGCTGAGATCTTCTTCATCTTGTGCGATGACTACTTGATCGTCGGCAAAACGTAAGGTGTATAGGTATTCGTCTCTTACTGGTATGCCCATTCCTTCGCACTTTCTCCTCCATGGTTTGAGTGTCTTTTCCAAGAATATTTTAAACAGAGTAGGGGACGTAGCACAGCCTTGTAGAAGTCCTTTTGTCGTCTTAAATGGATTGTAGGCTTTATTTCCACATTTAATAGCTACTTTGTTTTCTTTGTATAGTGCTTTAACTGCTTTTATTAGTGTTTGTCGGATTCCGAGATCATTCATTGCTTCCCATAATTTGACTCTAGGTATTGAGTCATATGCTTTCTTTAGATCAACAAAGGCCAGATGGACCGGTCTACCTTCTGCCATTTTCTTCTCTATCAGTTGTTCTAATGTGTACGTATGATCTAGGCATGATTTTCCTACTGTGAACCCTGCTCTCCGTCCGGCTCGCGGAGATAAAGAATACGACCGGGGTCAGAAAGCCCTGCCTGTCGTAAGAGGCGACTAATGGGTAGGAATAGGGAGGTGGAGAGCCGTCGTTTGAGGTGTAGGGTTGGTAGAAACGCACACGGTCGCTTTGGCGACACGGTCACCGGTCTACATTCCTAGTATCCGAGACGAGACTACTCGTGGGACCACTCTACTCCCATTCCAAAAGAGCCTGGTGAGGTTGAACGAGCTGGGCCCGTAAATACCTCTCCTGACCTTGGTCAGGAGGGGTGTGGACACACCGCGCCTGACGGCGGTCAGGAGCGGTGTAGGTGCCCCGGCACGTACCCACCGGGAGATCCAAGAGTGGTAGAGGAGAGATCCTCGGCGGCGACCTGTCTACGTGTGAGGTGGAAATTCCTCCGCCTGCCGAACCTACCCGCCCGTAGTGTGGGAGTAACGGGTAGGCAAGGTACTCACAACACAGGTACTACGGGGAAGGTGGAGCCCCCGCGGGTTGCGTGTGCTAGACGTGTCGTGGTAACCCTACGGGGTACCCCCACGGGGGGACCCACGGGACGTCTTTGGTACGCGCCCCGTGGCACCTTCACTTTGGTGTCGGTCTCGTAGGGGCAGAGGTTTCACTAACGGGCGTATGCCGAAAGGCCAGGTAGCCCAGGGTCCTGCCAGTTTTAAATTGGAGGGCACGCCATTCAAGTCATGTGAACCCTGCTTGGTCTTCTCCAATTTTTCCTATTATTTCAGTTTCTAGTTTTTCTTTAATAATTTTCCCGTAAAGTCTACCTACCGACGATATTATACTAATTCCTCTATAGTTTTCACATTTTTTCCTGTTTCCTTTCTTATGTATGGATGTGATGTATGCTTGTGTCCATTCCGCAGGTATTTCTTCTCCATTTAGTCCTCTTTCGAACATTCTATGTAGCATGCGGAATAACTTTTCCGTTCCGTTTTTAATTAGTTCGTTTGGTATTCCTCCGGGTCCTTTGGCTTTTTTGTTCTTCAATGTCTTGATTGCTCTCTTAACTTCTGCCAGGCTTATTTCTATCTGGTCCTATGCCCCATTTCCTGCATGTTCTATATTCTGTTCCTGAAATTGGGGACGGTTTTCTGTAAGTAGTTCTACGTAGTATTCTTGCCACTCGTTTTCACTAATTTTGCCGATCTGGGTTTTCTCTGTCTTATTTCGTTGAAGTGCTTTTAATATTCGCCATGATTCTGAATTTCTCGTTCCTCCGATATGTCGTTCTATCTCTGTGCATGCTTGTTCCCATCGTTCATTCTTTTCATTTGTTACTCTTTTCTTTACCTTTCTGTTTTTCGCTCTATATAGGCCTAAGTCTTCCTGTTTTTTGGTGTTGAGGTATTTTATGTGTTACACAAAATGTGGAATATAAAGTTAAAAGGACCCTATGTGATCTAATAACACAACACTCCATCAAACATATTTAGTTTCAGTAAAGGAACATTTATATATACAGGGATATTCTCTATTTTTTTCCTGTTTTGAGGAATAAAGGTGTTTCTTTTAAAAATAAAATGATTTTAGAGCAATTTGGATTCAAATTACATCCATCCTAGTTAGTTCTGTGAACATTGGCCAAAGAACCTACTTGGCTAATTAGTATTTTATGTAAAATAAAAATATTTTTATTCGGAACAGAAGTAAATTATTAATGTAATGACTATTTTAATGGGAATAAGCCACAATTAAAGCTCATTGGCTTATACATACGCATGCTATGGCCATACCAGCCGGTTGGCTGATATCAACCGTAGGAGTCAGTCTTTTCTTTCGAACAGGGATGTGTATGTCCTCTTAAATTGAAATCTTATAACATCGACCTCATGTCACAATTTTAAAATTTAATATTTTTAACATGTAATGTAAGTGTTACTAGACTAATACTTTTTAGGATTTTTTCACTACAGATAGTCTGACAAAACCGAAGATAAACTAAAAAAATTATTTTTTCCCTTTGGACCATGTAAAATTTTAATAAATAAAATATGTACAATTATAAATCGGAAGCTTTTTCTTCAATGTTAGTTTTTTAAACAACAAATTGGGATTTTCCTTTTAATTTTTTAAGTATTCACTTCTGTCGGCACTCCCCAAGTGCCATGCGTCTTTTTTTATTTAGTTACTAGTAAGTTCTTCACTGTTATAATGGCTGCATGTACAGTGACGGTGCAGCACAATATTGGTAAAAGATCACTGTATGTATATCATACTATATAACATGGCTTTCCAACATCATTCTTGTGACAACCATTAACAATTTATAATTGTTCTAAAGCTATTTGCTTGTGGCATCTCAAAATTATTACTATTTTAATGGGAATAAGCCACAAATAAAGTTTAAAATAAATTTATTAAAGTTTCCATTTCCACTTCGAGCATCGTTCTCCTCAAAATACAAACATAAAATCAAAATTTGGTGTTTATTGAGAGTAAACTAAATTTAAGACCAAATATCTACCATGTCGAGATAGTATTATGAGGTTTTTTTCTGTTTTTTTTTTTCCTCATGATTTACTATAGATTCACTAACAGGAGAGTTTTACTGTCAACATGGCATGCAGTTGTCTTTTTAAAGACGAATGACAAGCTATGATTTTTTGTAACGGATACTCATAAGTAAAAGTTGATTTTATGTAATCCAATAAACTATGTTACAATAAAGTCGTCACAGGAACGCAACTCAGCAATATTGTCAATATCATTCTAAAGTCATCTATTTTAAAATGCATGATATATGTCTGAATTGTCATTATAAATGAGTCAAATAAAATTTAATTATTAGAAGAATTTTTCACCAAGTAAAAAAAAACAAAATTTGTTTAATTTATTAAAAGATATGGAGAACCAGAAGAAATGGTCACGTTATTGAATTGAACGAAGGGCACGATATTTTAAGACTTTTTGAAAATCAGAGACTGTCATGACTAGAAAATATCCAGAGAAGAAAGATACGAATTCAATCAAGAAAATATTACAATAGAAGCTGATATGAAATCGTAAATATACACATATTTAATACACAACTTAATATTGGCTTCTTTTTCCTAAAGAAAGACTAATACGACTTGTGTGAATCATTTAAAAACGCGCCTGACAAAAAAAATTACAATGTCAGTATAAGTCAATCAAGAGAAAAAAGGAACTAAGTAGAACTGATAAAGCTTCAGATTAAGAAAAAGCAAAAGAAGAAGAATCAAATACAGTTTTGGTAATGTACGACCTACAATCTGTCCTGTCAGCACCTATGGGACAAACATCAGCTTTTTACTATAAATCAAGATTAAATTGTTTTAATTTTCATCATCAGTGGCATTACAGCTAGTTATGAGCCAAAGCTTTCTTCAGAACAATCTTTCAATCGCCCTTGTCTCTGGCAACTCTTCTCCATTCTTTAATTTCGATTATCTTGATACCTAAGTTCTGGTCTTCCTCTGGCTTGTCTTCCCATTGGTCCTCTTCGGTCGAAAATTTTTCTGATCATTGCATTGTTTTAATTTTACAATATCAGAAATAAACAATGACAAGACATCCTGTTACTTCTGACATACTTACGGTCTGGGACAAAAAGGGGCAGTCGAAATTGGTTCATGTGTCCTGACATTTCTTGAAGAAATCGATAGTACACATCCCCAATCTGACATAATTCTTTATACCGATAACTGCTGTGGTCAGCAAAAAAAACAGATTTGTCCTTGCAATGTATTACTACGCAATTAAGAAGTTTCAGTTAAATTCCATAACACACAAGTACCTCATCCGAGGTCATACACAGAACGAAAGTGATGTAGTCCACAGTATCATCGAAAAAGCTATGAAAAGAACTAAAAAGTCAGGACCGATATACGTTCCCGATCAAATTGTATCGATTATTAGAAACGCAAAGAAAAAAGCAAACCCTCTTATAGTAAAAGAATTAAGTTACAATGACTTCACCAATTTGAAAACGCTTGCTAACGACATCGGCTTCAACTGCCAGAAAAATATACACGGCGAACAAATGAAGTTGTTAGATATTAAAATGATTCGATTTGAGAAGGAAAGTGATAGGTTCTTTTACAAAACTAGCTACAAATAGGTGGATTGGAATCAGGCCTATGCTATAATCGTAAAAAGTAGACGAGTGACAGGAACAATAAATGTAGAAGATGTTAGAAAAAGACCTGCATACATTTCAAAAATTCCGATCTCCGAAAATAAGAAAAGGGACCTAGAGAATTTATTATCAAGTAATATAATTTCCAAATATTACTAAATAATTTTATTCCCAAATAATTTTTTTAATGGCTTGTTTTGAATTGTGAATGTTTTTGTTAATTTTTTAAAGGTGTTTAAAAAACAAATGTTACCTTTTAGTAATATTCTGAGTAGTGTTTTTGTTATTTTGTATCATTTTGAGTAGTTTGTATTATTTCCTGACAATAAAATTATATACCTAAACCTTTTTTAAGTTTTTTTAATGTTGCTATTGTAGACCAACTCAAACCGATTCAGAAACTATTTTAAAAATATTGGATGAACAATGACGCAACTTTGAGGCTGCAAAGTTCTGAGACCTGTGTAGACTCAAAAAGTTTATATTATCAAAACACTAAGAGTGTTATTTACAAGTAGACTAAATTTACCATTAAAAAAAGTTATCTCAGTTTTAAAAACTTAAACTTTGACTTGTTTACTTTCAAGTAAAAATATTTTGAAAAGTCAATTTTCCTGCATTTTAGTAATGTGTAGTTGCGTCGATGTTGCTCCGGAGAAGCGATATACTCACATCTGTAAAAACTAATAAATATTTCTAAATACTATTATATTTAATTGATTATATTTATCAACATTACATTTAATAAGAGTATTTTTTTTCTATCGAAATTATCTAAATACTTTTTTAAGCCTAGTGTTAATGAATCCTATTTCATAAATCGTCATATCCCGGCGAAAAGTCACTAACTGACATTTTGTGAAAAAACTCATTAACTTCGCCGATCACATGAAATTCATCATATCTTTCTATTATAAAAGTCACTACTTTCTAAATGTGGTTCTAAATGGCTATTTTTGTGTGTTAAAAAATCACTAACCCGTTAATACAGAAAATATTAAGCAGCCAAAAATACCTAAGTGACTTAGTAACTTTTTACATACGAACAAATTGTAGAGATATGCGTTAAAACTCATTAATGGCACTTAGTGACTTTTTCCAGAATAATAATTCACTGCTGTGTTTGATTTTACACTTCTATTTCTCAGTTATTGATATGCAGTTAGTGAGTGAACACGTATTATTTCGCTAAAAAATATTCCTTGGTGACGTTTCTTGTTAGATATTGTTATACCAACTGATTGTTGAAGTTTAATAGTTAAAAATATGAGTTTCCGATCTTTAAAACTGGTAGAACTCACCTTGAATGATGTAAGTACAATATTATTTATAACCTCACTTTTGACATAACACTTGGAATTAGCTATAACGGAAAAAGGTTTTTATTACGTGTATCAATTTTAGGAATCAAAAAGGGACTATGAATCTCCTTGTACTAGCAAAATGGTGTAATCTGATATAGTTTTAGATGACAATACATCCATGATTTTAAATGAAACGGATGTATGCAACTTGGTAAGTTTGTTGATATTAATTGGTATCGCCGTATTTCATGTTCATTTACTGGGTTATTAATGTTTTCACTGACTTAGGTGAAATCTATTATTTGAAATATCATTTCTGCTGTTAATTTAGTTTCAAAAACAATAAGTTATAAATACTTATTTGTAGGATGAATCAGAAGACGACTCCGTTAAAGATAAGGACTGGGTTCAAACTGATATCTCAGAAAGTAGTAATGAGTCTATGCAGTATGAAGAATTAACTAATATAAAAGAAACAAGCGACATAAATAATTCTGTTGGGAATAATGATGAGAATACACCTCTAAAGAAAGTTTCTTCTCGATGTAGAAAATCTGATCCCTCTAAATGGTCAAAAAATATTGAGAAGAAAAATAAGTTTAACTGTTTGCCCTATAAAACAAACAAAGGTATAGAGCCAGCAAAGATTCCACAACTAGCAAACTGTCAATCTTGTAAATTTAAATGTGGTCAAAATTTTTCGGAAGTGGATAGGATCAGCATTTGTAAAAAGTATTGGTCTCTTTCTAATTATACAAGACAGAAAGATTTCATTTTAAAAATGGTTCAAACAAAAGAACCACCTTTGGCAAATGTTTCAATTAATAAAAAGAGAAAGTGCAGCAGAGCATACTTTCTTATAAGCAATGACAAGAAATATCGAGGCTGTCAGAATTTCTTTCAAAAAACTCTTAATATTAGTAACGGTCCTATTAATAAAGCCTTTAAGGGTTCTAACGATGGTGTTTTTTTGGTAGAAGATAGACGAGGGAAAAAATCTCTTCATAATAAAATTAAACCAGAAGATGTGGCTTTTGTGAAACAACACATCGAGATGTTTCCTACAATAGAGTCTCATTATTGTAGGAAAAATACTCACAGATGTTACTTAGATGAAAAATTGTCTATTAGAAAAATGTTTTCCTTGTATACCGTCCATTGTAACGAGAATAATCGAGTTCCGGTGAGTCATTCAAAGTACAGAAAAAATTTTTGCGAGTGTTACAATTTATCATTTTTCGTGCCAAAAAAGGATCAATGCACACCCTCTGTAATAAATTTAGGGATGCAAAACGAATAGATTCTGTAACCCCTGAATTAGAACAAAAATACAACGCCCACTTAGAAAGAAAAAAGCAAGCCACAATTGCTAAAGAAGAAGATAAGATCAGATCTGAAAATGACCCCACATTTATGTCTGCAACGCTTGACTTACAGAGTGTTCTTCAAATACTGTCTGGTGAAGAGTCTCTGATATATTACTGTCGTAATATAACAGAGTAGATGAACATAATGAAAAGAGCCAGATCAAACAGAAACAGAAGCTCCGCTAATCCCTACCATGTCAAACAGCTGCATTTTTCCGATATGTTGGATCTTAAAGATCTCTCAACACGCACAATTAAAAATCGTCTGAAATATGAGAATGGTAACACAGTCAGATGGCTTGAAATCAAATCTTTACGATATGAAAAATCAAATCAAGACATAATAAAATGTCGGTACAGTTACACAGAGCCCTATATTGAACTAAACGTACGCGGAAGAGGTCGGAAAAATTGTGCGAATGAAATAAAAAGAGCTTATAATCAACAACTGCCTATTAGTAACAAAAAAAGGTGGATTTAATGAAGTTATGTAAAAAAGAAATTATACCAGAGGAACTGCATGGATGGTATGCATCTCTACCAACAGCCAATAATATACCAGATACAATAACCGAGCCAGCCGTTGAGGAAGACGAAGAAGAGCAACTTTTTGAATATTCTTTTTTATTATAAGTTATTACGATGTATTATGTAATAAATATAATAATATGTAATAATTATATTATACGTAATAAATAATTATTACTAAAACTCATTATTGTTGTTTATGCAAAAAATCACTAACTGATACTATTGCACAAAATACATAGTAAAGTATCTTCAAAGTATTAGTAACTTCAGATTAATAAATCTAAGAGCAGTAAATACACATTAAAAAAGTTTGTTATAGAAAATTTTAAAAACCTGATTTATAGTGAAGATTTTATCTTTAACTTCAAATATCTCCATAACATCAAAATGTTAGTTAGTGACTTCTCGCTGGGATATGACGAAATAATATAGAAGCAAATAATAATTCTTTGAATGCATACAATATAATTTTTAGTTTTCATACATACTCGTATTTATATCGACTCACCAATATTATAAATCGTAAAAAGTATACCGTTGTGATCCTTAGATTAAAGAATAAGGTCCTGTGGTTTGATTGTTATGAGTAAGATGGAGTTGATAGCACTAGATTGATTCTAGGAAGTATAGTCGCTTAGGTTGAAACGTGCTCTAGAATCGTAAAGAGATTGGATCTAGTTTGAAAGATGAGCCTCTGCGATATTTTGGGAGTGCTTCATCCTAATGGAGTTTTCAATAGTGTATTGAAAAGGATAAGGTTTCAATTAGTAAATATTTACCTTTAAGGTTTGTACCCTTTCGTTATCTGATTTCAAATGTAGACAGTAAGCATAATTTATAAAAGAGGTGACATTGATTTTAGTACTGATGAAATATGCCATTTAGTAATTGATGTTTCTTTTACTAATCATCCAAAATAATAAAAATAGAATAACAGCTGTACGTTTTTTAATATTTTCTGGGAATTATCTATCGTTGCAAAATAAACTTTAAAATATTAAATTTAATACACATTTTAAATCAAATGGGTATATTTTATTTGAACCTTTAATCCGCGCTTGACAAGATCTAAAACTTTGTTATTTTTTCAAGCGGAGCAACCTGATTAATCCACATAAAATTTGCAATTAATTATGGTTTTGAAAACTAAAAATGATTGAAATTGTATTATTTATTAAATGGAAATAGAAATATTTTATCTCACAAAAAAGTGTCAACCATGTAAGGGTTGGAGTGTGAAAATTACGACAAATTATGCATATCTGAATAAAAATATGCTTTTGTTTTAGTTATTGTGGCAATTATCTAAACCGATCTACCAAAAATTTGCAAATTTGAAATGAATGTTATAATAATTACAAAATGAAAATTGACCTAGACAAAACTGAGAATAATGTAGTTTCCAAGAAGAAAAACAGCAAATTCTCTGCAAAGACGTCCCCATATATAAAAATTGAAGGCCAGTATAATTGTTGCAACTTACACCCTTTTAATGGTTAAAAAAATTGGACAGTTTGGACACACTTTGAACATTAGACTGTTTCTTTTCTTTTGCCGTGAGCAAGACAAGAATGGTAATGTCCTCTGTAAAACAGTCACAGAATCATAGGATTAGAATGCAGCCAGGACAGAACGAATGATGACTGTATCTACATTCATCATTCAGCCCCACTAAAACTCACTTCTGATAGAGCAGTTTTGAGAAGGTCTATTAAGTTTGTTTTGTTCTTTATATTACCAAAAAATTGATCTTGGCATAGTTTTGGTACAGTGCTCTTATTAAACTTTATCCATGTCGATTGGTGTTTTAGCGTACGACACAAGCGTACGAGGAGAAGTTTTTTATCATATTCTGACGAGTATTCAAAAACTCGGTCAAATTTGGACAGCTGTACAATTCAGAAAAATTAATAAAATTATACAAATTGATAGTGAAAATTATTCTTTAAAAAATCTTCTATAATATTGCTCAGATGTGATTTTATTTTAGAATCACTAGAAAAAAAATTTATAAGGGCCAAAAAATTATTACAAAAATGTTTTTTTGTTAGTATAACTGTTTCATTTTCCATTTTTCGATAAAAAATTATAAAAATAAATCTGTAGATAATTTATTTTGTTACTAATAATGTACAATAAATTTTTTGTAAGATTGCTAGTTTACGAGATACAGCGCTAGAACCCTTTGCGCCACTTATTTCAAGATGGCGAGTATCTAAGAATCCGACCAACTTCTAATGCATTAAAATTCAGATCAGTTAATATATATCTGACGTGAGAATTATTTTTTTTTTAAATATCTATAATATTGCTTTAATCTTATTTCATCCTAAAACTACCAGAAAAAAAGTTATAAGGCCAAAAAAAAAAATTCCTTCCAAAACTTTTAGTTATTTTTGTTTATACTTTTTTTATTTTCCTTTTACGAACTTAAGCTTATACTTAAACCTACAATAAAATCTTTTCCCCTTCTAAATATTTTATAAATTTTTTTATTGTACTGTTTTCTTATTTACGTAATTTTTCTTTATTTTTTTTATATGTTTTTACTTTAGGTACTTCTACTGCCAATTGAGGCCACCAACCAGAGTGGCCCAAGTGACATTTTTTCATATTAAGACTTTATCACAAAAAAACGATTTGAAATAATAATATTTTCAAAGCCACAGTGGCCCAAGATTAGTTTTCTCCGAGAATGACAGATGGCGACACTAGTATTGTTTTGGCATTGTAATTTTATACTCCATTTTAAAAATCATAGTGACCCAGGTGACTTGGGCCATTCTGGCATTGGCAACACTTAACTGTCATTGTGATTATTATTGAGAGTTTATTTGCGTGTTTCTCATTTTATAACAGTGTTTTAATTAGAAAAACAATAAAAACATTGCGCCACGAAGGCACGGAAGGCACTGCATGTAACGTAAAAGGTGAGTTTCTCTGTTATTTAACCAACAATTCAACTGTTTTCCTTTCAACCTTTTTCAAGTTAACATAACCTACAAAAAAACATTAATTGTACTGTTTTAATTTTTTCAAAGTTTACATCTTACATAAATAGTAATTATTATTGTGTTTGTTTGCTGCAGATGTTCCTGGAGCTGTAGCAACTCTACATGATGAAGGGAGTGGGGCTAAAACTACTGATAACATTGAAAATGAATTACAAGATATACTTGGATCAAGCCCAGAGGAGCCCTATCAGGATTCAGGTTCCGAGTATGTTCCAGATCATCGCAGCGGGAGTTCTTCGGTCAAATTTGCAATGTATTCTTGAAGATTTGTCTAATGAAGAAGACCAGTCGTCAGTTTCTGCAAAGACAACAAGAAAACGCATTCGCAAGGAAAATACGTGGAAAAAAATGTTACAAAAACAATCGAGCTAAAGGTGAGGAATACACTACCACTAAAGGCGTTCTCGTTCTAACTAAAACGATAAATACACAATATCGACAAAGAGTACAATTTTCCAAATTTTATGGATTATCAAATTTTAGTTTGCAAAGCTCATATCTGCGTTTACTCGTAAATGTCGTAATTAAAGCAAGATCATGTAAACAAAATGCAAACGATGCCACAACAACAAAACATGTCCTTCAAGTATGAGATGAACATCTTACAAGGGTTTTGAAAAATAAATCATTTGGTGATACCCCCTCTATTGACAAACGAGGTAAACATGTCCCAAAAAACAAAACCCCTGAGCTGAAAATGAGGTAAAGGAGTTCATTAATACTTTTCCAAAATACGATTCACACTACACCACACCAGACACAAAAGTGAGACAAGACAGTATTTGCCACCTGATTTGAATTTGACAATAATGTATTCCGAATATAAAAAGAAAGTCACCGAACCTGTTTCTAAATATATCTTTAAAAAAATATTCACTGAGATGTTTAACTTATCATTCCATGCTCCTATTACAGATTCATGTAAGAAATGCGATAATTTCAAAGTAAAAATAGAGACTTGTGAAAATAGTGAACATTCCAAGAAGGCCGCACTTACCACTGCCAAGGAGATTCATTTAAGAAAAGCGGAAAGTGCCATGAACAATATGAAAATTGATATACAGTATGCAAAAGAAAACAATGGCACCACAGTAATTATATTTGATCTGATGAAGACTCTTCCAACTCCGGTAATTTCAACTAGAATATGTTATTATAAACGGCAGTTATGGACTTACTGTTTAGAGATTCACAATGCTGCTACCGATGACATTTTTATGTGCGTTTGGGACGAATCGACTGCATCCACAGGGCCACAGGAAATAGGTTCATGTTGGTTAAAATTTATTAAAGATAATGTACGTACAAAGAAACTAATAATGTACTCAGACCAATGTGGCGGTCAGAACCGCAATATAAAAATTGCAGTGTTGTGTATGTATATTATATCAAATCCAGACTATACTGAGTGGCCATTCCTACTCATCTTGTGACCAAGATTTTGGCTTGATAAAAAAGCAGAAGAGGTATTTCTCAAACATAATATCATTACGGAGCATTGGAACACCGTGATAACAGCAGCAAGAAAGCCTGAATAGAAAGTAACATTACAAAAAAGATAAGCGTTGATAGGTCTAAATAGAGTGGCTAAAAATGCAGTGGATGCTGTATAGTAGGATGCATCCGTTCTTCATGTATTTGAAATATTCGCATAATCCAGAAATCTTTTTTACTGAAGTTAACTTCAGTAAAAGGAATTCTCAAGACGCTGCTAACCTAAACCTCGAAACACTCTATCCAGATGGAAGAAAAATGAACCCTAAACAAAAGAACGGCCTTCTGTGTTTATTAGAATATGTTCCACCCATCTATCATCAATTATACAACCAACTAGCAGACTCTAACACTGCAAGAAATGAATTAGACAGAGCAATGAGCAATTTTTCAGTGGAGTAGTGTAGAATGAAACATTTAAAAACAATAAAACTAAAAGTTTGATTACAACTTAAGTAAAAGAACTAATTTTTCAGTTTAATAAAAGTCATTATCTCTGGTATATTAGATCTATTTCTTGTATATTACATTTATTTCTATGGGATGATTTGTTTTCATACCCGATGGCCTATTATTCTTACTTTTATTGACATGCTTGTCTCAAACAGCCAATGCCAAAGTGGCCCAACTGTTAAAAAAATTACAAATACTTACAAAATTAGCATCAGACTATAGCCCATTACAATCTTAATAATTTTTAAAGTATTATTCTGCGAACTAAGCAATGTTTTTACTATTTAATTAATTTTCTACATTAACTCAAAAATTTCACTAAACTGTTTTGGCCCATATCTCTAGTTTTGATTTCTATTATTTGGGCCAATCTGGTTCTGGTGGCCTGTGTAGCCTTACGCTACACACAAAAAGTCAACCCAAGTTAAATCATCTGCATAGAAAGAATCTAGCAATAAATTTACTGAAACTCTATATCCAACCTGTGGTTTCTTAAAATGCAAATATCTGACACGTTTCGTTTAGGTAATGCTGACTTTTACCTACTTCTGAATATAAAATATAATCGTTTAGCTAAGGGAAAGAGCTTTTACGGCGTACAAAGAGTTGTCCTTGAATACGGTAAGATTTAAAATGTGAATTTATCAAGTACTGGCGTTTTTAACATTTAACTTTAAACTATAGTTTTTATCAAACATTCAAAATAAATTTACTTGAAGCATATTATGATTGAAATACGTTTTACAAATTTTTTGTGTTGAATACCAACTTACACCTAATATAAATCAACTATAAAAATAAAAGGTTCAGAGCATATCTAAATATAAATTTGCTATAAAACTCAAAATTTGTTTTTAGAAAATTGATGAGGGATAAATATTGATGTATCTTCATGATTGTTTTTTTAACCCTAAAATAAGGGTCATTCGTAAATTTGACGACTCTCATAATACATTGGGCATTTTCGACCACTCTCCTTAGAGGATTTCCCCAATTGAGTCCCTTCCTGATTAGTATCGAGCTTGATAGTGTCGCAGACAGTTGTTATAATTTCCAATTTTAAGACCATATTTCGTCGCTTGGTTCGTAATTTTTACGAAAGTCCCGTGTTTACGTCATATAGTAAATCAGCTGGTTCTTATTGTTTGTATTTTGATTATGAGTGTTTTAGTAACAAAAAATGAAGGTAAATTGTTTTTTCATTCTCATTACATAATATACTATTTGATTTTTTCTTATTAGGATGTCAAATAAAAAGTTTTTGTCCGCAAAAGAACTGGAGGAAGAAGCGGCACGTATTATGAATGGGGAAGACACTGATCCAGACCCGTTTGAAGATAGTGGTAGTGACTGGGAAGAAGACAATTTGGAAGCTGAATCCTCTGGCTCCAATAGCGAGGTTGATGTGGAAAATAATTCATCTGTTTCTCCTGTTCGCCTTATTTAAGAGGAATATAACAGTCCAGTTCAGTCTGAAGAAGAGGTAGTAGCTAGTTCAGATGAAAATGATATTCCTTTATAACAAGTATATAAACGTTCAAAATATGTAATAAACTTTAAAAACAAAAGCCTCAAGGGTAAAACTGGCCACAAATGGTCAACAGAGTTACCTCAAAGATCTAAAAGAACAGCTGCTAGGAACATATATCATTTTATATCGGGTCCTAAAGGGACTGTAAAAATTGTTCTAAGTTGGATAAATATTTTTTGCATTTTTTTTCTTACAATATATTTGATATAATTCCGCAATATACAAATGCAGAGATTGCCGATCAAGCTCGAAAATACAGTGGCTATCAGAATGTTAGCATAACAACAAAAGACGAATTGAAAGCTTCCAGACGAATTCCAAGTTTTACAGATCTTGTATGAATTGTGATCGCTTTTTATTCTTGCTAAACTGCCTTAGATTTGATAACAAGGAAACAAGAGAAGGAAGAAAGATAAATGATCCTTTTACACATATTCGAGAAATTTGGAACATTTTTATCGATACCTGTAGAACATCGTATTCTCCATCCGCATACGTCACAATTGACAAACAACTTTTGGCATTCCGAGGACGCTGCCATTTTAGGATGTATATTCCTAACAAGCCAGCGAAGTATGGGATAAAAATTGTTATGGTATGCGATTCCTCAACCAAATATATGGTAGAGGCAAGTCCTTACTTGAAAAAAAAACAGGAACCAACGGTTTGCCTCTAGCTGAATTTTATGTAAAAGAGTTGACTTAATTAATTCACGGTACGCTACGAACGTAACTATGGATAACTGGTTTACATCGGTTTCTCTTGCTGACCAATTGTCACAAGATCTCTACAAATTAACCATGATAGGAAGCATTCGTAAGAATAAAAAGGAGATTTCTAAGGAGTTCTTGAACGTAAAAAACCGAAACTATAATACGTCGATGTTTTGTTTTGATCAAAAAAAGACGTGAGTATCTTACATGCCAAAGAGAAACAAAGTAGTTTTGTTACTTTCAACAATGCATCAGAAGAAACCGGCAAGCCATCCTCAATTCATAACTATAATAAAACCAAAGCAGGTGTAGACACCTTCGATTAAATGTGTTCTAATATGAGTTCCAGCAGAAAAACACGCAGATGGCCATTATGCGTATTCTATGGAATGATACTCGAAGGAAAGATAGAGGTTAGGAGAGGTCTGGGACGTAAAAAAATGTTATGGCTGCTCAATATTCGACAATGGACAGGAATCCACAGCTATGAAATGCTTCCCAATGCTGCTAAAAACAGAATTATTTAATCCTGACTATTTAACATCTCACCTGACAAGACGATGTACGGTGGACGCCTACGCAGAAATGCACGGCACTTTAAGAAGAAGATAGAATGATAAATATGGCCAGCATAAACTCTTACTTTATTTATACTTTTAATATGTTAAAGAAAAGCGAAAAACCTATCTCCATTTTAGAATGCTAAACAGATACAACACTGCCAGTTTACGTCGAAATATTCGCCAAGACATGGCTAAAATACTCAACATAACTGCAGGAGATCAAAATATGGCCCAGGAAAAGAAGAGGAAGACTAGTTTCTACTGTCCAAGCAAAAAAAGGGGCATGCCCATCAACTATTGCAAGGAGTGAACGAAGCCAATTTGCGGAGAACACCGAGGAGATATTTGTACCGTATGTTCCTAAAAATACTCAAATATGTTTGTTTCATAATTTTATGCTTTTGTAAGATATACTAAGAATCTTAATTTTTTTCTATATATTGAATAAAAAATTCAAAGTAAAAAATATAAGTTTTTTTCTATGGAGTAAAATTTACGATAATCCCAAAAGTATTTACGTTTGGCAAATAAGGTCCCGTATTCTAGGGTTAAGTACTCGTATAAAGTATGCCAAGTCAAATTTATCAAATCGTATAATTTATCTAAAAAGATAAATATTTAGAAATATAATGACCTATAATTATTAATAATGTAAAAACATAATTTGTAAATTCAAGCTACCTAAATTAAATAAAGTAAAAGAAAAAGGATAAAGTGAGTATTCATACCAAGTGATAACTGTCTTTATACACCACGCAGTACTTTATTCAACGTATGTTGATAATACACGGCGAGTGTTCAATACCCTAAATCTGGATCCTTTTATTAAGGTATGGCAGCCATAACAGTAGATCCTGCATGGTGAGGATCTTGTAAAAACTCATGTTACATGAATACAAAATCCAAAATAAAAACCGCTGGACAGAACTCTCAACGACGACCTATGCAATGAGGGTAAAGAAAATGGTCTTATTGTATTTACTTGAAACGTGCCTACACTTTACGAAAGTAAAAACTATGCAAAATATTAGCACAATATAAGGTTTACATTACTGCCACGCAAGAAGTATGATGGAAAAAGGAAATGGAGGAGATTTTTTGTTCTTCTTACCATTTGCTTTGTTTAATTTCGTATTCTTCTATAGGTGTCTCGGGATTCTGGAGTATTTGATGTTTTGTACTTCGTGTAGGACTCTCGTTTCTCTTTACATTTCTCTTTTTTCCTTATAATAGAATATAATATAAAAATAGTTACAGAAAAATTATTTTTACGAAAAAATAGGGAAAATGGCCAAAAAATAATGTTAGCAGCAAACTTTGAAAAATCTTATCTCGCATACTGAAAATCCTAAACACTTCTGACATATGCTATTTTGAAAAGAAAGGATAAAAGTTTTTTTTCTTTAAAGCAATGCCTATACCTATATCCTCGTGGAAAAAAATTATGGATCATAAAAGAAGTATCGCGTTTGTTCCCGTCTTTGCTTACCCTCGTTTTTTGAATATATTTTTGTTAAATAATCATATTTTTAACTTTAAGAGGAAACATTTCGATAGAAAATTTAATTTTAAGCAATTTTTCTATAGAAGTACATATATAAAAGTGTACAGAATTCACTCAAATGCACCCTAGTGTATGTAAACAAATTAACCCTTTTCTTAAAAACGCACACCTTTGAATGGTAGCACTTCGCGGTTTTTTCATATTTAGGGTCCATTGACTATATGAAACAATATAACTTCTTTAATAACGTTGTAGCTCCTTTCTACAATATATAATCAATAGCCTAAGTGTAAAAGCTTTGCTTTATAAAAAATTACAAATTAGGAAATTTTTGGTAAATACAAAGTGCACACTTTCGATATTTCGCCCAGTGACACTCTATTTCTTTCAAAGATAAGTACACCTAAATGCTCATTACTCACTGCAAACTACTAATCGAAATCATCATATACGAATCTTTAAATATTAGTTGGATTAGCAGTCACATTTTAATAATAGCTCAATAGTTCCTCAATAATGTTAACCATTGACAGGCGATATGTTATCGAAATTACCTATACATATATTTAGGAATAATAAATCTGTACTAAATCATGAAAATAATAAAAAATGAAATAGGTATGTGCAAGTATTAGACTGTTTAAAGTACTTAAAAAATAACTTTTATTACATAAAAGATAAGTAGTATATTATCATCAACACTTTTTGGTGTTCCCAATTTTATTCCAATATTTATATAATATCCTTTTCAATTCGCACACGTACGCATAAACAAACAAACAAAATGTGACCCTTTTTCCATTAGAATATAGAGTAGGGGTGGTGTCATTGTTAGTTATTTTTATCCTCTTCCTTTGTTTGATTCACATTACTGAGCTCGGCGAAGATATTTATTTGTGTAGGTAGAATCATAAATTCATTATTTTCCTAGAATTGTTTGAATTAAAAAGTGGGAATAAATACAGGGAAAATTTTTGAAATGCCTAATTAAAATAGATTTAAAATAAAAAAAAATTAATTACAATTTTCGCTTTTAATAAATAAAATATTTGAGCCCGTAATAGAAAATTTATGTATTTATTAAATAATTAGTAATTATGTCCGTCACATGCGACGAAAGGTTCTCCCAATGGCAATCTGCAGTCACTCGTTAAATGTTTTAAACAATAAACTTCTTTAATGTAAACCAAGTAAATATAAAGTATGATCTGATACTCTTCTGACTCTTTTGATATTTCTTTTACTATATCCTGTATATATAAATATATATGTATATATATATATATATATATATATATATATATATATATATATATATATATATATATATATATACATCTTTAAGGAATATGACCGTTTAATTTAATATAAAAAATGTGCACTCGTAAGTGAAAGGGATATTTTCGGTCAATTTGGAGATTAAAAAAGAAAAGAGTTGTGCTACTTTATCTTTTTATTGAATACGTTTCGCCCACTGTTCAATGGGCATCGTCAGTTCATCTAAAAGAATGGTATTAGCGATACATCTAATATAAAAAACAATAAGTAAACGATCTTACCTTTAAAAGATCTGTAGCATTAAGATATTAGTATGGTGAAGACACATCAAAAATTAATTTACTAAATAAAACAGCAAAAAACACAGAATGCCGGAAGATTCCCAATTTAAGTAATTTTATATTAATTAGTTTTATAATTTAACTTTTAAAAACATTGATGGATTCTAAAATCTATCAAAAAAAATTTAATTGTCAATTTTGGAATGTTATATTAACAACGTTGTTAATATAACATTCCAAAATTGACAATTAAATTTTTTTTGATAGATTTTAGAATCCATCAATGTTTTTAAAAGTTAAATTATAAAACTAATTAATATAAAATTACTTAAATTGGGAATCTTCCGGCATTCTGTGTTTTTTGCTGTTTTATTTAGTAAATTAATTTTTGATGTGTCTTCACCATACTAATATCTTAATGCTACAGATCTTTTAAAGGTAAGATCGTTTACTTATTGTTTTTTATATTAGATGTATCGCTAATACCATTCTTTTAGATGAACTGACGATGCCCATTGAACAGTGGGCGAAACGTATTCAATAAAAAGATAAAGTAGCACAACTCTTTTCTTTTTTAATCTCCAAATTGACCGAAAATATCCCTTTCACTTACGAGTGCACATTTTTTATATATATATACATGTATACATATATATTTTGATGGCACGCTATATACATGTCTCATGTCGTTTTATTTGATAAATCATACCCTAAGATTCGGCTTGGTTGTTTATTTTGTACTCAGCCAGAGGCCTTCTTTAGACCAATAAAGCAAATTTTACCTTATAGTGTGTCTATTATCATCCATAGTGGCATGTGATATCTCGTATATCGCTATACGTTCATAAATAACGAAATGATGTGTAACGCACTTTTAGTAGTCACTTTGTTTGTTTTTTTCTGTCTTAATATATTCGTTATATCCTTCTCCTTTACTTGCTATGTCGCATGTTAGGATTTAGTTAGTTGTATATTTTGTACTCAGCCAGAGGTTTTCTTTAAGACAATAAATCAAAATTTGTCTTACAGTAAATATATTTTTATTCATAGCGTCCTATGATATATTCTATGTCGCTATACGTTCAATATTGTTGAAGATACTGTGCACTGCTCTTTTGGTAGTTGTCTTATTTGTTTTTTTTTTATCTTAATATATTTGTTATTTCCTTACCTTTCATTTAACACATCACACGCTCCAATCAGACCAATTACAACGGAGATATGATATACATAATACCCTTTTGACATTACCGCCATGTGTGTTTTTTCTGTCTTAACATATGCGCTACTCCTTCTCTTTTCCAATAATGTATCATACGTCATGATCCGACTATCTCTTCCACACCCATCACAAAACACTAAAAAACTATTTAAATCATACGACTTTTTATCGCAAAAAATCGACTAAAAGCAGATTTCAAGTTAATTTTATTTTATTAACCTGGGTTACCTACCTACCTACCTAAGTACCTGAAATTATTCTTTAATTAATATAGAAGAATAAGAATAAGATAAAAATGCTACACAACGCTAACATTGACGAGAAAGATATAAGAGTTATCCAGAATCTCTATTGGAATCAAAAAGCACGAGTGAGACTGAACAAATCAACCAACACAGAAGAATTTGAAATTTTAAGAGGGGTGCGACAGGAGTGTATTTTGTCTCCTATGCTCTTCAATCTCTATGTGGAGAACATGTTTGCAGAGGCACTGATACAACAAGATATGCTTCTTCTTCTTAACATGCCATACCCCAAAGTGCGTAGGCGACTATCTCATTACTAGAATTCTGTTCTTGGCGGCGTGACACAGCTCGCCTGTATTGTGTATTCCTGTCCATTCTTTAATATTCCTTAACCAGGATAATTGTTTGCGGCCAGCTCCTCTCCTACCTTCGATCTTCCCTTGTAGGATTAACTGTGGTATTTCATATTTTGCTCCTCTCAATATGTGCCCAAGGTAACCAATCTTGCGTTTTTTAATTAATTCAAAGAGTTCTCTTTCCACACCGGCTCTCTTAAGGACGTCATCGTTTCGAACTCTATCCATCCAAGGTATGCGCATCATTCTTCTCAATGACCACATTTCAAATGCTTCAAGTTTGGTGATAAATGTTTTTTTCAAAGTCCCCGTTTCCATGCCATAAAGCAAGATGGACCGTATGTAGCACTTGACCATTCTGTAGCGTATTTCGAAATTTAGGTTTTGATTACATAGGAGCGGTCTGAATTTCACAAAAGCTTGTCTTGCCATTTGTATTCGGGTTTTTATCTCTTGTTGTGGATCCGATTGGTCATTTATTGTGGTGCCAAGGTATTTAAAAGTTTTCACGCGTTTTATGCGATCGTCACCTATGCATATTATCGGGTTTTCTGGAGGGTTTCTGCTAATGACCATATATTTCAAAATGTTGATTTTGAGGCCATATTTTTTACCTATGCTATTCACCCCATCAAGTAATAACTGCTGATCTTCCAAATTATCAGTTATAATCACTGTGTCATATCCGACACCCTTTTAGGGTAAAAGGAAGGGCAGAAAGAAGAATCACTGTATCGTCCGCATAGCGTAGGCTGCTAAATGGTATGCCGTTCACCTTAATGCCTAATTCCGTGTCTTCTAATGCTTCCGCAAATATATTTTCAACATATAAATTAAAAAGCATCGGAGAGAGTATGCAGCCTTGGCGGACACCTTTCCGGATTTCAAATTCATCCGTATATTGATCTTGATCAATCCTCACCTTTTGATCCTCGCCATTTGGTTCCAGTATAGATTCTGAATAATTCTGATCTCCTTCTGGTCAATGTTGGCCCTATGTAGTAGTTCCATCATGATATCATGTTTAACATTGTCAAGATATGCAGTTGATGTTAAATAAAATAAACACCGTAAGAAAAATATATGGCTTGAAGATAAATGCTGGAAAAACTAAGTGCATGGCAATAAGAAAAATCGCACTTTTAAGAATACAACTTCAAGTAGATAATGCTCTAATCGATCAAGTGAAAACATTTAAATACTTGGGAATGATGATGAATGACCAATGTGATCCTCAACAAGAAATAAAATGGCGTACCGAACAAGCAAGACAAGCTTTTACCAAATTTAAACCACTACTATATAACCGCAATCTTTCCTTCAATCTCCGCTACAGGATGGTTAAATGCTATATATGGTCCATATTGTTATACGGCATGGAAACATGGACGTTAAGAGTACCTTCCATTAATAAGTTGGAGGCCTTCGAAATGTGGACGTTGTGAAGAATGTTCCGCATACCATGGACGGATAACGTGATAAACGAGGAAGTCTTAAGAAAGGCAAATACTGAGAGAGAACTACTGAATTTGATCAAGGTACGAAAAATTGGATACTTCGGTCATATTCTGAGAGAAAAAAAATACGCAATCCCTCAGCTAATCGTCCAGGGAAAGATTGAAGGCAAGAGAGGAGCAGGTCGTAAACAAATGTGGCTATGGAACATAAAGAACTGGACAGGCATAAATAACACTGGCGATCTTTTGCATGCCGCAAAAGACAGACGTCTGGCCTTAAGATAATTCGCCAACGCTTTATAGTTTTTTTATTTAAACTTGCTTAAAATAAATAATACACGATGACTAGAAACGAATTGATCGAGACTAGTAAATCGATGTAAAGAACCGTTATTTTGTGACGATACCCGTGATGCTTTTCCCTCGTGACGCTAGTTTAGTGACGCTCGACTCAGAATTTTATTAAAGAGATAAAATTAATACAACTCCAGGTATTATAGATTCTTCGATTCAAAAATTGGTTTTGGGAGAGTAACTGACATTTAAAATCGCCAATCGCTCCAAGCGTTTTGTGCAGAAAAAATGTTAATAAACATTTTTATTCAAAATTATCGCTGCTAAATCTTGTTTGAAACATTTTTTTCTACGGAGGTGACGTACAGACTTTTGGTAAATCGATGTTTTTCATTGCCCCTACCAGTAGAGGTTTTAGCGCGAAGCCCGGGAATAGGGTGGTAAACTTTTTTGAATCTTTTTTGAGGCCTAAATTTGACATTCTTAGAAAAATTCAGCTAGTTCGTATGACTTTTATAGACTCAGTAGCATTTTCGTCTGTGACGCCTGAAATATTATGTACGACGAAAATACTTGAGGTGAGGTTAAAACGTAATAAAGTAAATGAATTCTGTTGTGAGAATATTATTTGATTTAGTAATATTTCATTTTTCTGAGTTTTATAAGAATTTATTTCTACGTGATTGCTAATTAAATTCTAAACTACACTATAGAATTATATTTTTAAATCCGAAAGAATAGCTTTAATTTGAAAAGTTATCGGAAATTTTTCAATTATTAACTGTATGGAAAATGTTCTACAAATCCCTAAAGACTCATAGTTTTACAGTAAATGGAACAAACTGGCATATTGATTCTTGTTATTACTCGCTCTCGTCGTCTCTGCTGGTTTCAACAGCTTTTTGTGTTGTTTTTCTTCTTTAAGAGGACGGAAAGTATCCCCACAGGTAATGTCCTATATAAAATGGCCTTTCTTTACTTCCACCAGAATTAGTGTGCGTCCATCACAGAGGTTTTCTGACTTTTTAGATTTCCGTGCTTTTTTTAACTTAAATAAATACTGAATTTTTAGAAGTCTATAAAAAAATGTTTTTTGACGTTCCTAATATTTTATTATAACTAGTTTTAGTACCGTTGCTTTTAAAAATGAAAAGGAGTGGCGATTAGACACGGAAAGGGGTATTATGTTATAAACACCGTTTTAACATATTATGCTTTTAAACATACATTGTAAAGATTTTCAGTTGTTTAATGACAAGGGTATCATCTGACGAACACATAGAATATAGCAGTAAGTGTTCCAGCTTTAGTTGTTCTTTACACTCACTAGTCTTTTAGTCGTTTTTAGATTTCATTTTATTTGGTTCGTATTTACTGGCGCTAACTCGGTCCAATCAGTGGTAATTAAATAGTAATTAAGATATCATTAGTCGTGAGTGATATCAATGGCCATGGCTGTAAGCTATCACGATAAATTTAAGTAGACTTAGGTAAGCGAAATATTATAGTTACCGTTGTGGTTAACTGTCCTGGGACACCCTGAGTTTCCTTTTCGTTGGTACAATACATTCCCCGTATTTTTAAACTTTTCAACAACCTTCAAAATTACAGCATTACTTGCAGAACGTTTATTAAACCGATGAGTGAACTGATCACACACGTATTGCAGACTTGCACTGTTACGTCGGCCGATTTCGTATGAGCAAAAATAATGCTCTACAAAAAACACTTTCTCCTTTTTACTTAACACCATTTTTAATAATTAGGTCGTAATAATTAATTGTTTAAGGATTACTTGACAGGTCTATACTAGTTAATTTAAATATAACAGCGCGCACAGACATCTATGTTTAGTTTTAGTACTGTTTATTTTGGGTAATACTGTATGCGCTATTTAATGCGATGTAATGTTATCTGTCTTTAACTAAGTCTGTAGAGCTTGATAAAGTGAACAAAACTGCTATCTTAAATAAATTTGGCAAAAACTGGAAGGTTATCCTTTTAGATCTCACCAATTTAAATATTTCATTCTCACATATGCAAGTGTTGTGGAAATTATATGTGTATATATTACATAGAATGTAACTCCTTTTACTTTTTGAATAGGTATATCTCAAAAAGAGCAATTCTTTCGAAAAGTGTGTAAACAATTTTTGTGGATAATTTTATGGTCTCTACTTTTGGTCGTATGTATCTTTTTCATATAACTTACGGATTACGATAAAAATTCAGAAAATTTTGACTTCCAACCTAAATTACCTTTTTTTTAGCAGACATTGATCGATCGTGACTTTTGTTATTTTATTTGCAATGTTGTATCCAAAGCCCTGACTGAATATCAGTATGTTACAGCCTTTTGTTATTTGACCGCTAGTTTTCTAGGTAACTTGACTTGGCGTGATATGTAAAATGAGTAGTAATGTAATATCAGTGAAATTTAAATTAGTTTTACAGGTAAAACAGTTTATGTTGGATCTGTTTCGCCATAATATGGTCAATAGAAAATTTAATAACAACTTAAGAAACTATCATCATCATCATCATCAGCCCATAGTCGTCCACTGTTGAACATAGGCCTCCTTGAAAAACCTCGATTCAGATCTATCTTGCGCTGCTGCAATCCAGTTAGTACAAATCCTCTTTATGTCGTCAGTCCATCTTGTGGGTGGTCTTCTCCGGTTTCGTCTATCCGCTCGATTTTTTTGGTCCACCTATTATCCTTCATTCTAGCGACGTGTCCTGCTCACCGTCATTTAATTTTGGCTATGTGTTTTATAATGTCTTGTACACCACTTTTTCTACGGATTTCTTCGTTTCTTACCCTATCTCGCAACGTTATGCCTAACAATGATCTTTCCATTCTACGTTGCGTCACTTGTAGGTTTCATGTAGATGTCCTTGTTAGGGTAAGTGTCTCTGCGCCATATGTAAGGACAGGCAGGACACACTGATTAAAGGCTCTTCTTTTTAAGCTGATAGGTATATCACCTTTAAAAATATCACGCAGTCTTCCATATACTGCCCATCCTAGTGTTATTCTTCTTAGCAGCTCAGCAGTTTGATTATCTCTGCTAATTTTTACCGTATGTCCAAAGTATATGTAGCTGTCAGCAATTTCAATTTCGACGTCTTCTACCCTTAAAGGATGACTCGGAACTAAATTAGTAAACAAATCATTTTTGTGTTTTGGTAGTAAATATTTAGACCTACTTTACGTGCTGCATCGCTGAGTTCATTCAACATATCACTGGCAGTCTTTAGGTCATCTGAAATCAGAACAATATCATCTGCGAATCGTATATGACTAATTATTAATATTTATTCCTTTACTTTCCCATTCCAGTGACTTCAAAGCATGTTCAAGTACTTCTTTTTCAGATTTCTTCTCCTATTGGACGTTGGAAATCATCATCGCTATTTTAGTTTTATTGGCCGCGCTTCTGAATAATTTTAATGGGCTGTAACCGAACCACTCTCTTAAATTTCTTAGCTAGGATATTTTGCGTCGTCCTGAGTTTCTCTTCCCTTGTATCTTCCCTTGCATAATTAACCTAAGTAATAGGTACTTCTTGCCCCTCATTATATGATCCAGATATTGAATCTTTCTAATTTTAACAGTTTTTATGACTTCACATTCTTTCTTCATTCTTTGTAACACCTCTATATTAGTTACTTTTTCAGTCCACGATATTCTATGGATTCTCCAGTAGCACCACATCTCAAAGAAGTTTAATTTTTTGATTTTAGACTGTTTTATTATTCACGCTTCCATGCCGTATATTAAAGTAGAAAAAACGTAATAACGTAGCATTCAAGTACAGTAATGAACAACTTAAGCGACATAGTGTCTCCCTGTCAAATACCTCTCCTGATATGTATCTTATTGATAGGACCGTGCAGATTTATAGTTGTTGTAACATATTTGTATATATTTTTTATAATATTGGTGTACCTATGATCAATTCGACACTCCTCCAATGCCTTTAGAAGTGCGGGTAGTTCGATAGTATCAAACGCTTTAGGGATGTCTATAAATGTTAGAACTAGAGGTCTATTGTATTCAATTGCTTTTTTAATCACGACTTTTATGCACTGTAGGTGGTCATTTGTACCGTAGTAGGGGCGAAAACCAGCCTGTTCTCTTGGCTGATATAGCTCAAATTTTGCTTCCAATCTATTGGTCATTATTCTGGTGTACAGTTTGTATAGTCATAGTCATAGTCATAGTCATAGTCATCTTTATTGATCCTTTAAGACATTCAAAATAAATGTATAGGATACGTCACTACAGAATTTGGTATAAAAAAACATTAATGTGTATAATACAATATTCACAGTGTAAAAGAAATTGAGAAAACATAAAATATATAAAATAACATTTTTACAAGTAAAATATGAAGCTATTGCAGTTTGTCCTCAAGATATTCATTTATAGAATAGTATGCTTTTCTTAAGAGTAAATCTTTACCATTTTTTTTCAATTTAGAGATAAGTGGTATTTCTTTCACAGTTTTTGGCAAATGATTGTATAAGGTCAGTCCCATATATCTGAAGCAATTTTGAAATTTGGATATTCTGTGTTTAGGAACTCGTAAAGATTCAGCACTTCTTGTATTGTAGTAGTGATTGTCTGAATTTACTGGAAATTGATTTTCTCTTTGACATAAAGTAAACATTTATAGATATATAGGCAGTAGAAAGTTAAAATTTGATGTTTAGTAAAAACTGGGTCAAAGACTGTTGATAATCCAAATTAAAAATTTTACGGATAATTTTTTTTTGGTTAATGAACACTTTGTTACTATCTACTGAGTTCCCCCACAAAATTACATTGTAGCACATATGGCTGTAAGCAAGGCTATAATAATCGTTCATTAATGCCGAGATGGGTAGTGTGTTTTTAATTCTAGATATAGCATAAAAAGCTTTATTCAATTTCATGTTCACTGAATTCACTTGCTCTGACCATTTGAGATTACAATCAATAAATACACCCAAAAACTTTGTAGAGTGAGTGAAAGATAACTTATTGTTTCTATCGTGGATGGTTAAGATATAGTCATATTTAGATGAGTTGTATGAATGAAAATAAATAATTTGCGTCTTGTCAATGTTTAATATTAGTCTGTTGGTATTACACCAGCGTATAAAGCAGTCAACAACAGTCTTCATTGTCATTTTTAATTCCTCTAGTGTACGTGCAGAGACTATTAACGAGGTATCATCAGCAAACATTGATATTATAAGTGCCCTTATGTGATCTGGTAGGTCATTAATAAAAATTAGGAATAATAATGGTCCCAGCACGGATCCCTGTGGTACTCCTTTATTTGTCATGTATGGTTCTGAGCTTGATTCTTTCATCTTAACAACACTCTTCCTGTCACTTAAGAAATTTATTATCCATTCTAGAAATATCCCTCTAAAACCAACGTTATATAATTTATTGCGAATAAATGTTATGTATAAGCAGTCAAAAGCACGTGATAGATCCAAAAATAGTCCTGCCACGTGGTTTCTACTATCTAATTCATCATAAATACGCTCAAACAAGCTGCATGCAGCCGTGAGTGTTGACTTTTTTTATCTAAAGCCGTGTTGGGTTGGAGTTAATAAATTGTATTCTTCTATAAAATTTAATATTCTGTTGTATACAACCTTCTCTATTACTTTTGAAATTATGCTAAGGACAGATACTAGTCTATAATTTGAAATATCATGAGGGTCATTCTTTTTGAAGATTGGAATAACTTTTGCCATTTTAAATATGGATGGAAATTGGCTGGTTGTTATTGAGAGATTAACTAAATGGGTTAAAGGAATCGATATATGATCACTTATTAGTTTTATTATTTTTACAGATATGTTATCAATACCAGTACTAGGCTTATTTTTTAGTTGATCGATTGTATTTTTTATTTCAATTGGAGTTACGGGTAAAAAGAAAAATGTTTTGTTACACATTTTTGAGGTAGTACAAGAAGAAGGTAACGATGTGTATTTTGTGTATTGTATTCTGTAATTGTAGCAAAATATGAGGCAAACGAATTAGCAATATCACAAGACTTGGTAATAATTTTATTATCATAATGTAGAAAAATATCAGACCTGTTCTTTTGCCTACCAGTTTCACTGTTTACTAGTTTTTTTTGTAGAAAAACTGTAGAAGAAATCTCTGTTTTGAACATCCGCTTATTTACATCTGACATATCCCTGTAACTGATGGGTTTTTTATCTTTTTTCGATACTTTATTGGCTTGCAAATTTACACTAAGTGAATGGTTGAGTAGAGAAATTGGCCTGTAATTCTCTCGGTTCATGTTGTCACCCTTTTTATGCAGAATAATTGTAATGGGTATTCCAAGCTATAGGAATTTTTTGACTATACAAGCAGAGATTAAAGTGGTCTCGTATTTTTTTCAGAAGAGAAGTTCCGCCAAGTTTTATAGCTTCTGTCATTCCATCATCTCCTGGCACCTTGTTGTTATTCATTTTTTAAGTGCATATTGTATCTCATCTTGAGTAATTTCTGGAATGTCCTCAGTTCCCTGGACTATTTCAAGTATTTTCGGTCTGTCTGTTGTTACTTCACCTTTTTATTCCTAAGCTGGAAAATTCTTTTCTACTTATCGCCATTTTTCGTCTCATTACCTTCATGTTCCTGTTTTGCTCTATAGTCTGTACGATTTTTTCATGTTTAAATTTCCTAATATCTCTTCTTACAGCTTTCAATATGTCTTTATTGAGTGCCCGAATGGTTTGTGGTTCAATGTCTCTTTCACTTTGTAACTGTCTTCTATCTGTTATTTTAAGTTGTGTTTCTAAAGTGATCTTTTGATCTCGTTTAGTCTTTGGACAAAAACGTGCTTATGCCAGTTTAAGTGTATCAACTATTTGTTTGTTTAACTCACAGAAACTTACTTACGAAAACTCAACTTACTTACTTACTCAACTTACGAAACTAACCAATAGTTAATCTGGAGGAATAAGATTGAATTGTTTTTAATAATACCTATAAATTTACAGTAAAATGTAGATGTCTTGTATATCAATAACAGATTATGCCAATGACTTGATTCGTGATGATAAAATTTAAAAAGTTAATACTAATCTATCATTTCAAACAGAAACATATTTATACATGCTTTCAAAGAGTACTATAAGGTAATAAATTTTTATCAGTTGACATTTGTTTTAAACAACAGAGAGACTACGCTTTGTCTTTCATTAAAACAGTTGAACTTTTTAGTAAAAATCGTACTTTAGAGTGTACCCAAAAATAGAAAATAGAAAAAAAAAGAAAATATCAATATTAAAAAAACTAAAAGCAAGCCTCATTTTAAATTAGATCTTTTTGCAATTTAAATTTGTTAAACTGTTAAGTTACTAGACCTCCCTTCCATTCTAACATTAAGCACGCCTTTGTACCGTTCTTAACGAACATCCTAAATTTCCACAATGGCTAACAGCGAGAGAAACGCTTGTCATACATTAGTAACGGTGCAATTCTTTGGAATGACAAGGATGAGGGTAAAGAACAAAGTTTTACTTGGTAGTTCAAAGGCTAGAGCCCTTCTACGTGCCCTTAAGGGATACTTAAAACTGTATAAAGCGTCTATACTCATTAAACGACAGGGTCGGTGAAAGATCAGGTGATGTAAGTTAACCTTTCACGCTGAAGAATAATGGAAAAAATTCTAATTACGTCAAAGGATTAAGGTGTGATACCCCCTTGAATTAAGTTAAAATACACATCGTACATTTAGAATATGTACTATTGAATGTGAATCTAATTGATAAAGCTTTTTGTTTCAAACTAGATGCCTATGATTTTGGAATTAATTTCACAAGGTATTTAATTAACAGTTAAATATTATATAATATTTGTGTCAATTTTAAAACATTCACAAATTAAAAAATGTATATCTTTTAATTTTAAAAAAGTCTGTCCTGTTGTTTTGTATTCGTACACATGCCTGAGTTTCATCCATTGTGGCTTTAATGAGTCTAATCAGCTTATGTGGTATTGCTAATTCTGCCAATATATAGTATAGTCTGTCCCTTTTGACTGAATCGTATGCCTGTTTGAAGTCTACAAACACGTTGTGAACATCAATGTCGTGTTCCCACGATTTGCTCAAGACCTGCTTGACTGTAAATATTTGATCCATTGTCGATCTTCCCCGTCTGAAGCCCGTCTGATATTCTCCAATAATATTTTCTGCTAGTAGTTGGAGTCGCTGGTTTATAATATACGTGAGGACTTTATACGCTGTACATAGTAGAGAAATTCCACGGTAGTTTTTGCACTGGAGTTTGTCTCCTTTTTTATAGATTGGGCATACTATACTTTTCTTCCATTCGTCGGGTATTTTCTCTTCTTGCCATATTTCTTTGTTTAACCTGGCACTGGAGTATGCGGTTAGGCAAATGCAAACTGGACGAGAAAACCTACTGACCAATAAAACGGTTCAACTGGCTGCCTACGCCGATGATATTAATATTATGAGTAGAACATCAACAGGAGAACAGGAAGCATACGCAGAGTTAAAAACACAAACGAAAAGGCTAGGTCTGGAAATTAACACATAAAAAACAAAAATAATGGTACAGACGAGAAGAAATATAATCCCACAAAACATTATGCATGAAGATGACATTGAAACGGTTGGAAAGTTTACATACCTGGGAGTAGAAATATATGCCGATGGAGCAGAGGATGGAGAAATACGAAAAAGGATAACGCAGGCAAACAAAGCTTTATTTGCCCTCTCCCATATATTTCGGTCTAAAAGTGTCCACCGAAATACAAAGATGAGAATCTATAAAACTTTAATTCGGCCAATAGCATGTTATGGCAGCGAAGCATGGGTCCTGAAAGAAACATCCAAAAACAAACTCGACACATTCGAAAGAAAAGTACTGAGGAGAATACTAGGACCTGTGAGGGAAAACGGAATCTTCAGAATTCGATATAACAACGAGCTCTATCAACTGTATAAGGAAACACCCCTGTCAGACTTCATTAGAATACAAAGATTGCAATGGGCCGGACATGTGATACGAATGGGAGAGGATAGGCTACCAAAACGAGCACTGAACGCCAGAATGCAGGGAAAGAGACCAGTTGGAAAGCCAAGAAAGCGCTGGGAAGACACAGTAAGCAGCGACGCACAAGCACTTTTAGGAGTCCGTGTATGGAGAAGAGCAGCCACAGACAGACAAGGGTGGAGGCAAAAAATAAAGGAGGCCAACGCTCATTTTGGGCTGTTGTGCCGTAGAAGAAGAAGATATCTTTTAATTTTACTTCTCAAGCCATTTTTTTTAATTAAACAAACTATCTTATTTTATTGTATTAGCAACCAACAGACTTCGTCTGAAGTTATTTCTAACGACAATTTGAATATACCTAGAGACAGCCCAAATTGAAAATTAAGATCTATGTACCAGATCTAATGATGAACCAGAGAGAAAAACTGTATTTCTAAAGTTTTTGACGAATACTTTAACGTTCAAACTAAACATCAAAATTAAATTAATAAAATCTAATCTAACAAATAATAGATAAAAAGGATGTTAGAAACAGCAGAGATGAAAACACAGCAAAATTGATAGTAAAACACTATAGAACAGAGCTATAACTACAGATATACATCAAGGACTGAGTAAGAAATAGAACAGTAGAATGGAACGATCATATATGCTGAATGACAACAAATAGAGTAGTAAAGATGGCGAGAGACGATCTTGCCCAATAGGAGGACGATCAGTAGGAAAACCACGAAAACGATGGAACGACAACTTACTGGAGGCACATAGAAAAACAGACAAACTCATGTCTACATAAAAAGAAGAAGCAGAAGAAGAATAAAAAAAATATAATTGAAATCGACTTATTTGACTTTAATAGGTTTGTCATAGAAACCATTTGAAAACAACCAACTCAAACTCCTAACGAGTCTACTTATCAATAAAGTTCGGATTATAGGCAAAATGCCTTTCTTGCCTATTTTGCCTATTATAATTGTTTTTTGCACTTTTTGCCTGTTTTCGTAAATTCCGCCTATTTGTGCCTTTTTTAAAATTTCATGGTACTACCCATGAAATTATTCTATTACTAAAGCATTATATAATAAAATTTTGGGTCAATAATAAAATATCAATGGTTTGTTTATATAACAGATTTCTAGAAAAATGTACCTGATGGAGACTTGAGGGTTAACTATTTGGAAATCCCTAAGCTTTATCTAAGTTTAGTCACAAATTGCTATATCCTGGTTTAGTTTTGTTGCGTATACCGAAAAGCAAAGAACACGTTTTAAAACGTTTTAGACATTTGTGTGAAAAGATGACATCTAAATTAAGGCTATGGATCGCACCTTATTCGGAACTTTCTCCAGAAGGAGATGGAGCATTTTGTAAACCATGCGGCAAATCGGTAAGTTTTATTTTTTCTCTTTTTTTCTCGTCCCACAACATAACTAAATTCTAAAGCGGTTTTAGAATTCTAATTATTTTTTTTAAATTCTCAGATTTCAAGTAGAAAAAAGTACTTAATTGACCAGCATTGTGGAACCCCACTTCATAAACGTAATTTGGAAAAATTAAATTCCTCTAAGTTAGCCCAAATATCTCTGCGGGATAGTTTAAGCAGTTCAAAAAAAAGGAGGAAGACGCATTTAAATTTGATTTATGCCAGATGATGATTGCATCCAACATTCCTCTATATAAAGTTAATAACCCTAGTTTTAAATGCTTTTTCGAAAAATATCTTAATAAATCCTTACCGGACGAGAGTACATTGAGAAAACATACAATGGAAAAATGTTATGAGGAATGTATTCCAAAAATTAAGCGGGAGTTAGAGGGCAATTTTTTGTATATTATCGTAGATGAAACGACAGATGTATGCGGCAGGTATATAGCTAATTTAATGATTGGAATTTTGAACGAAAACTTTGCGAGAAAACCTTATTTAGTTGCCGTTAAAGAATTGGAAAAACAAACAATTTAACAATAAGTCGATTTACACAAGATAGTTTAACAAACCTCTTTTTACCCAAGGCTATACCAGTGAATAAAATAGTTTTAATGCTTTCAGATGCTGCGGCATATATGTTAAAAGCTGCTGTTAATTTAAAGATTTTTTATCCTAATTTAAATCATTGCACTTGTGTAGCCCACGCGGTAAATAGAATTGCTGAAGAAATAAGAAATCTGTTTCCGTTGGTAAATAATTTTATATATTTTATGAAAAAAGTTTTTTGTAAAGGCTCCGTTGAGGGTGCAAATATATAAAGAAAGACTTTTCGGTGTCCCTTTGCGACCGAAACCAGTAATTACAAGGTAGGGAACCTGGCTCGAAGCAGTTTTTTTTTTAATTTGAACACTGCAATGAAATAGAATTAGTTATGTCAGAATTTGATGATGATATTTCCGAAGCCATTCGAGAAGCAAAAAAAATATTAAAAAATCCCAAATTGAAACAGGAACTCGCTTTTATCAATGACAATTATAAATTAATAGTTACCACAATTACCATATTAGAAAAACAAGAGATAAATTTATGCGAGTCAGTAAAATTAATAGATAATTTAAAGACGAAAATTAAATCGGCACCTGGAAGAAACGGTCAATTAATTTTGAAAAAAAATAAAATATGTTTTCGACAAGAATGAAGGTTTTTCGTTTTTATCTAATGTTGCTAAAGTTTTGAATGGGACATTTTCCGAGGAATTTCAAATTATGCCAGATTTATTATCCGCTCTGAAATATGCTCCAATTACATCTGTCGATGTCGAACGTTCGTTTTCAATGTACAAATTTATTTTAAGTGATCGAAGACATAGTTTTAAGACCGAAAATATTGAAAAACATTTAGTTGTTTCTATTAATGATAAAATTTTAAGTGGTTACAATGTTTAATTATTAATTTACAGTTATTTAGTTACTAATTTATTTATACTAATGTTATGATTATGATGTGTAAATATACCTGCCTTAAGTTAATATTATGTTAATTCACTTTGTACAATAAATAATAAGTTATATTCCTTTATTGCCCATATTTTGCCTAAATGTTAATACTCCTGCCTTTTTAAATAAAAATCTTTGCCTATATAGGCGTCTTTTTCTTCAATTTTTGTTGCCTATAAATTCGAGCTTTACTTACCAAAATTTATGAAACTGCAGAATTTCCTACAGATTGGTTAGTCCTTCCTCCCTCTCCCCAAAAAAGCAAATGCCACGAGATGCTCTGATTACAGAATTATAAGCTTAGTGAGCCATGCACTCGAAATCCTTCTTTCTGTTATTCACTCTCGTATATATAGAAAACTTTCATACAAGTATTGATACAAACAACTCGAGACGTAAATTGCGTAGTCTACGCATGCTTTATAGACTGTGAAAAAGCATTTGTCAAGGTTTAACATCAAAAATTATTTCAGATACTGAAAGAATCTAGTATTGATGACAAAGATTTACGCCTAATTAAAAATTTATACTTACAGCAAAGGGCAACTGTACGAGTAGACAACGAAACCTCACAAGAATTCACGATAAAACAGGGAGTACGTCAGGGCTGCATTTTATCACTTGTTGTTTAATACTTACTCGGAAATGCTGTTCAGGGAAGCTATTGATGGTTTAAGAGAAGGCATAAAAATCAATGATGAAATCATAAACAATTTAAGATATGCCGACAATACGGTTGTGATTACTGATAATGCGGAGGATCTGCAAACATTACTAGACCGTGAAGTAGAAGCCTGTGACATATACGGCATCAAATTAAACTGTAAGAAGACCAAAATTCTTGTAGGAAGTAAAAACGACGTATTACAGCTCCAATTCACAGCTAATAATGAACTCTTGAAAATAATCGACAAAATTACATACCTTGGATGCAGCCTAAATAAGGAATGGGACCACTCACAGGAAATGATATGGCGTATAAAAAAGGCGAGAGCTGTCTTCAATCGCCTCAGGAAATTTTAAGTAATATGCACCTGAACATTGATATAATAACACGAGTCTTGAGATTCTATGTATTTTCTACCCTTTTATATGGAGTCGAAGCCTGGACCTTCACGAAGGTAATATCCAAACGATTAGAAGCCTTCGAAACAACACCATGATCCAACGTATGAATAAAGATCTGGAAAATATGCGTATCGTGAAAATCAGATGACATACTTAGCGCATCTGATGCGCAATGAGAAGTATCAACTAATTCAATTAATTTTACAAGGCAAGATAGAAGAAAATGGATCTTAAGGGTGCAGAAGGACATCGTGGTTGAAGAACATCAGACAGTGGGTAGGAATGACTACCATACATCTATTTAGAGCAGCTGTCAACAAAGTTGTATGGACCAACGTAATTGCCAACATCTACAGAGGATCGGCACCAAAAGAAGAAGAAGGTTTGTCATAAACCATACGCGACCCATCTTGTAAATTTAAAATTCTCGGCTAGCTTTAAAACGCTCACTATCTAACACATTGGTTTCCCTATTTGTGGGTGAACCTGCATAGAAACACAACTACTATTAGCTCCTCTCCACAACAAATCACGATATTGGTAGAACACGCTTTTGCGGAAAATTTCCGTTCATCAGTTAGATCATTATAATTGGTACAACGTCCTAAATAGGACGAGTGATCAAGTTCGTTCGATTACTTCCCAAAAATTTCTGTCACTCGTTTTGTGCAAGTGAAAACACGTTGAAAGTAACGCCATTTTGCATAAATATTTTTAGTTTCTATTTTAAATCATTTTATTGTCTTTGTCGTTTAAAAAAGAATTATATTCGAACCCTAGTAACAGATAAGGACATACAATTGGTAGTAATAATATAGAATATCTATAATCTCTGAAAAACCTAAGCAGTACCGCCACGTGTTTGGATAATTATTTATTTGCATATTAGATGGACATATACAATATAAAGCGGTTTTATTTATAAGTTTTCTTTCAAAAAAACAAAGAAGTGATTGTCAACCTTTTTTACCAACACTATTTTATTATTTTAACGTTATTTTAATGCGTCCCATACACCAAAATCAAGCGGATTAAATTCTGGGCTACGTGGTGGCTATAATGTATAATGGATGAATATATTCTTTTGGATACATATCCAAATCTTATGGTATAATATGCAACTACATCTTATTTATCGCAGAGGTTAAATAATGTATTAAACTCTGATGTATCTCGTTCATTGGTTACTTATATACCCATGGAATAACCTATCGATGACATTAGTTATTTATATGATTACGTTACAGCTTACGAGTAACTATAATTACATCTCGAACAAATGGACTATTATGATTTACTAACGAACTAATATTATGCTGAACTAAATTGCCTGTGTGTTTACTATATTTATAACAATATTGGTTATTAGGCCAACGATGATGTTTTTTTTTAAAAATGCTGAGTCTTTAAGGTTAGATTTGTAGCAAAAGTATTATGAAACAAGACACATGTGTTATTTAATACCTGTACTCTAGTTTCTATTTGTCCTAATTGTTAGAATATCCAACATAAAAAGTGGATGTTGTTCTATATGAAGTGACATTGTGGACAGTGCAATGAGTGATGTCATAGATAGGTCATAAACTACTGTCAGTCAAGTTTTGTATTGTTCTGTATGTAAGAAGGAATAAAGTATAATTATTGTTGATGGCCTGACGTTTATTGGTGCATATTTCCTAAAGTACATATTTCCTTGTCTCTTGATGTCTTCAAACTAGAAGGAGGACTTCACCTAACTTAAATTATAACACTAATAAAAATGAATTAACAACTTACGTAATGAATAATAAGTATTCCTTTCGGATTTTTTATGAATTAGATAATTATATCAATATTTCACCACATTGCCAAGGAATATGACTACCACGACCAATCCAAAGTTCAGAAAAGTTGTATGTAAGTATCTTCTAACTGCCTTCTCTCTAGAATGAGGTGGTGTAGCATCTTGCATAAACCACATATTTTGGATTTTCAGCATTTTACAATAGAGAAAAAGTAATACAACGCCATTATAGAAACTTAAGAAGCGATAGAAAAGGGAAATTGTAAACATGATGACGGCCAACGTCTGAATACGGACACGGCACCTAAAGAAGAAGATCCAATAAGATATATAGCACCCATATTAAACTAAGAATTATTATGCAGCTGACTTATAAAATGCGATTATCTCGAAAACGGTTGAATTTTCAGGTTACTAAGAAGTAAACCTTTTCTTTGTAAAAATAATGTATATTTAATATTTAACACAAATGGAGCTAGCTTAAAGAGCAAAAAAGTTAAGCGCAAATTTATGCCACATATGTGGTATATGTGGCGCCCTCTATCAGTTACATTAAAGTATGTATAAAATTATAATTTATCCTACTCAAATGCATCCAATTGTAAATTTTTGTCCACAAATATTTACAAACGTAAAAGTTATAGCAAAAAATAAAATTTTAAATTTCTACGTCAACACCCTGTTTCTTTCTTAATATCAACATTTTATTAAAGCAAGTTGGCTTAAATCGTAAAGTTCAGAATCTACGGTTCTATTTGTACAATTACTTAAGGACCACCCTGTATAAATAAATGACATATCTAATAATGGTATTGTAAAAACAATAAAAAATTAATATTTGTGTTAAAGGCAGACAGTATTCTTAATTCCGTTAGCGATATTTTATAGGGATGGTCCTATTAGTATTTTCACAGAAAAAGAGCTCATTTGATGAGGAAGAAAAAAGGAACTGAAAACATAAAAACGCCAACTAAACAAATATTTCAAATAACAAACTGAAAACAAAAATGCTTTAGTTAATGTTAAAATGCTTAACGTAGTTACAAAACACTGTTGAGACGGTGTTGTGGTTATACTCGGTTTGCAAATCGCAGTCCAAATTGTCTAGTAAATTTAGTAATTATAGTTTCTGCCACGTTGGTTAAATTTTGACACGCCAAGTGACTGGAAACTACTATACAACCAAGCAGACGTGCTCATAGCCAATATTTAAACAAAAAATGTTCACATGACGTTTATTACCAAATAAAGATTGCATCAATTAAATTAAATTAACAATTAAAACAAAAGTTTATAGACTAGTATTTACAAATGGAAAGTTGTTAATGAAAATTAATAAAGATATACTTCCGTTATTTATGATTATTCTACTGTTTTCAATCAAAGAAGTTTACAACAGTAAGTTAATTGGACTGTTAGTATGATAACTAACAGTTAATGTTAGTATTAATAGTAAGAAATATGAATTTTTGTGTTGTATGTTTCCTTTAATGATCCTGTTAGAATAGTCCTAAGCTGAGCGAACGGACTCTACCAAGAATTCTCTTGTTATGCTCCAAATGGTTCTACCAAAATTTAAATAACAGTCATATTTAGTGCTATGTTCATAAACAAAATATCAGAAATCTTATTCATTAAAATAAAACGTTAAAATATAAATTTCATTAAAATCCAAAATCTAAGTTTTAATAACTATATTATTGTAAACATATTGTGCAAAATCAAAAGAAGAACCGTTATATAATTATTCTTCTACTATCCTCTATGGCGAATCTGTGTCTTAGGTTGTTTATTAATTTAAAAAACTGTTAAATAAATTCATTATTTCAAACTTTGACATCCAGTTAGTAAAACAATATTGAAAGTTGTAGTTTGCAACTGCAACCTATTTAGGTCTTGAAAAATTATATTATGTGAGAATAAAGGTAAAAAAAAATACGAGAAGTAGTTCCTTATAAATAGGTTACACTTAAATTATTTATTTTAGAATATCTTATTTTTTGTAATTATTTTGTTTAACTTAGATTATCACAATATAATTTAGTTACTTTTTGTTAAATATCAGTTTTTATTATATTTGAGAAAATTATATTTGCAAAATCTACAATATGCCAACATTTAATTATTTTTTTATTTCTGCATGTATGTATCGATTTTATTATGATTTCAAAATTACCTATTTAAGAATTTATAATATCTTTCTATCATAAAATAAGGTTTTTTTACCTTCATAGTGCTGTACAAAAAAATTAAGCAATTTGGAGATATTTTCTCCAGAGATTTGTTATTATTTTCAAAATGAATAAAACTAAAGAAAAAACGTCACAGTTGTTAACATATTCTTTTATGTATATACATTGAATATCGACGAGTATTCTAAATATTAATTAATAATTAATAATTTTAATATTTACTGTAGCTATTTTCAATCCTAGAAAGTTTTAGAAAAGTCAGATTTTTAGTTTTTAATTTGTTTTTTAATTATACGCCAACAATTTGGATTATATTGTATATAAATTTAAGCTGTTAACAGTGAATTTTACCTTAAGTTAAAGTTAGATGTGAGATTTCAACTAAAAACATACTTTTTATAGATTTTAAACAAAATATTTTAGACAAACATATCAAAATATTAATGTTTTGTTAAACATAATCTAGAGTAAAGACGTTTAAGGCTCTGGGTAATTTTTGCTAGTATTGACATCTCGAGCCGGGATGGCACTCGCAGCTGCAAGCCCAAACACACCCATGCGAGCACATGCACGGATAACCAAGAAGAAAAAATTTAAAATGAAGTTATTAAAAGACTTACCCAGCAAAGGCCCCTCCGAAGGCAACAAGGGTCAGCAGCACGGCTGGCCAAACCATCCGGCTGTGCCCCATTTTGGGGTTTCTACACGTGTCCCCTGTTTTTCGTCATTTCCCGTCACAGAACACCGTTACAGTTGTAGTGTCCCATTCGACACCGAGACAAGGAGTGGTCTCCAGGCCAGACTGGGCTTCCTCTACTGCGCATGATGGTCAGAATTTGCGAAATAATAGCAGCCCCCGGACGAACAATCCTGTCATCTTTAGCTCTATCCTTGTCCGCCCTCAAAACCACCCCCGCGATGAATAGGGAGAAGGATCAGCGACGTAACTCGCGCCGTACAACCGCGTGTTGGTCCTGGATCTGCCCGTGACTTGGAATCAATACTAGTGTTGTCGTTCAGTGACGTAATTTTAGTCAACACCGATACCTGTGCAAAGAGACTGCGAGAGGCAGGTAGAACTCCAACTGGCTAATGAAATGAGTCGTCACTGGTTGGCCCCGAGGTTGGTTATAAACAGGATGTAGGATACTTTGGTTTGTTTTTAGCTTTTAAAAAGAATAATAAAATTTGTATATATATATATATATATATATATATATACATATTTATATACATATGTACGTATGTACTTATCAACAGCAAATTGTATAGTTGATTAAAATAAAAATATATCATTAAAATTTTGAGTTTTAGCCTGTTTTAAAAATAAATTATTAATATTATAAATTATAAAAATGTGGTTTATTTTTAATATGTATAGTAGCGAATATAAATGGATTTGTTATTAGCTATCTATAGTGCACCTATAGTGCGTTGCCGAATTATCTTACGGCAAAACGTTTGTATTTTGGAGCATTTAAAAGCTCGCCAGTATTATTTTGCCTCTCCAGTTCTTTATATTCTTTAGCCACGACATTAGCCTAAAACCGACTCCTCTCCTGCACTCAATCTTTGCCAGGATAATTAGTAAAAGGATTGCGAAATTTTTTCTCTCAGGATATTCCCCAGATATCCAACTTTTCGTACCTTGATTAAATTGAGTTGAGCTAACCATGAACATCTACAAGATTGTTAGTCACGTTTGTGAAAATAGTGTTAAACGTTCTAAAGAAAAACAAATTCCATCGTCTCCTTCTTCTTCTTCATGTGCCTTGTCCGTTCCGAACGTTGGCAACCAACATGGCTATTCTGACTTTGTTTACAGCAGATCTAAATAGTTCAGCAGATGACAATCCGAACCATTGCCGCAAGTTTTGGAGCCACGAGTGTCTTCTCCTCCCTGGACCCCTTCTGCTGTCTATTTTCCCTTGAACGATCAGCTGTAGTACTATATATTTATTATGTCTCATAACGTGACCCAAGTATTCCAACTTTCTTTTCTTTATACTTATTCCTACCTCTCTCTCTTTACATATCCGGCGTAGTACCTCTTCGTTGGTCACATGCTCAGTCCAGGATATACGTAATATACGTCGGTAAGCCCACATTTCGAAGGCCTCTACTTTTTTCATCAATGTTGCGGTCATTGTCCACGTTTCCATTTTATATAACAAAACCGGGAATACATAACATTTCAGAAGTCGAATTTTGAGAGGTAGGGTGAGGCTTTTAAAGGTGAAAATTTGCTTCATGCTAGTGAACGATGCTCTTGCCTTTTCTACTCTTATACGTATTTCCTTCGCTTGATCCCAATTTGAGTTAACTGTTGTTCCCAAGTAGATGTTCGAATCCACGTGTTCAATTCTTTCATTGTCTAATATCAGTTGCTGTGGTGGTTGTTGGGTTTTGCTTACTAACATCCATTTGGTTTTTGTGATATTTAGTCTGAGTCCGTATTGTGCACTTGTTTTTTGTATCTTACTCATTAGGCAACTCAGTTCCTCCATGCTACTTACTAGAATCACAGTGTCATCAGCATACCTTATGTTATTAATTATTTCTCCATTTATCTTTATGCCTTCTGTGCTTTCCTCCAGCGCTGTCTTAAATACTTCTTCTGAGTAGTATAGTATAGTATAGTAGTATAGTATAGTATAGTAATATGTATTAAAGAGAATAGGAGACAAGATACAGCCCTGTCGTACCCCTTTCTTGATCTCAATTTTATTGGTCAATGAAGATCCTACTTTCACTTTAGCTGTTTGACCCCAATAGAGACTCGCTATTGTTCGAATGTCTCTGTAGTCGACTCCGATCTTATGGAGAACTTCAATTATTTTTTCGTGCTTTACGTTATTGAATGCTTTCGCGTAGTCTATGAAGCATAATTATGTACACGTCTTTGTTCATATATCTGCAGCGCTGGATGAGTACCTGTAGACTAAAAAGTGCTTCTCTTGTCACAAGAGAATTCTGAAACTCAAACTGCGAATCTCCAATGTTATCCTCGCATTTTTTGCTTATTCTGTTGTAAATAACCTTGGTGTATGCCTTCGAAATGTAGTTAATTAGACTTATCATCCGATGTTGATCACAAGACTTTGCTTTTGGTTTTTTCGGTATGGCAACAAAAGTTGACTCTAGCCAGTCTTCAGGAAACTCCCCGCTGTTATAAATATTGTTAAAGAGTCTGACGAGTGAGTCTAGAAATTGACTGTTTGTTTCGCACAGCATTTTCAATACTTCCCCGTATACGTTATCGTTGCCTGGTCTTTTGTTATTTTTAAGACCCTTTATAGCATTCTCCACTTCTGATTTTAGAATAGAAGGGCCAGTATCATCATTGCTCAATGTATACCCACTAGGACGGTCATCATTTAACAGTTGTTCCACATAAGTTTCCCAGATTCTAACTATTTTGTCGGGGTCTAGTTGTAGATTTCCATTATCATCGCATAGCCCTTTCGATAAAATATTGTAGCTTTTCTTTGTTGTGAGTTCCTTTATCTTCTTATGCATATTGTGATATTCGTATACCTTTTCGCACTGTTCGATTTCTTCGCATCTCTCCGAGAACCATTTCTCTTTAGTTTTTCTTATCTCAGCTCTTATTCGTCTATGGGTTTCACGGTATTTATCAGTATCTTTAGTCGTGCTTTTAGTTCGTGATATCGTCACAAAATCAAAATAGTTCAAGAATGAGTATATAATGATGTAGATACACATATGAAGTATTGGAAAATCGTTACTAATAATATTGCATAGAATTCTGCTTATTTTTAACGGGTCTGTTTTAGTGACTAATTTTTATTGAATGGTAGCGTTAATTGTCAGAATATTATATTCTAGTCTGTTGGAAATCTTAAGTTATTTAGTAAACGGCACATGCAATGCCGCTACTATAATGTCCCAATATTTATTACGGCAATTTAAGTGGAGAAACTTACTTAAATAATTTGTATACCGAGATAACGTTGGTATTTTATTACAATTATTTGAAAGTTTCCAAAGTGTAAGATTTCAGCATAATAGTCCCTCTATGCCGCCAGGGCGCGAGGTTATCTAGACACCGTTTTTCCGGTAAGATAGATTGACCGACAGGAACATAGAGTGGTAATCAAGATTTTCTTATGAAAATCTATTATATTTTTTTTATAAGGTTATTTTAAATCTGGAGTATATAACACGTAATCAGATACATTTGACTAAATACGCGAATTAATTTTTTCAAAATGTCAATCAAGAAAGTTTCCAAAATTAGGAAGGAAGCAAAAAATAATTTGTATTACTAACAAGAAGTAAATGAGTAATATATTTATTATCTTTTATACTGAAATCAAGTTTTAGATTTGAGTTCTTCTGCAAGTTATTTATGTTTTACTACTCACATATGTCTATTGTTATTTGCAATTTGTCAACCATAAAGTTCTGTTAATAATTTAGATATTTAAATGCAAATTTTGAAAATTTTGTGCTACTATTTTAACCGACCTATTAGAGCGTTCGGCTTATGTGATATATATATATATATATATATATATATATATATATATATATATATATATATATATATATATATATATACAGTGTGACCCATTTAGATTGGAAACACCTCTATAAAATTTGAAGTTGTTAACCGATTTTAACCAAATTTTTTTTTAATGTAATGTAATATAAGGTCTATTGCGGGACAAAATATGAAATATTTAGTTAAATTTTCAGGGCATTCTACGATACTTTTTCTTCGTCGAAAATAAAGAATTTGTATTAGCGATTTTTTTATTAAAAAAATTTCTACGCCACTGGATTGAGAGTGGCTTCAAATAGCTATGACAAAAATTTCATTAAGATATATTTATTAATAACAAACTTATGACAACTTAAAATTTTAAAACTCACTAAGAAAAAAACACTCTGTATTAACGTTAAAAAAAAACACTCTGTATTAACAGAAACATGGAAACATAATTTTAGTTTAAATCTTAGTTGCTTTTACCAATCCACCATCGAATTGGATACATTTGTCGTAGCGTTTATGAATATTTCTAATTACATTTCTTAGTTATTGGGGAGTAATTTCTGCACATGCCTGTCGAATTCTTGCACGAAGTTCGTTTACGTCTCTTGCATGGGTTTGGTAAACTTTTTGTTTGATAACTCTCCAGAGAAAGAAGTCTAAAATTGTGAGATCTGAAGATCTAGGTGGCCAATCTATTAGAGATGTGTAGTTCACCATCGAAATAGTTCAAATGAACGATTCTTTAAACTGAACTAATTGAACTAGTTCATTAATTTTCATAGAACTAGTTCACTGCGAACGATTTGCATTATAAATTGTGTCTCAACTTTTAAAGAAGAAAATAATGAATGAATGAGATCATATATTTATTATTTTGTGAATGGGATGGACTGACCGACTGACTAGTTTAAAAAAAGAAGTGCCGATTAGTCTCAGATAACAGATCATAATTCTTATGAACGTGACAATAACATAAACAGTTTTATCTTAATATCATAATGGTTCGGATCTTATGCCATGCCCATGCACTGGCTTGAACGTTGACATGCTGTACTGTTTCTCGTATTGTAATTTTGAAATAACAATTTTAAGTTGTGGTTAAAATGATTGATGCATCTACATAAAATATAATTTTATGTAAAAGTGAGAATGAAAATGTGTTATTTAATGTTCCTAAAAAATTCTCTGATTTTTTTTGTAAGGTTCTTTTAGAAATAACCTAATATAGATACCTATGAGTATACGTAAATATAAAAATAAATCATACGTGAACCATATTTATATTTAAAACGGTTAATAAAAAACAAATCTTAATAATTTTTTGCAAATAAAAAAAATGTTATTTGCAAAACATTTGAGAAATAAATTTAAAACATTTAAACCTAAACATACGATCGAAAGAAATGGTTCCGAACGCGAACTACTTGTACGGTAGTGAAAGAGTGAAAGACTGACTGAAAACCGAAGAAAACGTGTGATGATAAGACGAGACATCTGGCAACCAATTATGTTAGGGTTGGATTTCGATTTCGGTCCTACAAATAGTTCTTTCGCGAACTAGTTCACTGAACTAGTTCATTTTTGTGAAATAGTTCGCTTGAACTAGTTCGTCTAAAAGAACTAATAAGCACACCTCTACAATCTATCAACAGACTATCCCGGCCTATCCAACGGTTCGGAAAATTTTCATTTAGCCATTGCTTCACGGTTTTGGCGTAATGAACAGAACACCCATCTAACTGGATATACAAATTTAATCGTTCATTAATTGGGAGCTCATGAATAGCATCCCACAAGTCGGTGTTTAAAAATTCTAAAAAGTTCTATGAGATCAAGTTTTCTTCAAAAAAGAAAGGACCAATAACTCGCTCGTTCAGTATACCACACCAGACATTGATTTTTTGAGAATACTGGCTTTTACAGTTTATTACCCAATGGAGATTATCTGCTGTCCGATAGCGACAATTCTGTGATGATACTACTCCATTTGTAGTGAAAGTGGCTTCGTCGGTAAACAACACGTTTTTTTAGAAAATTTGTATTGTTTAAATATTTCCCTTGGGCTCATAAACAATATTCTAAACGTTTTGCTTCGTCGCGTTCTTGTAATGTGTGTAAGAATTTTGGTTTGAAAGGTTTAATATTATTTACCTTAAGACATCGCCGAATACTCTCTCGAGGCACATTCAAATATAAACTGGCATTCCTTAAACTGGCATTAGGGTTGTTTCTGAAATGATCTAAAATGATTTGATCATTTCCTCTTCTTCTTCGTAACGCGTTATTTTTTAAAATTAGTTTTGATACTACACCATATTCATTAAGTATTCTATTTATTTTGTTTACCGTACCGCAGCTAATATTAGGACGATCCACATGTCTGCCATTAAATATTGTACAAATCTTGCAAACTGATACAAACTTAATCTTGCAGCCATGACACAAAATATTATTAAAAGAATTTGAAGTAAATATTGTTGCAGATATTATGCATAAATTTATGCTAGCACTGAAATTTGTATGACACAAATAATGTCAAACAGTAATATCGTTGTCATGGCAACTGAGATTTAAGTTGTAGCATGTAAAGTTAATATTAATGTAAATGCGTTACTTGCATTAAATTTTTATGCTATTTTAAACATTCTTTTGTCTAGTAGTGGTTTATTATTAAAATTATTTGAAAAATAATTAGTTCCAGGGTTATCTGTTGATACAGGGTGTTCTTTTTTGACTCGTAGCTTAGTGAGTTTTAAAATTTTAAGTTGTCATAACGTCGTTATTAATAAATATATTTTAATGAAATTTTTGGTCATAGCTATTTGAAGCCACTCTAAATCCAGTGGCGTAGAAGGTTTTTTAATAAAAAAATCGCTAATACAAATTCTCCATTTTAGACGAAGAAAAAGTATCGTAGACTGCCCTTAAAATTTAACTAAATATTTCATATTTTGTCCCGCAATAGACCTTTTATTACATGACACTAAAAAAAAAAATTTGGTTAAAATCGGTTAACAACTTGAAATTTTATAGAGGTGTTTCCAATCTAAATGGGTCACACTGTATATATATATATATATATATATATATATATTAAACTTAGAGCTAAGATTAATATTATTATAAAAATTAATATTAAACTCACCAGTCTTCCGGGTTGAACCGCGTCGATATCCATTTTGCCGAGCTTTCGACATCCTCTCTGATGTCTTCTTCAGGGCTTCCGAGGTCTCAGTCTCCCGAGCCCCCAGACACTACTACACTCACTAGTCACTTCTAGTTCACTCACTAGTTCACTACTACGACTGGGACCAGGGGACGGTTCATTTATACCGTCGATGGTGACGTGACCTAGGTGGGGGTTAGGGTGGGGATTGGCGCGAGAGTTGGCGCGAACATTTCCGACAGTGGGATTTTGATTCGAAGATGGAGGGGGCGATATTTTGTTTATGAGAGGTCTCCATGTAGAAGGTAACCGTATGGCGTCATCTCTTTTATTAAGGCAATTTGGTCTTTTTTCTATTTCTATGGCTTCTCGGATAATTCTTGGTTTATAAAAGCGGGTGGGGGCTATGGTTCTGGAGTTTTCGAAATCAATTTTGTGACCTGTATGAAGATGGTGTTGACCGAGAGCTGAAATTGAATCGGAATTGCGAACAGAAATGGAATGTTCATAAATCCTATTTTGAATTCTACGATTTGTTTGGCCTATATAGGATCGGGGACAGTCTGCACAAGGAATTTCATAAACTCCGTGCTGTTCGTTTGGAATATTGTCTTTGATTGATCGAACAAGAGATGAAAGTTTTTGTTGGGGGGTAAATATTGTTTTTATTCCTCTTGGTTTAAGAATTTTGTCGATTTTGTCAGTGACACCTTTGATGTAAGGAAGAAACGCTTTCGTATGATAAGGGTCTGAGTCTTTGGATTGAGATTGAGTGGGAGATTGATGTCTGTGGATGCTCCTATTGATGTGATTTTCGCGGTAGCCATTTTGGATGAGGGCTTGTTTTAAACAAGAAAGCTCAGCGGATCTAGTGGTTCCCTCGAATATATGGCCTCCCCAAAATTCACAAACCCGATATTCCTCTACGTCCCATTGTCAGTGCATACAACTGCCCTACACAACCATTGGCCAAGTATTTGGCCAAAACTCTACAACCTTTCGCCGAAAATGCTTCATCCTTCGTCAAAAACTCTTTTCATTTCATCGAACTTCTTAAACAATACCCTATATCACCGTCAGACATTCTAGTAAGTTTCGATATTGTCTCACTTTTTACAAACATTCCTATAGATGAAACTCTAAACATTCTGAAAACTAAGTACAGTATCCAACAAGACCACTTATCTCTCATTAAACATTGTATGTCCAACACCTATTTCATCTTCCAAAATCAATTCTACAGACAAATAAATGGTGCCCCAATGGGCTCCCCTCTATCTCCAGTGATTGCCAATATCTTTATGGAAGACTTCGAGACCCGAGCACTATCCACATCAATGCTCAAACCCACATGTTGGCTACGATATGTTGACGATACATTCGTCATTTGGCCCCATGGCAGGGATGCTTTGGTGTCTTTCCAAACCCATCTGAATGGTATACATCCTAGTATCCAGTTCACGATGGAGGTAGAAACTGATTCATCCCTGCCGTTTCTCGATGTTTTCATAAAGAAACACCAATCCCAAGGTTTTCATTACTCTGTCTATCGAAAACCCACACATACCAATCGTTACTTGCATGCCAACTCTCACCACGCACCTTCACAAATTAATTCAGTCATTAATACTCTTGTATCCAGATCAATACGCCTTTCCGATGATGCAAGTAGATCCGCTGAGCTTTCTTGTTTAAAACAAGCCCTCATCCAAAATGGCTACCGCGAAAATCACATCAATAGGAGCATCCACAGACATCAATCTCCCACTCAATCTCAATCCAAAGACTCAGACCCTTATCATACGAAAGCGTTTCTTCCTTACATCAAAGGTGTCACTGACAAAATCGACAAAATTCTTAAACCAAGAGGAATAAAAACAATATTTACCCCCCAACAAAAACTTTCATCTCTTGTTCGATCAATCAAAGACAATATTCCAAACGAACAGCACGGAGTTTATGAAATTCCTTGTGCAGACTGTCCCCGATCCTATATAGGCCAAACAAATCGTAGAATTCAAAATAGGATTTATGAACATTCCATTTCTGTTCGCAATTCCGATTCAATTTCAGCTCTCGGTCAACACCATCTTCATACAGGTCACAAAATTGATTTCGAAAACTCCAGAACCATAGCCCCCATCCGCTTTTATAAACCAAGAATTATCCGAGAAGCCATAGAAATAGAAAAAAGACCAAATTGCCTTAATAAAAGAGATGACGCCATACGGTTACCTTCTACATGGAGACCTCTCATAAACAAAATATCGCCCCCTCCATCTTCGAATCAAAATCCCACTGTCGGAAATGTTCGCGCCAACTCTCGCGCCAATCTCCACCCTAACCCCCACCTAGGCCACGTCACCATCGACGGTATAAATGAACCGTCCCCTGGTCCCAGTCGTAGTAGTGAACTAGTGAGTGAACTAGAAGTGACTAGTGAGTGTAGTAGTGTCTGGGGGCTCGGGAGACTGAGACCTCGGAAGCCCTGAAGAAGACATCAGAGAGGATGTCGAAAGCTCGGCAAAATGGATATCGACGCGGTTCAACCCGGAAGACTGGTGAGTTTAATATTAATTTTTATAATAATATTAATCTTAGCTCTAAGTTTAATTATTGTACTAACCGCGGAAATCTTTCCGAACATATATATATATATATATATATATATATATATATATATATATATATATATATATATATATATATATATATATATATATATATATATTATAATTAATAAATGCGGTAATAGAGGGGAGAGGTAACAATATGCCATTCCGCGGTAGTCTTTTACCGACATACAAAATTTAAGATATAATTGTTTTTATAAAAAATGTTTGTCCGGCATATTAATTGATGTGAATGTATGTTATATACTTTTATTTCATCATAAACATTTTTAATATTTATAGTTTACTGGTTTTCATTAAGTCAATTAAGGAAATCTGACAACAGGAAGTAAAATTTGATGCATTTCATTTGTAGAGATGTCACACTCTAGGAAGGCAACCGGAAACCATCTAGAGCCTAACTTTCCCAAGAAAGAGTCATGGATATGGCTGATAAATACTCGGCCTCGAGTACAAGCGCTCCTTAAATGGAGTAGAGGTGCTAAGAATCTCCCGATTAACTAGGTACAACTAAACTGGGTACATGGAATGTAAGAAGCATGTACTAACCAGGACCGGTTCACAACACCATAAAAGAAATGAAGCGTCTAAATATAAGTATACTTGGAATAAGTGAAATGAGATGGCAGGGTCTGGCAAGGTAACTATAGATGATCACATTGTATACTACTCAAGAGAAGACAGTTACAAACAAAAAAATGATATAGCCATAATTCGAAGGAAACAGATAAAGCTGTAAAAAACATTTCTCAGAAAGGATACTAATGTTACAAATACAAACAAAAACAACAAATATGAATATATTACAAGCATATGCACTCACACAAGACTATCAAGGAGAAGAAATTGAAAAATTCTACCATGATTTAGAAACATTATTAGCATTTACAAAGAAACACGAAATCAATATTGTCATAACAGATTTTAATGCAAATATTGGTGAAGGCGCCAGGAAAATACGAATACGAATTTCATAGAATAATATGGCTTGGGAATATGAAATAAAACAGGGAAAATGTTGGCATCTTTTTGCGTAGAACCGCAACTAGTAATAACAAAAACAATTTTCAAACTTCCAAAGAATCGTCTTTACACCTAAAGACATAGAATATTAGATATCGGATTAACGGACACAGAATATTAAATTGATGAACAGTTAAAGGAATGGAAAAACTTGAATTAAGATGAAAGAGTAGAACATTATACACCGATTGCAATAACAAGTCCATTTATAACAGAACGTGAGGTTATATGACCAATATAAATGGCAAAAAATGGAAAAACAATTGGCAGCGATGAAGAAAGTACTGAAATACTGAAGTTTTTGGGAAAAATGGAATTAAAGCATTGTTCAGTCTCTTTAACAGAATTTATGACACCGGAAAATTACCAACTGATTGACTTAGCTCGACATTTGTCACAATACCAAAGAAACATCGTGCAAAGTCATGCATTGATTATCGGACAATAAGTCTAATGAGTAAAGAGCGGATTATATGTATGAAAATATATGAAAATAGGTACATATTATATGTAACGATTTTTTAAAATATATGTAAGCTCTTAGAGCTGCAGAGATGTAAATCAAAATGCAAAACGTCTGTGCAATCGATTTTAAAAAAAGCTTTTAAGAAAGTCCGACATACCAAAATGCTAGAAATATTGAAAACAGTTTGATTGGACGATAAAGATTTACGAATAATTACCAATCTATAATGGCATCAAGTGGCAAGGACAAGAACTGTCTGATTTGGAAATAAGTTTGTTTTCTTTATGGAGTCACAGATTGTGTCCAAATGCAATTCCTAGCTTACATTTGCATGATGAGTTCAATAAGTATTTGATATTAGAGAACAAATAACTGATAGATTTTAGATTCCTCTTCTAATAAATATCCTAAAAGAATTTCAATGTTGTGTGCGGAAGCAAATGTAACAGAAAGTAAGCAACCGTGATATGTAATTATTAAAAATTATTTTACTTGAAGTGAATGATGGTATAAATGATTCTATTAATTTTTTGTTTTAGTTGAAAGTCCTTCAACAAGTAGAGATGCACAATCTACGCACATGTTTCAATTATTTGAGATACCCCATTGTAGTAAGTATTGGGATGACAACAATTAATAATTTTCCAATTGGTTACTATCTTATAAAAATTTTTAGTTGCAGAACACAATTATGCACAGCTACCAAACCAAGAGATTTTAATTGTACAAACTGTAGTTAAACATTTATATTTTATATTGTCATTAGCAGATTTGCATAGATTCTTTAATATGATTAATTATAAAATTAACAGTTTGCTTAACCTTAAGTTTGGTTGCCTCCGTGTCATAGACCAGCTGAAATTAAAAACTAGAAATAGGAGCTTGCCTGTGTTCATAATCTCCCATAGCAAAAATCTAACAAAGATACATAAAGGTACTGAAACATTCTAGTGCTTAGAATAAATTGTTTAATACTCACATCAAAAAACAGTCTATTAAGTCTCTCACGCAGTAAGGCCACTACACGAATGTTAATATATTGAACAGATTTTGCCTTGTAACGATTGAATAAAGAAATTAACATCACATATACTTATAGGTGTTTCCCTAAAAGGTGTAAGAATTCTTCTTCAAGTGCCATCTCCGCAGCGGAGATCGGCAATCATTATAGCTATTCTGACTTTTGAGACAGCTGTTCTGAAAAGTTCATTTGATGTACATCCGTACCACTCTCTCAAATTGCGCAGCCATGACATTCTACGCCTCCCTATGCTTCTCTTTCCTTGGATCTTTCCCTGCATAATCAGTTAGAGCAAGGTGTATTTCTCTCTATGTGTAATATGTCCGAGAAATTCCAATTTTCTTGTTTTAATTATATTTAAAACTTCTATTTCTTTATTCATCCTCTTTGTTTGTGATGTGTTCTGTCCACGATATTTTCAGAATTCTTCTATACACCCACAGCTCAAATGATTCTAGTTTTTCATTGATGTCGCGGTGTGTAAGAATATCACACCTTAAAATACTATGAAAATATAGCAGGAGTGTAAGATATCAAAAAGTACAATTATCCCTAAAAAGAAAAATATATATGGATCATTAAAACAACTACTCCATAAATATTCTTTGAAAAAAAATTGTAAAAAGTCTTTTAAACTCAGACTGTTTGAAGCTAAAGAGTTTTATAAAAGAAATAAATTGGATGATCTTTAGAACATTAATAGAATGGCAGCTATACTAATTCAAATTCAGTACAGAGAGAGTTGTAAAGCAAAAAAACTAAGACGATTTACTCTTAATGAGAAATATTTGGCTTTGTCTTTATACAAAGTGCTTGTTCATATAGTATTTTTCCAATCTTTTTATCTTACCCAGTAAGTCAACATTAAACAGATTTCTGGCTTAAACTATTTTGGGCCCAGGAATTAATAAGTTAATATTTGAGTCACTAAAAGCAACGGCATCGAAAATGGAAGGAATGGATAAGCATATAGCTATAACATTTGATGAAACAGCGATTATGCCAAGTCTTCATTACAATGGGCATAGTAGGTGTTTAAAAGTTTAGGAGGTGATAGAGATTCATACATAGGAGATCATCTTCAAGTTTTTATGGTAAGAGGTCTAAGAAAACCTCTTGAGTATTGGGTCTTCTACTTTTCTGTATCTTTATAAATGACATTACCAACTTAAAAATCGATGGAAAATTTTTTCTTTTTGCTTATAATACCAGTGTCACCTGAGGGAACTCTAATATTGTAACTCTTCAAGCAACTATAACTTCTGGTTTACTTAAAATAAAATCCTGGTCCGACTCTAATTTACTCTGTTTTAACGTGGATAAGACAGTTGCATTATTCTATAAAGGAGATATACAATCTTTGGTTCTTAATAACAACCAGATCAGTATCATTGAATCTGTAAAATTTCTTGGTATTTTTATAGACAGCAACCTTAAATGGTCCCTTCATATCGATTTGTTAAGTAAGAAATAACTAGCCTGAGCCTGCTATGCAATAAGATCTGTTTCGAAGGAAATCAATGTAGCATCTTCCAAAATAACATACTTTTCTTTATATTGTTCTGAAGCTATTTTCTTGTGGTATTTTAAAATAATTATTATTTAAATAGGAATAAGCCACAATTAAAGGTTAAAATACGTTTATTGACGTTTCAATTTCCACTTCGGAAATCGTTCTCAAAATACAAACATTAGTAAATTAAACAAATTTTGTTTTTTGTTACTTAGTGAAAAATTCTTCTAATAACTTAATTTTATCTGACTAATCTATATTGACAATTCAGACATATATTATACATTTTAAAGTAGACGACTTTAAAATGATATTGCCATTATTGTTGAGTTGCGTTCCTGGGACGACTTTACTTATAAGATAGTTCATTCGATTACATGAAATCAACTTTAACTTGAGAATATCCGTCAGAAAAGATCATAACATGTAATTCGTCTTTAAAAAGACAAACACATGCCATGATGACAGTAAAATTCTCCTGTTAGTGATTCCATAGTAAATTATGAGGGAAAAACCAGGAAAAAAACCTCATAATACTATCCCGACATGGTAAGGATTTGATCGTGCATTTAGTTTACCTTCAATAAACACCAAATTCCGATTTTAGATGTTTGTTATTTAAAAAACATAAATGATGTACTCTCTATATGTTACTGACGTACCAGTACTGGTATTTTCCTTTTAATAAATTCCTCTTTCAATATGGGTAACCAGATCCTACTACATTCTGCCGAGGAATTTGCGACACAATTGGTCTCATTTAGCATAATTAGAGCCGCTTCTTTGATTTTTCTCTTTTTACCATCCGTTTCTTTCAGGATTATATTTGAATCATTCCATTGAACCCTATGTTCATTATCCCATGCTTGTTAACATATTTGAGATCTATCAAATTCTCTATTTTTAATATAGGATTGATGTTCACTTATTCTAACATTTAATGGCCTTGATGTTTCACCTAAATAAAATCGCATTTACAAGGTATTTTATAAATGCAATTCCTTGTCCTTTCTTGTTCATTGTTAGGTTTGGTTTTAGACAAAATAGATCTCAACGTGTTTGTTGTTTTGAATGTTGTTGAAATGTTGAATTTATATTAATAAATGGGTATTCTCAAGTTAAAGTTGATTTCATGTAATCGAATGAACTATCTTATAAGTAAAGTCGTCCCAGGAACGCAACTCAACAATATTGGCAATATCGTTTTAAAGTCGTCTACTTTAAAATGTATAATGTATGTCTGAATTGTCAATATAGATGTTTGTATTTAGAGAACGATTTCCGAAGTGGAAATTGAAACGTCAATAAACGTATTTTAACCTTTAATTGTGGCTTATTTCCATTTAAATAATAATTATATTTTTCTTTGTTCACGTCTGATCTTCGATATGTTCTTATTTTTTGGCTTCTAGAACAGATGCCCAAGCTAATGTTGTTTTTTAATTACAAAAAGGGCAATAAGATGTCTTTTTGGCCTCAGTAGAATAACATATTGCACAAGCTACTTTAAAAATCATGGGATTTTAACTCTTCCCTCTTTATATATTTTAGAAAGTGTGTGCTTAAATTTGTAAACACCTACATTTACTGATACCGTCCACTGAGTTAGTAAAGAAATCTATGTTATATTCAGCAAAAAAATTATACAACAATCTCCCTATGCAGCTTAAATCTGCAACTTCTTCTCTCAAGTTCCGTGAAAGGACAAAAATCTATCTATCTGAAATATCATATTATTCAGTAGAAGAGTTTCTTAACGAATAGCTTTATGTACAATTTGTATAAATATATATTTGAGTATCACATGCAGCAACCTAAACTTCTTAGTTCGTAAAGTTTTATTATGCAATCTGCAATTTGTTTAAATTTTGCAATATATTGTGTATTTTATTATCTTTTATTTTGTAATATTGACGATTTATGTAATTTCAGTAAATTTTAAAATGTTATTTTTCTGACTTTTTGTAAGTTTTGTACAATTTTCACTAAATTTACATAAAATTGTACATTTTCTAGTGGTAATAAAGCATATTTCTCTTCTATTACAAATTTATATACACGGTTGTTTTACAGGTAATAAATATATAATAATATAATATATAATATAATAAATAAATAAATGTTGTCTTATTTTTTCTTAAATGGTGTCGTGTATATTTAACTTTAAAAATAATTTGCACATTTTAAAATTTCAAATGCATTTTTTTTCAATTGCAATTTCAATAAAATATTTAAATATTTTAAGCTTTATTTAAGTTTTTCCGTAAAAAGTAATTTTGAAATTCCCGCATAATTTTCCGCTTGAATTAGTTCCGATGCAAATCTCTTGGAGCGCTGAATTTCATATCCAACTAAAGTATTGTCGTGAAGCATCTAGATGTAGGTGATTTGTGGGTTGGACCAATTACAAACAAGCATTACGGCGAGGTGAATTTGAATTAGCCCACCTGGTTAAAAAAGAAATTTAAAACCTATAATAAAATAAATTACTCTTTCCATATAAGCACATTGTTGTATAATCTGTTTGCCTTTCACGACAAGTCTATTATCACGATCCGTTTAATTTATACATGCTGACTTTCAACAAAACTGAAAAGTAAAACTTCCATTTTAAACTTCAACAGGCTGAATCTTCAGAAAGCTTAAGAGAGTTTTCCAAACCGTCAATAACTTAAATAAGGCTGCTGAAAACACTTATTATACGAATAAGAATATTGAGAGGTGCTTCTCAATTAGCGCTTTCGTATAATCACCCTTGAGTTTTATAGGAAAGAGTTACCTCTACAAATTCTTTTGACCTGTTAAAACTACGACATGAACTGAGTTTGGGAAGTTAATAATCATTGATTATAAATTATTTTTTAAAATTCAGTTAATTAAAAGTTTAGAAAATTAATTAAATTAATTGCGTTAAATTAATTGTTATTTTAAGTTAATTATGTAAAACTTTTAATTAATTTGTTGGTATGCAGTGTTATAATAAAAAATACAGTTTCAAATACATTTTCTCGTCGTTTTATATAGTATATATAATTATAGTAATATAAATATAGATTTAAATGGATATATTTGTTTTAAAAATGATTTTTGAGCTAGAAGTCGAAACTTCAAATAAAAGACGTCTAAGTTAACTAGACGTTCCACGCAGGTAGCTCAACGTCAAACTAAACTAAATGTCATTTGTAGTACCGATACAAATATTTTGATGTCGCTATACTCTGTCTATAGTCTATACTCTGCAGTTTAGGTTTAGAACCAAAATAAAAATTATAAATAGACAAACGCCAATTGTCAGTAATTGATTAATTGAATATTCGCTCCGTTCGTGACTGACGCGACATCTACCGCATTAATCTGACAGTTTTGGAACTCCCAATTTAAGGTTATACATATGTTAAATAGATACGAAATTGAAAAGTATTAATAATTAGTTTTTTAATTATATTTTTTCAGTTTATGTACAAAATAAATTTAGTATTGAAAACTGGGTTTCTAAAAATTCATAAACTTTATCTTTTCAACCCCAAACAGAAAAGAAAGGGAAAATCTAGTATTGGCAAATCAAGTTTTTGCATGTGGAAGAGCATGTAGTTAAAAACAATAACAGTAAAAACTATGATATAAAAGCTAAAGTCATTAGGCAGGCTGCAGATAGCTTGCAGCCTTACGAAATATCATTTAAGGTAAATTATTTAAATTTTTCCTAGTTTAATTGCATAAAAATGAAATTATGTGATATTTACTTTTTCATATTATTAGCACGAAACCATCTTTTTTTTTTCTGTAATTTATATGTAATCTTTGGGAACCTATAAAAACTACACTTACTATTTTTGCTATTATTAGCACAATTAAATACGCAACATGTATTTGCACCCATTTTTAATAAAATTTATGCGTAAAAAAATCCAAAAGGTCCAATTTTGTCATATTTCGCCGCTACGCACGCTGGCATCGTTTCAAGGTACCCCTAGCACGGTCACGCACAGAGCGAATATAGTCAGATTTCAGATGGTTATAATATTATTAGTCTTCATTGTTTAATTTGATGGTTATTATTGCAAAGAAATCAAACTTCTTCTTCTTAGAGTGCCATATCCCTACGGAACGTCGGCGACTACCATGCTTATAATATTGTTATACTGATCTCGGTCTTGCGCTACGTGTAGCAATTGGTCCGCTGTCAAACCTGTCCACTACCGCAAATTCCTCAACCAAGAGAGTTTCTTCCGTCCTATCCATTTCTTTCCTTCGATTTTAGCGTTGAGAATTAGCCGAAGGAACTCATATCTTGGTCCTCTGATTACATGTCCAAGATATTCTAGTTTGCGCCTCTTAATAATATTTAATAGAGTTCGTTGATGTCCCATTCTTCGAAGAACTTCTTCGTTTCTGGTTCTGCTAGTCCATAGAATTTTTAGTATCCTTCGATACAACCACATCTCAAACGCCTCGATTTTATTCATGATATCAGCGTTTAAAGTCCAAGTTTCACATCCATACAAAAGAACAGACCATACGTAACATCTTGTAAACTTTTTACGGATTTTTAAATTTAATGAGTTATTGGATAATAGAGGCTTGAATTTTTGAAATGAGTTTCTTGCCTGTTCAATTCTACATCGAATTTCGTAGGATGGATCTAGATTTTGGGTAATCCAACATCCAAGGAATTTGAATCTCTGAACTCTCTGCAGCGGTTGTTGGATTAATATCAGTTGGGTTGCGCCGATATCCACTTTACTTGTCACAATGTATTTAGTTTTATCGATATTTATCGACAGTCCCCAATTTGTGCATTTCATGTCAACTCTATTGATTAGCTCCTGCAGATCGTCGATGTTTTCAGTTAGAATCACAGTATCGTCGGCGTACCGTATATTGTTAATTATTTCTCCTTCTATGATAATTCCTTTTTGATCTTTTAAAGCTTCCTTAAATAGATTCTCAGAATACACGTTAAAGAGGGTGGGAGATAGTATACAGCCTTGTCTTACGCCTCGTTTAATACTGATTGGCTTTGATTCTCTGTTGTTGGTATTAATAATGGCTGTTTGGTTCCAGTAAAGTTTGGCAATAAGTTTGATGTCTTTCTCATCTAGTTGGATGCTCTGCAAGGCGGTAAATAGTCTGGTATGCTGAACGCGATCAAATGCCTTTTCAAAATCAATGAAGCACATATATACGGGTTTTCTTACCTCCCAACATCGTTGAAGGAGTGTTTGCATAGAAAATAGTGCTTCTCTAGTTCCAAGACATCTCCGGAACCCGAACTGCTGTTGACTAATTATTCCTTCGCACTTGTTGTTAATTCGGTTTAGAAGAATATGCAACAGTATTTTAACGGCATGGCTCATTAAACTAATGAGTCTATATTCGCTACATTTCTTAACGTTTGGTTTCTTAGGTAGAGGAATAAAGATCGATTTTAACCAGTCCGATGGAATTTCACTGGTATCATATATTTGATTGAAAAGTACAGTGAGTTCTTTTATATTGTCATTTGAGAGTAATTTTAGCCATTCGCTGTATATTTGATCTGGTCCACTGGCTTTGTTGTTTTTGGCTTGGTGTATGGCTTTTTCCACTTCAGCTTTTCACGCATCACATCCACATCAACTAAACTTGGTTTAATATTTTTGGATTATTGTTAGCAAGAACCTCAAATTAGTTTGTAAACTACAAATCACCTACCTCAGTGGGCTGTGTTTTAAATGTTCCTGGCGTTCAAATAGTATTTTGCAGATTAATAATAATTAGTTAAATATGGTTTTTCACAATAAATGTTGTATCCGACAATGTACTAATTCGTCAATGCCTTTCCAAATCCTGATAAAGACATTATACGATTTAGAAAGTGGCTTAGTGTTATAAAAAATCCTAATTTAGATATGATGAATTTCACAATTCTACTACAGTTTTTAAAACAAAACGAATAGGCCACAGGCACTTTGAAGATAAGTTTGCTTTTACATGGAATCATAGCTTGTACCAAAATGCAATTACCGAGAAAAAATAGCCGATTGATTTTAGATTCCTCTTCTAATCTACATCCCAGAAGTATTTCAATGTTGTGTGCGGAAGCAAATGTAACAGAAAGTAAGTAACCCTGATATGTAATTCATAAAAATTATTTTCATATGGTACAATTTTCAGTAGTAATAAAGCATATTTCTATTGTACTCTAAATTTATATACAAAGTTGTTTTATATGTATTAAATAAATAAATTATATTTTGCCTTATTTTTTCGTAAAGGGTATTCTGTATATTTGAATTTAAAAATAATTTGCACATTTTAAAATTTCAAATGCATTTTTTTTTTCAAATATACCAAATTATATTTAAATATTTTAAGCTTTATTTAAATTTTCCCACCAAAATTAAACTTTGAAATTCCTACGTAATTTCCGGCTTGAATTAGTTCCGATGCAAATCTCTTGGAGCGCTGAATTTCATATCTAACTCTAACTAAAGTATTATCGAGGAGCATCCAGAGGTAGGTGATTTGTGGTCTAAGTACGACTGTGTTTCTTTTTAACTTCTCTTAACTTAACAGATTTAAATTCTGTAATAATAATATAATAAGTAAATTATGTAATTAAGTGATATAAGATTGAATGTTCGAAAAAATGAATTTTAATCAAATAAAAGGCAGATATCGAGCACAGTTTTTATTAAATCTTCCTCAAGGTACTTTCGTTCCTAGAGCATCTTCAGGGGCATCTGAAGTAAGCCAAGAAACGTTTTTTCAACTAAAGAAAAATTAATTAACTTTGAAAAAACTCGAAGTTGATGGTTGATAAAATTTTTTTATGTAATATAACGTTTTAGACCTACTTCGTCAAATTAGGCTATCCAACAATAATATAGAATGGCATAAACAATAAAAGATACATTAACACAACAGGATACAAGGAAAAACAGTTAAAAAATTATTGAAAATCGACGAAGCTACATATTGGGTGGCATCAAAAAAGGGAATGGCTCCTGGTCTTAGCATGCGTATGTCCAAACATCTGACGTATGACAACTTGGATGGACAGTCACAATTATGGTGATGTGATTTGCACATTTCAAAATTCTATGAAACCGAGCATTGACCAAAGGTAAAACTGACACTACTATGGGAAATCAACTGATAAAATATAAAATTATATAGATTACTTTATGTAGATTGCATATACCAGATCTCACACTCAAACCTGTCGGTAATAATAATAAGGGTGTTAGTTTGGGGCAACTGAAGTGAACGTAGAGTATGAATGCAAGAAATAGACTAAACAATCTATCAGATAGTGGGTGGTTGACTACAATAAAAATGTCTACCAAGCACTATCAATGCTGTAGAAAAGAAGAAATCGAACAATGAAAATGAAAAACCAAGAATTAAAAATTAAAATAGAAAGCAGAGAGTATAAATGGGGTATAATACCAATAGTTCAGTTAAATCCACAGTCAATGGGAGGAACATTAAAATTATATGGGAGATGTTGAAATATACAAATGTGGAGATGGTATAGTTGACGTTGATTACACTCTCAATATCTCTTAATATCGATCTTGTGTCATCACCTTAATAAATATAATCATGATTGTTATCTAAATTAAAGATTTTTTAAACCTATTTTAGTAGCTAGTTTCAACTACTTTTTAAAATGTAAGTATTGTCCATATTTTTAGAAATTTAACCGTCAAAATTTTACCTATTTTGTGTCATTTTACAGTGGAAATATAATTTCAAATTTTACTGATGATGGTCCGACTGGACCGAAACGGTTTGAAGATTTGTAATCCTAAAAATTTGGATAATTTTAATTAAATTTTAATAGAATAATATACCACTATCTATAAACCAGAAGTTTTTACTTTTTTGTAAGTTTTTTGTTAAACCATGATATATATAGCCAATTACTAGAATTTCCCTCTCACACAATCACGCTAAGCGATCAACCCAACCTCTAGGAACATGTGTATACCATACTAAGCATGGGATCCATATGTCCGAAGATCAAACCGGTCACACTTCGCTAGTCGAAGTGGTACCTATCTGACCCCCAGGTTTTTCCACCACCCCTCCTCATCGTGTGACATACGTGAGGAGGCTTATGATCTTGAAAGTTACTAGAGTTGCCTTGGGTAATGAGACAACTCCCGTTTTTAGTTATTGTGGTTATGCCACCTGACTGTAGGGGTAGCCACATCTAGGCTTTTCTCCCTAATTACTTTACTGACTCTATAGATTTTACTCTAACTGCACTTCGGGACTTGAGTCCCTAAAACAAAAAGAAAAAAGTTTTTTTTCCCTCTTTTACTTTGTTAAAAATATTTATTACTATTCCACTTTACACAAACTGTTACAATCATCTTGGAATACCGTATGCAAACAAATAGAAAATCTCTTTAATTTTTTTTATCGGAATACCTTACATAGTTTAGGACGTCGACTTAAAATGAATAAATTATTCCCATTTATCCGTCTAGTATTGGATACTTTATTGAAGCGAGAGTTCTTGACAAAAAATACCACCTTTAATCCCGCCATTAACAAAATCCGATTAAACCGAACATATAGAGAGCCAAATGCAACGGAGTGCTGTGGCGGATATAAGAGCTCTGGTAGCGTATTCCCTTAATGATCGCAATAAAAGTTCCATTACGTATAGCCGACTAATTTATAATTATTGGCATTGTTGGTCGCAGAACGAACTACTTTGATCACTTAGCTTGATGACTGTGTTTTTTCGTGTCTCGGTAATAAAAATGGTATTGAAACATACGTTATCATTACTTGCTCTTTTAGATATTTATTTTTAAATACTAATACATTTCACACATCGCTTAGATTTAGATTAATATATTATTATTCACAAATAATTATTCTTTTTACTTTTTTAAAGCACTAAAATTATGTCTTAGCAAACAGTTCTTACTTTTTACATGTTTTTTATTTCTATAAGTTTAACATCTTCGCCGCCATGAGATGCCATTGCGGCATCACAGCAAATTTGACTTTCTGGCCGTATGAATCCCATCATGCACCTCGGACATGCGGATACGTTACTGCTGTGTGAAGCCGCATATGCTATTCAACGCCGTGAAATGCTTATGGATAAAGCTCGGATTATAGGCAAAATGCCTTTTTTGCCTATTTTGCCTATTATAATTGTTTTTTGCACTGTTGGCCTTTTTTCGTAAATTCCGCCTATTTGTGCCTTTTTTAAAATTTCATGGTACTACCCATGATATTATTCTATTACTAAACCATTCTATAATAAAATTTTGGGTCAATAATAAAATATCAATGGTTTGTTTATATAACAGATTTCTAGGAAAATGTACCTGATCGAGACTTGAGGGTTAACTATTTGGAAATCCCTAAGCTTTATTAGTTTATTATCAGTTGTACAGTCGGTTACTGTATCAGAGTTTAGTCACAAATTGCTATATAATAGTTTAGTTTTGTTGCGTATACCGAAAAGAAAAGAACACATGTTAAAACGTTTTAGACATTTATGTGAAAAGATGACATCTAAATTAAGGCTAGGGATCGCACCTTATTCGGAACTTTCTCTAGAAGGAGATGGAGCATTTTGTAAACCATGCGGCAAATCGGTAAGTTTTATTTTTTCTCTTTTTTTCTCGTCCCACAACATAACTAAATTCTAAAGCGGTTTTAGAATTCTAATTTTTTTTTAAATTCTCAGATTTCAAGTAGAAAAAAGTACTTAATTGATCAACATTGTGGAACCCCACTTCATAAACGTAATTTAGAAAAATTAAATTCCTCTAAGTTAGCCCAAATATCTCTGCGGAATAGTTTAAGCAGTTCAAAAAAAAAGGAGGAAGACGCATTTAAATTTGATTTATGATTAATAACCCTAGTTTTAAATGCTTTTTCGAAAAATATCTTAATAAATCCTTACCGGACGAGAGTACATTAAGAAAACATATTGTGGAAAAATGTTATGTGGAATGTATTTCAAAAATTAAGCGGGAATTAGAGGGCAATTTTTTGTATATTATCGTGGATGAAACGACAGATGTATGCGGCAGGTATATAGCTAATTTAATAATTGGAATTTTGAACGAAAACTTTGCGAGAAAACCTTATTTAGTTGCCGTTAAAGAATTGGAAAAAACAAGCAATTTAACAATAAGTCGATTTATACAAAATAGTTTAACAAACCTCTTTTTACCCAACGCTATATCAGTGAATAAAATAGTTTTAATGCTTTCAGATGCTGCGGCATATATGTTAAAAGCTGCTGTTAATTTAAAGATTTTTTATCCTAATTTCATTCATTGCACTTGTGTAGCCCACGGGGTAAATAGAATTGCTGAAGAAATAAGAAATCTGTTTCCGTTGGTAAATAATTTTATAAGATGATATTTCCAAAGCCATTCGAGAAGCAAAAAAAAAATATTAAAAAATCCCAAATTGAAACAGGAACTCGCTTATATCAATGACAATTATAAATTAATAGTTACCACAATTACCTTATTAGAAAAACAAGAGATCAATTTATGTGAGTCAGTAAAATTAATAGATAATTTAAAAACGAAAATTAAAACAGCACCTGGAAGTAGCGGTCAATTAATTAAAAAAAAAAAAATAAAATATGTTCTCGACAAGAATGAAAGTTTTTCGTTTTTATCTAATGTTGCTAAAGTTTTGAATGGGACATTTTCCGAGGAATTTCAAATTATGCCACATTTATTATCCGCTCTGAAATATGCTCCAATTACATCTGTCGATGTCGAACGTTTGTTTTCAATGTTCAAATTAATTTTAAGTGAGCGAAGACATAGTTTTAAGACCGAAAATATACTAATGTTATGATTATGATGTGTAAATATACCTGCCTTAAGTTAATATTACGTTAATTCACTTTGTACAATAAATAATAAGTTATATTCCTTTATTGCCTATATTTTGCCTAAATGTTAATATTCCTGCTTTTTTTAATAAAAATCTTTGCCTATATAGGCGCCTTTTTCTTCAATTTTTGTTGCCTATAAATCTGAGCTTTACTTATGGAACATGTGTACAATGGCTGTACGAACAAGAAAATGCATTTGGCCCCTCTACAATCGAGAGTAACATGTGGCTTCACATGGTTGTAAAATAATATAAAAATAAAACAGCTTTGTTACGCATATTATTATTTATAGAAATAAAAATGTATGCAAAGAAACACACATTTTATTATTTATTTATTAAGAATTTTACTACAAAGATAAAAAAGAACAATAATATTAAAAAATACAATAAATTTCAGTGAAAAAAAAAATACATTTATTTAGTACACTGATGAACTGCAAAGAAACAAGATAAGCAATAACTTTTTTGACAAATATTGCATTTAAATTTTGTGAATGAAAAATTTTTTTGGGCTTCTGTTCGACCACCAGCACCACTTAGATTTTTATAGCATTTAACACATCTGCGTCTTCCATTTCGACCAACATCTTCTAACACATGCTGCGGCAATAGAGGTTCATTACGACGATACTCCGTATTTTGTATTGGAAGTAATTCTAACCTAAGTTCCTTAAATCTAGTAATGGTTATCTTGTCATTCGTAACTTGCTGATAAAGTATAAAAGCATTGAATAATGATGTTCCAATAAGAAGTTCAGCAGCTAATTTCCTATATCATTTCACGCCTCGTCTTAAATAAGTAGAATAAGCTTTTATCTGATCAGATAGGTCAATAAAAGCTTTATGTTTATTGTAATCAACAACAGTGGACGGTTTTTCCGTTTTCTTACGCCCAGAGGTAACTTGTAGAAGCTCTGAAGTATGTTTTGTGCTCAATGTCAAAACATCACGTTTGTCCATCCATTTTTGAATTACTATTCCAGTATTACTTTTAGCAGCTACTGTCTCACCTTTTTTAAGTTGCTTTTGTATAATATCTTTTGGATTAGCTCTCAGTGTTCCCACCAGATGAGTTTCCTATTTCATTCGTTAACATTTTTCCCCTTAAGCAACTTCCCCGCTAATTATCAAACAGTTACAATAAAAACCAAAGATCACCCATCATCAGCAATACGAGATAGTTTGAACTCTTCTTCCCGAATCATTAAGTAATAATTCTTGTACCGGAATGTAAGTAGTATTTTGTTTGTTACTAATTTATTACAATTCAATAGATTATCTCATATCAATTTGTGGATTTTTACTTTGTCTGCTTAATAAATTTTTCATATTAATAAACACAGACATGTAATGTTAGCATAACTACTTTATCTTTATAAGACAGCACCTTAATATGGGCTTTTCATAATTTCAGCATTTAATTTACTTTGTACCGTTTGACCTGAAGATGCTTTGCAAAGTGTAGAAAGCAAAACCGGTCGTTTTGGTAGTAAAATTAAATTTATTGTGAGTAAGAGTTATTTGATTTCTTTTTACCTATTTGAAATGGACTCACACAAGCAACACATTCATGATTTTATAAATATATTGTAAATATTGTATTATGTAAATATTATAACTGTTATAATGAATTATGAAATATAGGTAAACTATCCCTACATCAACGGGTTCTTAATTAATTGATTAAATAATATAAAATGTGTCTATCTCTATTTCATTTTAAATGCCAAACTTGGCAAATGGTAGAATCTTTAATTTATATTGTTTTTTTTTTGTTGGTATTCTGCAATATACCTTAGCCAAGAATTTACTAAAAATACATCAAATCAAGTATAATTTTGAGAAACAGAGTACATAGAAAGCACAAATCCAGGACAACCGCAAAAAGTGGAGTTAGGGTTTGTGAGTGCTTGAATTTCCTTATCGAAGTTTCATTGGTAACGATGACTACGTGTTGCGAATTTACTCGATGTAGAAATCAAACTATGTTTAATTATACAGAGAAAGTAAGGAATTGAGAGGAACACGGGTAACTTTTTGAGAGCTTTTGTGCAAAGTTCTAATAATTTTATGTTTAGACTGGTTTACTTGATACACTTACTTTTAGTTATGTGTTATATAAGAGCAATTTAAAACAAATTACTGCTGGAGTTGATTACTGTTGCAGAATAGATCAGAATGTTAGATATCTTAGAATATCTTATAAATTCTTACAAAGCTTTCTGAATAAATATAAATTAAATACAGGAAGCTACAGTATTCGAAATAAAAAATATTATTTTAACACAGCTGTCATGTAGTGTCATTTCATATACCCCATTAGATAAAGTAAATTTATTATATAGTATTTAAATACCGTTATAGAAATTTAGGTAACAATTTCCGAAAGTAATATTTTACGGGATAATTAGGAAATTTTCAGATTGAACCAAAGGCGAGTCCTGGAATATTGTTGCGATTTCTTTTCGGTATTCCAAGCTTTCGACCTAGGCTATCGTCCATGCTTTAATTGTTTTTACCAGAAGCTGATGAATTTTTGAGGTACAGCAGAATACTGTATCTCACCACTGCTATCTAAGTTTGTCTTTTACAATTACAAATAAATCAGAGGATAAGTTTAGCAAATAGACAACAGGGATTTTGTTTTTTATTTTGAGAGATACCAAATTAAAATACATAAATACTTGACCGAGATAATTGCAAAAAAAACCATAAACTCTAAAGTAGCGTAATTAATAATGTAGTAATTTATAAATGTTAATTACTTTGTTTTTTGCCTAACGACAGGTAATATCTTCTTCTTCTTCTTACGATGCCTATCCGTTCCGGATGTTGGAGATCAACATGGCCATCCTAACTTTGCTTGCTGCTATTCTGAATAGTCCGGTTGTCGATGTATTAAACCACTTTCTTAGATTTTGAAGTTAAGATATTCTTCTTTTCCCTGGTCCTCTCTTTCCAAATACCTTGCCCTGAAGAATGAGTTGCAACAAGCCGTATCTCTGTTCATTCCTCATAACATGGCCAAGATATTCTAGTTTGCGCTCTTTGATGGTGTTAATAATCTCGCATTCCTTGCTTATTCTACGTAGGACCTCAACATTAGTCACACGATCTACCCATGAAATTCTTAAAATACGTCTGTAACACCACATCTCGAATGCCTCGAGTTTTCTTAAAGAAGCTTCGGAAAGTATCCAGGCCTCTACTCCGTATAATAACGTAGAAAATACATAGCATCTAATGAGAGAAATTTTGGTAACGAGTGGTAAATCGTGACTTCTGAAAAGAGACTTCATCATTATGAACGCCGATCTCGCTTTTCCTATGCGTTGTTTTATTTCACTGGAGTGATCCCATTGGCTGTTAATATTGGTACCAAGGTATGTGTAGCTGTCCACTCTGTCAATTGGATGTTGGTTAACCAAAAGCTGTGTATTTAATATCTCGCGCTTACTGATTACCATGTACTTTGTTTTCTTCGTATTAAGATCAAGTCCGTGTTCTCTACTTATATCTGATATACGCGACATTATTCTTTGCAAACCGTCCAGACTATCTGCAAAATCCACTGCGTCGTCGGCATATCTAATGTTGTTTAGACGTATTCCGTTGACTAATACGCCTTCTTGTAGTTCGCCTAGCGCTTGCTCGAAGATATATTCAGAGTATATATTAAATAACACTGGGGACAGAATGCATCCTTGCCTCACTTCTCTATCTATGGAGACTGCCTCTGTCAATTGGTCATCCACTTTAATATTGGCTGATTGGTTGTAATATAAATTATAGATGATTCTAAAGTCCCTATCATCTAACCCCACTTCTTTCAAGATGTTTATAAGTTTAACATGCTTTACTCTATCAAATGCCTTTTTGTAGTCGATTAAACAAGTATACACATCACAGTTAACATCTCTGCATCTTTGCATAAGCACTTGGACAGCGAATAGAGCCTCTCGGGTGCCTAAGGAATCGCGGAAACGTTTTAAGTAAGTGGCTCATTAGGCTAATTGTTCTGTAGTCTTCGCATGTCTTGTGACAGGTAATACAGCTACTTGAAATTATGGCAATTAATGAGTTGTTAAAGTGTGTTAAATATCAAGCAGATCAAAAAAATAGTTTATTTATTATTTAAAAAATTTATTCAATTTGTTTACACCAGAAAGCGATTATATTAACAACTGTACTTGCCAAACAGTGACTCAAAAAGTATTTTGTAACTAGCAATCAATTCTTTGTTGCTTCAGTTTTAGGGAATAGTAAAAACATAAGGGTACACCCTAATAGATGTTCCCTAGCCACACATGCTAACACAACAGGGCACGTACAAAACCTATCCACGGAGAGAAATTATTCAAAAAGATTATTTCTCGAGATGGCTATTATTTTTTATTAATTTATTTATTTGGCATTCCAACCTATGGAATTAATATTAATGGCAACAAGTTAAACCACCTTAGATTCGCTGACGACATAGTAATTATAGCGAGCACATTCGAGGAACTGCAAATTATGATGGGGGAACTAGCAGCCAATACTTCCAATACGTAGGCCTAAAAATGAATATGAAAAAAACAAAAATAATGACAAACACAGATGACCTAAGACGTATAACTATAAATGGCAGTGAGATAGAACAAATCCAGGACTATATCTACCTACGCCAAATCCTGAAACTTGACAAAGAGAACCAAAGTGCGGAAATTACTAGAAGAGCAAGACTAGCATGGGCAGGATTTGGAAAACTTAGTTGGATACTTAAGAACCGCAAAGTACCCCAATACTTGAGGAGAAAAGTGTTCAACCAATGCATCCTTCCTATCATGACATATGGATGTCAAACCTGGACCCTAACCAAGGCAAACTTGAATAAACTAGCCACAACAGAAAGAACAATGGAAAGAGCAATGTTAGGTATACGACTGTCAGATAAAAAGAGGAACGACTGGGTAAGATCCAAAACAAAAGTCGATGACATAACAACAAAAATTGACAAACCTAAATGGAGCTTCGAGGGCTACACTGCTAGACAAAAAGACCAACGTTTTAATACAACATTGGAGACCTTACGAAAGTAAATGACCAAGAGGAAGACCACAGATAAGAGGGGTTGATGACATCAGAAATCAAAAGAATAGCCGGAACAAATTGGAAATATACTGCTCAGGACAGAGACCGATGGAAGAAGTTGGGAGAGGCCTATGTCCAAACATGGACGACACAAGGCTAAGAAGATGAAGAATTATATATATATATATATATATATATATATATATATATATATATATATATATATATATATATATATATATATATATATATATATATATATAAATAGAATAGATATAGAAACTATGGTGATAAGTTTGGAATAAATAAAAAAAGAAAAGCAGATTGTCGTCAAATGTTAAGTAATTCTGTTAATTTTATAGTAACATCCTCACAAGGGTAAGCCTGAGGCCTGAGGGTATATATATATAGCTTTATGTTTTCGTTAATGTCAGTCGAATAAACAAATACATAGTTTAACATATTTTATGTAAGTTTAATTCAAATATTAACCAATATTAAATAAAAGCTTTTTCTATTTAGATTTACGTATACATCATTTATTTAAGTAATTTTAACTTTTGTAATATAATACGTTCAAAGTACAAATTAATGGAAGAACTAATTGGAGAAGAATTACACGAACAACTCATCTAACAATAATGAAAAAAGTTGGAAAGTTCCTTACAGCTTTGCACCCTTCAAATTATCTTAACCACATCGTTAATTAAGTTAGCCTTTAGAGTATTGAACTCTGGCAGGGAGAAAATAGTTTTAAAAAGATAAATATAAAAAGGAAAATGGTGTATGTTGTAAGAATGTCTTATGTTGAATTAAAAACTATAAGTACATTAAAAGTAAAAAAAAATAATAATCAAGAGAACCGTTTTCCACTTTAGAACTTTTCATCATCGAAACTTGTGATTTAATATATACTGTAACAACAATATTTTCATTTGACTGAAAAATTTGACTGATGCTAAAAATAATATGATTAAATATTTGAGTTGGATTTTAAATTTTTAAGTTTCAGATGACCTAGCGAGTTCCACTTATAAAGATGTATCGGTGATAGTTATTCCTTTTGAGACTCACTATCAAATTGACAATGAGGACATAGATGAGAATGATCTTCACAGTCAAAGCTTTCCGATTGACGTTCCTGGAGAAATAGAAGTTAATTACATAAGTGATGACTCTGATAACGACGAAGAAGACAATCTTCGTCTTTTTATTAGAAGAGAAAATTAACTGAAGGGTCAAAATAAAACCAAGAAATCTGACTGGACGGAAGAAATTACTGATATTAGTATGAAATCTACTACAGGTTACGAGGGTCGTCCGGATAATATGAAAGAATAGATCCCAGGTAAATCTCCTATAGAAATATTTAAGAAATTTTTCGACGATGAAATTATTGAATATATTACACAGCAGACAAATTTATATGCCTCTTAAAATTATAATCATCAATATTTCTGGCTATTTCACTTATTACTGGATAACACAGATTGCCATGAGAGCGCAACTATTGGTGTTTAGATGAGGATATTCACGTTACCCTCGTGACTAATACAATTTCAAGGAACCTTGAGAGAACCTAAGAAATTAAAAAATACCTATATTTGGCAGATAATTCGCAAATTGATACAAGGGACAGAATGTATAAAGTGAGACCTCTCATAAAAAAACTAAATAAAATTTTTTAACAATTTGGCATATTTCACAAAGACTTATCAATTCATGAAGCGATGATAAAGTATTTTGGGCATCACTCATCTATACATACGGGGAAAGCCAGTAAGATTTGGATACAAGGACTGTATGCTTTGTATTTCAAATGGTTATTGCTACAATTTTGACACATAATGTGTAGCATCAGTGAATAAATCAAAAGTCGCGGCGTTGTCTTTAGGATCACAACTTGTTCTAAAAATGCTTGATGTCGTTAATGTGCCTACCGACCACGAAGTATTTTTTGACAATTATTTTACTAGTTACAATTTAATGGAAAATTTAAAAGAGAAGGGCTTTAGGGCAACAGGCACAGCAAGAGAAAATCGTATAAAAAAATGTTCTTTGTTACCTTACGCTGTAATGAACAAAAATTAATCGTGGATATTTCAAATATCGCTTTAAAAAAACAAGTCTATTACTTTTTGTAAAATGGAAGGACAACAATGTGGTCACAATGGCATCAAATAACGATAGTATTAAAGCATTTTCAAAAGTGAATCGTTGGTGGGCTGCTGCCAAACGAAAAATTGATGTACCCCAACCAAAACTTTTCTCATCGTACAATGCTTCAATGGGCGGTGTTGATCTCTTTGGCCAATCGGTTAATAACTATCGATATCGTTAATCGGTAAAAAATGGTGGTGATATATTTTTACCCACATGCTCAACTCAGCTCTTGTTAACTCGTGGAGTTTACTAATATTTTCTGAAAATGAAGAAATGGATCTTTTGGCTTTTCAACAAGATGTAGTAGTTCATTATTTAGGAAGTTTTGGGAAATCTACTTATTCTAGAGAACGACTGGCAGGATCTGTACCACTTAGACTAAAAATGGATGGAAGCGGTCATTTTCCAAAGAAAATAGACAAACAAGTTTGATGTCGCTTATGCCATCAAAGAGTACGTTGGATTTGTATAAAGTGTGAAGTTACTCTGTGTATTGAACGTGATTGTTTTGTACACTTTTATAACAGTTGGATTATAATACAGGATATACCCAAGTATGTACCTATTTTGTAAGCACATGAAATATTTTCATTTTTTATACAATGTTTTATATTTTTCATTCCCTAATAGAGCATTGTACTCGTATAAGTACACCTACTTTTTGCTAAAAATTAAATTTTTTATGTCAAATAACAATTAATTGTTACTATTTAACCCAGATCCAACAAGAAAATTTAAAAAAATCTTGTTTTATCAAAAATAAATGTCGTGGGAGCAAATGGGTTAAGTAAGAATTCTGCAGGGTCAATAATTGCGAGAATTTTGTACGGTCTACAATAGTGACCTTTTCCAACCTAACACCAGACCCGGTAGAACTTTAGTATATGTTGACGTTACTGATCTATTCTCTTCTGATAACTTTACCGCACGGTAGGAGAATAAAATGTATCAATAAAGCCCAAATATTCTCAGACAGGATTGAACATCCTACAAAAAATCTTACAAAAAATCAACCAGTAATATTCAGGTACCCTAGTTTATTACAACTTTATCTCGAGGGTAAGACCAAATACCAAATACCAAATTTATGGTATAAGGCCGTCGATAACATATTTGGGCGTCGATTACCAGGAAATAACCAGAAAAATCACCGTATCTCCTTTAGATCTGAAAAAAATTCTGATGAATATAAACAACAGACGCAATGCATTTCATTTCCCTGCCATTCAAAATTGGATACAGTTTTTTAGTCAAAGATATGTTTTAAGACTCATCAGTGCTTTTAAGTTTCGAGTAAAAGTGTCATTTAGAATACTCGACCACCGCCGAGGGTAATTAATCACCACAAGTTAAAAGTTCAATTTCTGACAGCTAAGCTTCTGAACGTAGTAGGCAACGAACTGCATCCCATCCTATAAAATTACAAAATTAAAATTGTTCTATAAATAAAACAGGTACCTAAGTATGGAAAACTTTAATGCAAAGTAATATTTTAGTATAGACGCATTTTTATAATTTTATTTTAATATTACATAACATTATATGAAACTTTCTCAAGTTCACTATAAAATTAAACAAAAAACAGACACAAAGAGTCAGTATACAGACCGTTTATTATATTTTAAAAACTGTTTCAATTTTATTATAGTTAACGTTTATAACTAATTGCCAAACTGCTAATATATTCGAATTATTTGATAAAAAAACTTTTTTTTGTACGTTTTATAGATATATTTTACATACATTGTTCTAACGGAATGATAAACTGTAAAAAAATTGTTATTTATTACGTAAAATATATAAATAAGTACATTTAAAAACAATTTTTAATTTGTAAAATTTGTGAGATATGTCTAAATAGATGTTTTGGTGGTTATCTTTCTCCAGCCAGGATTTCTACTTAAAAATAGCATTTAATATATAGAATTATAATAGAATAAATAATCACTAACTAAAATCTCAAAATTTAATAGTTTATGCAAAAAAGTAGTTCTTCTTGATGTGAGAAGAGAGAATTTAGAGTTTGAGCGGATAAGGTTTGTTTTCGAGAGAGTTTTAAAAAACTGACAAAAGTTTCCCTTAATTCGATGTGTATAGTGAGAAGCTGAGTTTGAAGTATCACATATTGTTATCATCCAGGTTAACCTGAAGTCCGGTTTTGGTATTTGATTTGATTTCTCCCAGCATTTGTCTAGCCTACATTTTTTATCTTCCAAAGGTCAGAATTTGATTGTTTGAAGTTTGTGGGACAATATTTTTGTTGAAATAACAAGTTAGTAAGGTAACTAACTTTTTTGATAATTTAAAAAGACATAACTAACCAGTGAATAGAATAGTTTTGTAAAATTTTTCTAAATGAACATTTATCGTTAATACACTAAGATTTGCTCTCATGTCAATTTAAAAAGTTATAAATAAATATAAGTTGTATGTATCAGTTAATTGTCATATTTTAGTTTTCTTGTTTTCTAGTTGTTATTTTGTTTTGTTGTAAGAACGTTTAATGTCATGTTTTCTGAGAGATTTAAAATATTTTTTTAATAACTGTTTATGTGAAATAAAAACAAAGATGTAATTTTTTCTCTTTAAACCAGGAGTTTGAAAAAAGTATTTGTTTTAAAAAGATATTTTCCCACAGATCCTACAACCCTTGTGCCAAGACACAAAATTATCTCAAACAATTGCATCTATAAAATCACAATCCCCGCCATGGTCTAGAACACCTCCTTTTATAAACACTTCTCTCTGTAAATTTAATAAGCAACAAACAAATAATATCTTTTTTCGACAAGCTTTCAAAGATATTGTGAATACATCCCACTATGATAAGGTGCTTTATACCGATGCATCCCGAAACGCAGATGGAGTTGGCTGTTCTGTCACTACAGTTGATACAGTGCTGCGACAATACCGAATATCAAACGAATGTAGCGTATTTTCAGGAGAACTCTTTAGTATTTCAAAAGCTCTCGAGTTCCCTTTTGACAATCATCAAAGTGTAGCTCTGTGTACCGATTCCTTATCCGCAATTCATTCGTTAAAAAATATTTACAATCAACATCATTTAGTACAAAAAATATTAGAATCGATCCATCTCCTCACTTCCCGAGGGACTTCAATAACAATAATATGGGTGCCTTCTCATATCGGCATCCAAGGAAATGAGATGGCTGACAGCGCTGCAAAAGAAGCATCTACATCCAACTTACCTGTCTACAACATACAGCTCCAAGAAGACTTAAAATCAAAATTCAAAAGGAATATCCAAGACAAGTGGCAGAAACTTTGGATCACCAAAAACACAAAGCTCAGAGAAATACAACCTAATGTTTACAGCTATTTATCCCTAGCATCTCTGAACAGAAAAGAAAAGATAGCAATACGAAGATTGAGAATAGGACACACACGTTTGACGCACGGTCATCTTATGTCCTCTACAGACCAACAGTTATGCTCTCACTGCAACGATATTCCTATCACCGTCAAACACATCCTCATAGAATGTCAGCACTACCAGGCCACCCGCATTGCCAACAATATAACCCATAGTCTAGAAGAACTTCTGAACTGTTCAAGCCGACTCAAGAGCATAATAGACTTTTTAAAGACTTCTTAATTGTTTAACAAATTATAATTTACATAATATTTTTATTCTTCAAAATTGTAAACTTTGTATCATAACTTTGTAAGTACTATTGTAAACCTTTGCTCCCGTGTCAATGACCTAAGATGTTGAGACACGTTAATTCTAAATAAAAAAAAAAAAAAAAAAAAAAAAAAAGATATTTACTCTTAAACTTTTTAGTTTAAAAATCGTTTAGAATAGTTTAGAAACCTTATTGTTTAGTATTTGCCCAACACATTTTTGGAAGTATTTCTTGATTTCTTATTCATACCTAGTTCTCCCAGTCTCCCCCAAAAAACGAATCCTTATTCACGACCTTGCTTTCTTATCAAAACACGAGTAGCCGTTAGCAAACCTTTAAATTTTTTTGCTTATCCTATCTTCAAGTCTTTAACAGCATATAAAATAATAGAGAACAGACAACATCTTCATCATCATCAGTTTTCGCTACAGCCCTTCGTGAGTCCTGACTTTTCCCAAAACATTGTTTTATCTTTTCTTGTCTGTTTTTTTTTATTCTCTTACTCCAATCTTCCTTAACTCGCTCCGCATATCGTTAAAATACTTGCGTTTTGCTCGCCCCTTCTTCTTCCGACCGGTCTATTTAGCATAGTTATTTTAGAATAATCCCTTTCATCACTGCACATAACGTCGCCCACCCATCTTAGGCGGTTTATTATGATATTATGGTTTTCATGATTTCTGCATTACCAAAAAGTCTATAGAGTTCGAAATTTAATCGCCGTTTCCACAGACCTTGTTCATTAATGAATATAACATAATGACGGTACTAGAGTTTTGTTTTGATACAGGGCAGCGACAACCGCTGATACGTATTTCGACCTCCTTAGGTCTCGTCAGAACGGTATAGCCACTGCTCTACCAATAGCAGTGGCTATACCGTTCTGACAAGACCTAAGGAGATCGAAATACGTATCAGCGGTTGTCGCTGCCCTGTATCAAAACAAAAATCTAGTACCGTCATTATGTTTTATTACTTACTTTGTTTGGAGTACCAGAAACTGAATTCACTACAAATTTTGACCAGGATGAACGGCATGTGGAATGCAATTTTAGATTCCCTTGCCGAGTAATTTATCCAGCTGTTTGTTTCGCAAATTTTAGGAAACACAGTGGTAAAAATTTGAATTCGGTTTCGCTAGGTAGAAATCGTTTGATTTCTCTTTTTGTTTAACTAATATAAGTTTATTCCCGAATATCCCATAACTTTTTATAAGGCTAAGTTTTAAGTTAAACAGCATGCATGATAGCGCGTCTACTTGCACTTTACATTTAATCTTCCTTTTATTACCATTTTAATTAATTCTACCAATCCTTTTGTTATTCCAAATTCGATAGACAAATATAATTGGGGTCTGTCAGCAATATCATACGCTACCTTAAAATCTACGAAGATGTAATGGCAGTCTATGTCGTACTCCGTCGTTTTTTCTAATATTTTTCTAATGGATGATATGTGTTCAATGCTAGATCTGGTTTTTAAACAGCCTCTGGTAGGATCCTGTTAAATTGTCAATAACCTATGCCAATTGTTCGTTAAGTATCAGAAACAAAATTTTGTATGCCATATTAAGAAGAAAATCCCTTTAAAGTTGAACTTTTGGTAAAGCGCATTCTTGTCATACACATATTAATAGTTTGTAAACGAGGGTTAAAAACGTTTAACTCCACATTTAAATATTGCTGAAAATAGTTTATATGCTCCGGGTAACTTGTTTCTGGCTAGAGACTGCGTTGATTTATTTATTTCTTCCAAAGTTTATAAAGTTGGTAGCTAAGTTTCTCTTCTAGTTCTATATCATCTCTACTTTCTAGTATACTTATCGTTCAAAAGAATTCCATTACAAGCCTTGACTTGGTACGCTCGTGGCTTGAACACTTTTCATTTTCAGTTGTTTGTACAATTTTCTGTATTCGTGTTCTCTATTTAATTTTTTCATTTCTTTAAACTCTTTATTGATTTGTTGTCGCTTGTTCTGTTTTTAGTTCTTCAACATCTGTAGTGATGTTAAAGTCTTTCGTAAATATTTGCAATTAAAACCGTGTCTTTCGCGTACCTTAAATTATTAATAATGGTGCCAATACTTTTTATTCCACATTGAACACTATCCAATGCTTTATTTAAAACAAACTCCAAGTAAATGTTAAATATTAGTGGGGACAAAATACAGCCTTGCCTTAGTCCTCTTCATATTTAAAGCCCTTCAGAATATAATACAAAAATAAAACACATATAAACTGGATGGACGGCATCTCTGCATCTCTGTGTCGTACCCTTAATACTAAATAGTGCTTATCTGGTTCCAAGGTTATTGCAGAATCCAAACTGCATGTCTAAGTTGTTCCTTCTATTTGTTGATACATAATTGAGTGCAAAAATTTAGTACTAATAGTTTAATGTAGAATATTATCATCTAATATCTTATATTTGATGTAAGAATCGTTTTATTCTTAGGTATACCTAATAAAGAGTTAAATCAGTAAATGTTCACTTTTTAATTTGTATAGTAAATAACTGTGTACTGCGTTTTTAACCTACAAATAACGGATCGGAGTAAAGTTTTCTCATTAACTTTACGACGGATTAATTTATTTGAAGTCGCTTGTTACCGATAAATTTTCAGGAGTGTGGCATTTAAAATATTAACAGTGTCCACTCAGAGAGATTCAACCGATATTTCGAGGTAACTGCTCGTTATTTATTGCCAATATCTTTAGCTCAATTCGTTTTTCCATGTTCGTGTCATCTCCACTCTGAACATTCTTGCAATATATTATTTGAACAGAAATTATCAAAATTGTCTACTAAGTGTTATATTGTTCCTAATTTTTTTAAAGATTAATTTTACCGAACTACGCATTTTTACCAAAATATTATTGAACATACCAAATTTTCTACTGAATAAGTCACAGGTCTAACTAATAAAACAATTAAAGTTTGGATAGAATTAAATCTCATACAACGAGAAAGTTATAGAGTGGAATTCCGACAGTCAAGTTGGATGAATACGTGTTTAAACTCGAGCTTCACAAATTAATTTAAAAAACTAGTGTAATACTAAAAATATTTCATTAATTAGTGATCCAGTAATATAATATTCAAGAATAAACAACACAGAGACTGTAAGTTACTTTAATTATAACAATCATAACAGTTTTTATTATTATTGAATATATCGGAAAGAAGCAGATAACCTACAAATACTGGAACAGGTAAACTCATTCTATTACGGCTACGGAGGTTGCTTGCCATCACAGTACTTCGATTAATTAAATGATAACTAAAAATGAATAGTTCTATTAATTTTGAAATAATAATACACCAAATGACTTCTCTTTAAATCACTTAAATGGATCACCTACATATTTTCCCTAACCAATTAATCATCACCACACATCAATATATTTCTATTAAGAAACAAAATCAAATCAATTAAATACCAAAACAAGAAGATAACCTGTCCGCCCTGAGTCTTCTGATACAACCAACCATCAATATTTTCTGGTAAATATTATCAAATCACAGAGTATGTATATATTTAGAAAACTAAAAGCTAGTGAAAAAACTAGTAAAAAATGAAAAAACTAAAACAAACGCATGAATTAAATCTTCTATCGCCTTTAACATTCCTAAGAATAGGCACATCAACACCACAATTTCAGCATGTTTTGAGCCTTAGACGCCAAACCCACCCCTACTTGATTCACACCTTATTACACATGATGAAACGACGTACAGGATTTAACTATCATTAGATAACCAAACTTTCCAAACCTGTAAGCAAACCAACCACTTAACAAAAAACTGCCAAATGTCTACTGCGATTACAATAGATAATTTAACATCAAATAATCCATTTCCGAACATAGACCCAATTGAAAACAGAACTAATCTACCAATTCAAAAAACTCTTTGATCAACAACAATCAAAAGAAGAAAGCATACAACAAAAACGTCAACCAATAACTAACCAAAAGTAAAAACCACACATACAATCAACCAAAGAAGATTTACAAACAACAAACGACCTAAAAATTGGTTTAGAAAATGAGACAATGAATATAAACACAGGCAAAGCACAAAACATATCCCAAATCTCTCCATCAGCTACTACATCTACAGAGAAACCTACTTTCATAACATCCAAAAATAAAGAGAAAAGAGTCAAATTAGAGCAGAACATAAAAAAAAATAATAGGAGAAATACTAAGTTACACTAAAATATTATTTGATTAGATTATTTATTACGCAACGACAGAAACGAATACATAGAGTCAGAAGAGGAGATAGCAATGGCGTGGAAAGAATACGCAGAAAGACTTTTTAATGACGAAAGACCAACACAACCAACGCGCAAACTTCCTTCCGAAAACTTATCAGGGCCATCAATAATGCGAAGTGAAATAGAATATGCAGTTAGAACCACAAAGATGCATAAAGCAACAGGTCCAGATGAAATTAATATAGAAGCAATAAAACTACTAGACGAGGAGAATATCGAAATCGTGGTAAAGCTGTTTAATACAATTTATGATACTGGTTACATTCCGCGAGAATGGCTGCAGTCATCCTTTGTGATGATCCCAAAAACAGATAATGCCACAAAATGCAATGAACACCGCTTAATCAGTTTAATGAGTCACTGGCTGAAACTCTTCCTTAGGATATTACACTCAAAAATGTAGGCAATTTTATGTTTGAACACTTTAATACAAAACTGTTTAGATCAACGAAAAGATGTCTTTCTCACCTTCATCGACTACGAGAAGGCATTTGACAATGTTAAACATGATATCATGATGGAACTACTACATAGGGCCAACATTGACCAGAAGGAGATCAGAATTATTCAGAATCTATACTGGAACCAAATGGCAAAGGTGAGGATTGATCAAGTCCAATATACGGATGAATTTGAAATCCGGAAAGGTGTCCGCCAAGGCTGCATACTCTCTCCGATGCATTTTAATTTATATGTTGAAAATATATTTGCGGAAGCATTAGAAGACACGGAATTAGGCATTAAGGTGAACGGCATACCAATTAGCAACCTACGCTATGCGGACGACACAGTGATTATAACTGATAAATTGGAAGATCAGCAGTTATTACTTGATAGGGTGAATAGCATAGGTAAAAAATATGGCCTCAAAATCAACATTTTGAAAACGAAATATATGGTCATTAGCAGAAACCCTCCAGAAAACCCGATAATATGCATAGGTGATGATCGCATAAAACGCGTGAAAACTTTTAAATACCTTGGCACCACAATCAATGACCAATCGGATCCACAACAAGAGATAAAAACCCGAATACAAATGGCAAGACAAGCTTTTGTGAAATTCAGACCGCTCCTATGTAATCAAAACCTACATTTCGAAATACGCTACAGAATGGTCAAGTGATACATATGGTCCATCTTGCTTTATGGCATGGAAACGTGGACTTTGAAAAAAACATCTATCAACAAACTTTAAGCATTTGAAATGTGGTCATTAAGAAGAATGATGCGCATACCTTGGGTGGATAGAGTTCGAAACGATGACGTCCTTAAGAGAGCCGGCGTGGAAAGAGAACTCTTTAAATTAATTAAAAAACGCAAGATTGGTTACCTTGGGCACATATTGAGAAGAGCAAAATATGAAATACCACAGTTAATCCTACAAGGGAAGATCGAAGGTAGGAGAGGAGCCGGCCGCAAACAATTATCCTGGTTAAAAAATATTAAAGAATGGACAGGAATACACAATACAGGCGAGCTGTGTCACGCCGCCAAGAACAGAATTCTAGTAATGAGATAGTCGCCTACGCACTTTGGTGTATGGCATGTTAAGAAAAAGAAGAAGATTTTTTGGAAACTGTGAGGGCTCACTAGACTTGCTGAGTATCGGCAAAATATATACAGAAGAAGCAGTAGGTGTAATAGATCTATTAACTAAAATATACCCTTACCTGAAGGATTAAAAAACTAACTAAAATGCACTTAAATAAAAAAATATATTAAAGCAAATCAACCCAGACATTTAAACAGACTTAGATAACGACTCATTTACAGAAACTTTAATAATTAATATATCATTTTCAACTCTCAATGGAACGTAAATGGGTATTATACCTATTTAGAAATGTTAACCAGTTTGTGAAGTGTGCGTTCTAACGGTAAAATATTTTTTAATTTAGTGTCCCAAACATAACAGTGAACGACAAAAATAAAGCTCTAGAAGAAAATAAAGATACGTAAAAAATATTTTCTTATCTTAAAAACTATCAATTACTGTAAATAGATATCAAATACAGATAGTAATTCAAATATTATAAACGTATGTACATACATTCTTTATATGAACTGTCACATTAATCTAAATACGCTAATAACCCTTCGTGGTCGATGCGTTATTAAATAAAAAAAATTAATATATCAAGGTAATCTCGATAACATCGATGCAATACAGCGTTGATAATAAATTTAAAACTATTACACCAGACAGCGAAGACTAGAAGGAAGGTGTACCCATACAAGCAGAAGGTACCTGGCGTACTGATAACTCAAAAACATCGAAGGGTGTAAAAGCCGGTATAATAGCGACAAGTAAGGAATACACAAGAGGACTATCTAAGAATATCACAATTTTACAAGGGAAAATAACGGCAATATATCATTGCGTGGAAGAAATAGAAAGGCAAAAAAGACATTAAGGCACTCAATTCTGTAGAGGTCAATTCTTAGCTAATATGGGATTGTGTGGGTGCCCTAAATAAAGTAGGAGACTGTAGAAAGATTACGGCAGTCTAGGTAACGGTGCACGAGGGTCATAAGAGCAATGACAAAGCAGATGAAAAGGCCAAACCTGGCTAATTAATGCCATTTATTGGACTAAAACACTTCTGCGGAATCGCAAAGGAAATAACAAGAACGGCTACAAGAAAATGAGTAGCTCACAAATCTCTTTTCAGAGCAGCAGCCAACAAAGTGACCATAGCCGTTATGATATCCAACCTCCGATAGGAGATGGAACTTTAAGAAGAAGACAAATCTCTGGAATGGTGGAGGAATTCATCCAGACAAAGACAGGCAAAACAATTCATTAAAGAACATTCGCCAAAATTTACAATAGACCTAATAAGCAAAGGTATAGAAAAATAATCAAAGCCATAGTAGATCTGCTAAGAGCTACTAAGTGTAAGCTGAATAGGGAGTTCAAACCTATGCAAATTCGGTCAAAAAATTTAATGACTAACTATAGATGACAATTTATTGTATCCCCCGTCGCATGCGATGGGCAAAGTTACTAGTTTTATTATAAAACCCTGCATCATTACATTGACATGTTTCAGTAAACTCATTTGCGTGTATTATTTTGGTTTACATTTTTTTTAAATATAAATATTAAACAATCACAGGCTATAAAGCACAGATAATTTATGAAATAAGTTTTTATCTTATCCTTAAATATATCAAACCACATTATTTGGATGCATTCTTCGGTTGAATAGTTACTTTCTTATTATAATGAAAACTTTCATTTTCGGAATCGCCTCTCACACCTCAGTTTCCAGTTAATCCTTTTCAGAGTATTCCAAGCGAAAGCTTTACGGTATTTATAAAACGCGGGATTAGTGTTCGCCTATCGAAAGATTAATATTCTATCACATGCGTTTAATATTTAAGGGATATATAACGGAGAACCATATTGGATCTACTAGAACGAAGATAGGGAAGTTGATTGTAGAGATATTTGATCAAAACTGAGATTAAAGCATGTATTGATTTTTCTTTTGCTTAAAAATAGTAACAGCTATATATTCTCGGGTATTAAATATAACAGGACATAAAAATCTGAATAATACAGATTTGTATTAGAACTGCATTAGAGTAAACGCTTCAGTATCATTTTAACCTTGATAATTAATAAATTAAATTTAACTTCAATTTGGTTAAATGTATATATCTTAAATAAAATACTGCAAATATTATGTGCCTTTAAATTTTTAGCTTCCCAGAGCCCCTAGAACCTCTTAAATCTAACAAAGAAGCTTTTTTCGACTTTATTTTTTTCTGGACGCAATTTTGCTTTAAAAAATCTGAAAATTTTTAAACATTTTTTCGCAATTTGAGAATTTGTAAGTTAAAAACGATTATTTTAATAATGATGATTCATAGTTCGTAAGAAAATCGATAAAAAAGCATACATCTAACTATTTGATTTTAAGGTAAGGTGGTAAGGTTTGATTTTTAAGTGCGAAAAGGATAAAAAACGTGATATTTTCGAATTTTAACTTTAGAAAAGAGTTAAATGGGGACTTTTACAAAAGAATGTGATTGTAGAAGAAAAAATATTGAATTATCAACTGAGTTTTGAGTTTATATGCAAATAAATGAGTAAAAAAATGGTTTTTTTTTTATTTTTCAATGCTTTCCGCTCAGAAATTAAAAATTCTGCCTTAGCCATTTAAAAGAACGAAAAAAAATACATAAAAAATTACTATTTAAAAGTTATCCAAGAAAGAATTATTAACATAACCTAAGGAATTATTGAAAATTTTAATGATTTTTCCTGAGCTCAATTTTCAATATAAAATTTGAAAAAAATCAGGGTATTTTGTATTTAAAAGTACATTTTAATGAATTTTTTAAAATTTTTTAAAGCAAAATTGCGTCCAGAACAAAATAAAGTCGAAAAAAGCTTCTTTTTTTTAGATTTAAGGGGTTCTATTTGCTCTGGGAAGCTAAAAATTTGTATGAAGTCATGCTTTATTGAAATCACGGTGACAGAAGTCGCGGTGCTGATCAAGTACGGGGGCACTTTTGACCATTTTATCTCGCTATAGCGTTTGCTTTCTTATTAAAAATAAAATTATATCGACCTAAAATAAAATTCAATATTTTAAATAATATAATAATATACGATGTACAACTATCCTCGGATACGTAATTTCAAAGTTTGAAAATAATAGTGGCAACAACACCGTCTTCTCTTTGCATTACCTTTTACCTTTAGATACGATATTCAACCGGCTCGTTGTATACAATCCCATAGGATGGAGTAAATCCTTCGCATTGACAAAAGTTTTATGTGATTTTGCAAAATTTAAGAGTTAGTTTTCCTCGGGCGGAGCCTTTAGTGCAATTTTCATGCGGTTAAAGAAGAATGGCAGAGTACTTGTTTCTTTTTATAAATGCAAGGAAACTAGTGTGAACTTAATAATGAAACAAGGCGCAGAATATATTTTGAGCGTTTTAAATTGAAAAGAGCAGACGTAAAGAACAAAAATAATACCCGACTGGATGCTTTAACTTTATTTGACAAATGAAACAATGAGGTTAAGGAAAAGTAAAATAAAATATAAATGTTAAGACAATAAATTTTTATAATTATTAGTGTACTTTAATAAAATACTTATGTAAAATGTAACACTTTGGCTAGTGACCAAAATTTGGGAGATATTAATGATCTCTTAAATTTTGACTCTGTTTTTAAATATACACTACTCAATGAATAATACAGTTATCTCGATAAATCAAATATTATTTAGTTACAATATAATGTTTCTCAAATTAATTTTATACCTTTTTGGTGTATTGTTGACTGCCTTTTTAGAAAAAAAAGTCCCAACAAAAAATAATTTATAATGATGCTAGATAAAGTAGCTTAAAATATTGCTTTGCAGAGTGATGGGCATTCCATTCGGTATATCAAAGAATCGCATAATATCAGATTCTTAAAAAAAAATATTGTTCTTTAACTCTTTTATTGTGGCATCTTAATCTATATATAGCCCTAAATCTATTCATGTGTTGAATATAGGCCTCTCCCATTTGTCTCCATTTGTCTCTGTCTTCTGTTTGGCTTTTCCACATTGGACCTGCTCTTTGCTCAATGTCATCTTTCCATCTCATTTGCGGTTGACCTGTTGACCATTTTGCTGTAAATGGTCTTCAGCTGCCAATTCCTTTATTTCATCTTCTATCTTGATATCTTTCATTATAATCAGCTCATTTCCATTTTAATTTTAATGCATGTTCGACAGCGTCTGTTGGTTCGGTTTTGCATCTTATCCACTCGTTCCTCTTTTTATCTCTCAACGATATTCCCAACATTTGTCTTTCCATAGCTCTTTGAGTTTTCTTTATTCTATCTGGCATCATAGGCATCAAGATGCCTATGCCTAAGATGCCTGCCAGATAGGCATCTTAATACAATTTACTATTTTTACTAGAAATAAGCCACAATTTTGCTTTAAAATAACTTTATTTTGACATTTTTGATTTCCATTTCGAAAATTGTCCACAACAGAAAAAAATGTATTGTAAAAATGTAAAAATGCGGCCTGATCAAGACTACAAAAGAAAAATAGATTTTGGCGAAAGAAACATTTAGAAAAGCTTAGGGCAGACGTGAGAAGGCTATTTAATAGGGCCAAATCCAACCAAGGGTGTTATAGCTGTATAGAAAAATTAACGCAGTTTAACAAAAAAAAAATGTAAAACTAAAGGAGACTTATAAAGAAGGTTTTGCGAGGAAGTCAAAGATCTGCATGCTGCAGAATGCATAAAGTTTTAGCGACGGATGGTAAAGGTCAGTTTCTAAACAAGTAAGATAAAAATGTATACAGAAACAGTTGAGTAAATCTTGTTAATTATTATAATATTTGATGTTAATACCACATCTAAGTAAATTTTTAGAGCTAGTTGTTTGGCATGACTTCCCTTCAGTAATTTAAGTGATACAGAAGATGATCTAGAGGAGTTAGAAAATTCATTTGACAGCGACGATAGTTTATTGAAGGTAGAGACTATGATCCTACACAGGACACTTGGGTAGACTTGGGTAGATACACCAGCATAAACTCACTAAGAACAAAAAATATATGCTCTCGTAAAAGAATTAAAATTGCGCAGCAGCCGTCATCAGAATCAACATAATAACCGTATTGACCAAAAATCGTCTGTTATAAAGTCTTTAGTAGGTAAAAACGTGGAGGAATTTACCAATAGATGATGAATGTCGTAAAGTCGCATCCAGAAATATTATTTATATTCGTCCATTTTCAATCAACTTAGCTAAAGATGCTATAGAACCTATAGATGATTTTAATTTATTTTTTACAGATTCGATTCTGAGCGAAGTTACGAGAGAAGTGCCAGACAAAAAAAGCTGCTGTTTTAGAAACGGCACTGCCTGAACTGAAAGCACTGTTAGGTTTGTTATTTTTATCTGATTAATTGTTCTTTTGATCAATTCTTTACGATTTGATAAGTTCTTGACAAGAGAAGAACGTAAAAAACAAAGTAGTTTTGCTCCACTATCTAAAATTTGGACTTGTTTATTGAAAACTGAGTGAAAAATTATAAAGCCAGTTCATATGTGACAATCGACGAACAACTCCGAAGATTTCGTGGCAGGTGACAATTTCGCATGTATATGCCAAACAAATCTAGTAAATACGGCATAAAAATACTTATGGTTTGCGATGTGGCTACAAAATATGTAACTAATGCAACACCGTATCTGGGTAAAACTACTGTAACCAACGGCATTCCTTTTCCGGAGTCGGAACACTCAGGAAAAGTGAAGGAGATATACCTCCTGAATTGCTCGATAACAAAACTTGGAAGTGCAGTTCAAGTATGTTTGTGTAAGATGAAAACATGACTTTCTTATCTTATAAACCTAAGCAAAATAAGACAGTTTTTCTACTTTTAACTATGCATTTTTCTGGAAACATTAATCATGAAATAACAAAACCCGAAATACATACATATAATTCAACTAAAGGGGCTGTAGATAAGTTTGACCAAATATTTCAGAACATTTGCTGTAATAGAAAGGTGGCCACTATGCATATTTTACAATATAATGAATATTACAGGAGTAAACGCTTTTGTAATCTACCATCACAATGCAACTAAAAACAACCAGGAGCCATTATCAAGATTAAATTATGCTGAAACTTCATGAACATTTAACGAAGCCGTGGCAACAAATAAGACTCCAAGCAGTACCAACTTTATCAAGAAGTCTCAAAGAGAGTCTTTCCATGTTTTTAAATTTAACGCATGTTGCTGAAGACCGCCGAGGTCTCCAAGGGAAATGAAAACGGACTTATTGTAGTTTATGCTCTACAGCTAAGAAACGAATGTCAACTTCCAAATGTTACAAATTGTGAGATTTTTTTTGTGTGGAGAGCATTAAATAAAAATGTGTATGGAATGTGTACATCAATGGAAGGTTATCGTTTCTATATTTGTAATGTTAATTATATGCACAGGTTTATCGTGTACATATTATTACAAGATTCTGTTCTGTAACAAAAGTATCTATTTTATGTAGTTTATGTTTGGATTATTAGTATTTCAATGTTTTTTATTTGTATCGTTCCTAAATTAACTTCTCTTGAAATTCAACCATTTTGTTTTAATTAGATATGAATTTAAAAAGAAAATACTAGACCTAAATCAGTAAGTACGTAAAATTTACCTATAGTTAGCATTTAGGTATGTTAAAGAAACGTTAGTATTCTAGAGTTAATTGCCATTACCACATTCGCTACTACGTGGCTCATGTCGTATCCTTCATACTCACATCAAAATGACGATCATTAAATGCTCTATACTATTAATAATTATGTAATTCATATATATGTCACACTTCATTATTTTTATCAGACATATAACAACTAAAATAATATGACGTCTGCTTGCATTTCCTGTAACGCAAATTTGTGTGAAACCAGCCACACCAGTAAATTAATAATTACGAAACAAGCTATTGTATAACTTTGGTGAACTATTTCGAATATTAATGTGTGCATCTATATACATTGTACGTATTCATTTCGACCGTCTGTAATTTGCGATCGGACAGTTCACATAGGGACAAGTTTCTGAAAAGCTGTGAAGATCCCTTGTGGTAGGTAGATACTGTTGGGTTAATTACGTCTATAAATAATGGTTTTATTAATAATTGTGACAATTTAAGTCGTTTAAAGCTAGTAGTAAATTTAACGTATATATTTGTCAATTACACATAGTGTTGACGGAGGATAAATAAAGTAAATATACAGCGAGATAGTTTTGCGTTTCAATAAGTAAACCAACTTATAGATAAATAATGAATCGATTGCATATCTCAGTTCATTTCAACAAGGTTAAATAAATAAATATAAGACTTACTTACAACCAATTTTATTATACCTTAGACGACCATTTTCTATTACTAAAATTTGTAGTTCATCATCAGGTCTCCGTTAGGTTACTCAAATGCTAAAATTATAACCTGTAACTATTAAGGTTTTATCAAGTATATTATAAATTATGCACATTGTACACATAGTTTGAAAGAGTATATAAACTTTACATACATGCCGATACAAGGAATGTATTTATATAGCTGCGTAATAAAAACGCCCAATTTTGCATAATCAAACGCTTAAACGCGGTTTTTGATAGGTTACAAGCTTTATTAAACATCGAAACTTGTGAGATATTCCTTAGATAACGTTTGGAATCAAACATAGATCAAAAAAAAACTATTGAAATGATTGTTTGTCGAACTATACGTGTTAATACATTTATCAAAGTTATTCTCACATAAAAAATAAAATCTCAAATATAGCAACACCTCCTATGCTTAATATAAAAAAATCAAATGTGGATGTATATAGGGACATTTTTGATATCTTAATATTATATACATATTTATTATGATACAGTAGTTCCCGTTTTTGTATACACTAGAAGTGTTAGAAGTTTTTTTCGCATGGTCCTTTGGGTGGCTTTTGACACATGGTTACCACATCTCCGCATCTCTTGATCCAGGATCTTCGTGATAACGACTTGGATAGACAATAGTGCACATACACTTTAGAAAGACTTGTTAACTAGTAAGTAGTATTTAGTAGTAGGAATTTTGTTTAGTTCTTTATGTATTTGTACTGATTTTATTTATGCTATTTTTCTCTTTTTCTCCTTAATAAATCGTTTTTGTACCTTTGGATAGCTTTTTGAACCGTTAGTGATTGAGACATTTTTATATCACAGTTAAGAGCTCTCATATTTTGTAACCAGCAATCTATATTATACTCTCTGTCTCATTTTAGGACATTCTTCATGTTTGTTCTATTGTGTAGGTACTAATTTTATCTACAGAAATTATTTATTATTTATTATATATCTACGTCTATTGAACTGCTACATATTCACAGTTCTGCTCTACGGAATGGAAGCATGGACACTGACTGTTGCATCTATGAATCGGCTCGAAGCTTTCGAAATGTGGTGTTATAGGCGCATCTTACGTATATCCTGGGTTGACAGAGTTACTAATGTGGAGGTCCTGCGTAGAATAGGGAAAGAATGTGAAATTCTCATGACCGTTAAAACTAAAAAGTTGGAATATCTAGGACATGTAATGAGAAATCAAGAACGTTACGGCCTTCTCCAGCTGATTCTCCAAGGGAAAGTAAATGGTAAGAGAGGACCGGGAAGAAGACGCATTTCCTGGCTTTAAAATTTACGAAAGTGGTATAACACGACTACCACTGAACTGTTCCGCGCTGCAATAAATAAAGTAAAGATAGCCGTGATGATCGCCAACATCCGGAACGGATAGGTACTTTAAAAAGAAGATATATCTACCTATATTTATCTTATAAAAAATAAGCCCGCTCCAGAAAGCAGCAACTTATTTACGACGATAAAGCTATATTAATTGGGGTTATATGAATATAAAAAAAACCAAACATATATACCTTTTAACTTGAATAAACTTCTAAATAGTTAACTTTTACTAATTACCTAATTACCTTTAACTAATTACCGATGGATTTAATATATGGTGTATGTGTGGTTTATAGGTTTATACAAGTTTTTATGTCATACTAGTTTATTATTGTGTTTTATTGCTTAGTTACCAACTACGTAATAGTATACTTTATGCCCGCGCGGGCATAAAGTGTACTTTATGGCCCACACGTGCGTAAAGATACAAACAAAAAGATAACTTATTAGAAACATTTTTATTTAACAACATTTCAAAACATTATTTAGAATTCACATAAAAATGGCAATTCTGAAAGGATTCGGTGATATTTAGATTACCTGTGGCAGACGTTGACTCATGTTTCATAGCTTGGGTGTCAAGTTTCTGTCAGGAAACGCCGGATCCAGAAGGTATGCCTGCTAGCATTCTTGAAACCTTATTCTTTGAAGATATGCTGTCCTCTAAATATCTTTTAGCAACCGACGTACTCTTCCATCTACTATGGCGCTTCAACATGGTTATACTGGCACCAGCTTCTGCCAGAAAAGCTGCCGAAGTCAGAAGTCAGTAACGCCCTGTGTACTTCTCAGGACTGTGTAGTATCAGGATCTGTGTACTTCTCAGGACAGTATTTGTGTCAATTAGTGGTTTATTTTATATATCATCATCCAGTTTTGAATGGAAATATAACCGCGCCACTGATCGCCAATTTTTTTAATCAATTCAATGTTTTAATTCAAATATCTATTAAGGCATTTCTGCCGCTGTTTCTTACGTACAAGCTGGATCAGAAATAATCATCTGGCGTTCACTAATGGGCGTGCATGACGAATGTGGAGGGGAGATTAAGAGGAAATATGGTTGTTATTTTTGTCTATTCGCTAAAAATATGATTTTATATCTATATTAGATATCCTGTTAAATTTTACTATACCAACCCTAAACTTTTACCTACAATATATATATATATATATATATATATATATATATATATATATATATATATATATATATATATATATATATATAACACGACTACCACTGAACTGTTCCGCGCTGCAATAAACAAAGTGAAGATAGCCGTGATGATCGCCAACGTCCGGAACGGATAGGCACTTTAAGAAGAAGATATATATATATATATATATATATATATATATATATATAAATATATATATACATATATATGTATATATATATATATATATTATAATAAATATTAACCATTTTATACCAGAAGGTTTTACTTCATTTTTAGGTATTTTTTAGATATTGAGATCAAGTTTCTGTTTTTTTTATCATTACTTGCCTATTTCTTTTGGTTTCTGATTGTTGTGGTAATTAAAGCTTTTTTAGTGCCCTCTGTAGGGTATTGTTTGAGGCTTCGGTTGGATTACAAAGATTTTAAATATTTCTAATTGTTTTCATTATTCTGTATTTATTTTGATAGTATTGCTTATAATATTTTAGTGCTTTATGTATTATCGTTTAATTTTCTGTTTTTGGAATCCATATTTTGCTCTTAGTGTTTCTTTATGTTGACGTTGATATCAACTAATATAAATATTTTGTTTGCACCTCCTTCGTGAGTTATTTTATGGATTGCTTTCGACGCATCTCATTGGATTTTTATTATAAATGTGCATCTATATCACTTTCTTTTTTTGGTAATGTATTAAGTGATATCGGTGATTATAATTGATGGCTGTTATACCAACAGCGGGACAAATCATTGACCGATTTGGAGAGTACTGTATACTTTTTGAGGATTAAATCCTTGATTTTTAAGGACTTTTGCCAAACAGCGATGTTACTTCGTCCACGTCTAAATTCGCTCTGGATTGTAGGCGGGGTGCCTGATTTTTCGGGCAGTTTTTTTTTAAGAGTTTTAAGTGCACAAGAAAACTATGTTACTAAAAAACTGTTGACAAAATGTTTTACCATATAAAAAGATAAATATAGTATCGCACACTTATAGATAATATTGTCAATATGCCACATAATTAATGTCTCTACATCATCATTAGAGTTTTATACTGCTAACTTTCCCATGCATAAAATACTTTATAATGTATCTTACATTAGTATAATACAAACAGTATAATAAAACAATATATAGAACGATTTAAATATCTAAGTTAGTTAAGTAATAAGTTAGCAAAACCTTTTTAAAATAATAAAAGCGGTAATAAATTAGTCTTCTCAACCTATTTACTCTCTTTTGCGGATATAGTAATTGTGTGTATGTCAAGGAAGTTTCAACCTGCATCGCCTTTGGTCTGGTCATGGCCACCCACTTTTGTTTCTATACACGATAAAATCGCATTGCTTACTGCAACCCAGGCTATAGCTGTAGCGTGTCAATTAATACAAAATACAAAATTGAATGAGGCCGCGTAGGTAGGGAATTTCCTGGGTAATTATTTACAGGGAGTTTAATGGAGGTGGAAACAATGTCTCTACTTTATTAAGCAGAAATCATGTAAATTATGAAAAATTGTATAGTTTATATACATTACTAACATACATTTTCCTATCGTTAAAAAACCACAACTGAATGCAAACAAAATAAATTATTCGATATTAAAGTTAAAGCAAAAGGACACGTATTAAATTTTCTAAAAAACTAAGTTTAAATATAATATTAAATATTTTATATTATGCGTTTACTGAATGATCAGGCAAGCTTAAGATCTCCTTAAAAAATTAACCTTTGATAGAAAACGAAACTAAACATATATTGATTTTTCGAAAAAAAATTTTATTCACTTTTTGTTTAAATTCATTTTCTTCTCACTCTACTTATTCTTTAAATTTAATGTTTACAATTTTAATTACACCAATCTTGTAAGTGTTTCCTTACCCAGGTTCTGGTGGAGGTTGCTGTAACGGATATACCAAGGAGTATAAACAATGTTCCTCAGTACTTTGTTTTGAAATCTCTGTACGTCATTTTATTAAGAAATAATTAATATTTAAATTGAAATTTATTAATAATATAAAATCACACGTCAATTTTCTATTTCACTTTCGAGCTTTAAAAACATATAATTATCTACCTTTATTCAGTTCTAAAAATATTCTGTCTCACACCGTTCGTTTATATTCCAAAATATATCCAGCCAGAGCATGCTTTTCGTTAAAATTATCTATTTAATCAATCCTCATGTACATAAAATATAGTCAAACCAATAGAAGGTCACAGTTTTACAAAACCATTAAATTTTTGCCTTCATACAAGGTTCTTTAGAATTTTTTTTTAGTACTTTTCAAGGACAACCTTGTGTTTTTCCCTATTTTATCTCAAGAGTAAGAAGGTCCAGTAGGCTAAAAAGAACATCTCAAACGGTCCATGTTACTCTACTAACATTTTTAATTGAAAGCCGAAGTACAGAACTACATTTCTAGTAGGCAAGTAAATTACCTTTTTAGGTAGAATCATTAAATTTTTTCACTTGGTATTAGGTCCTACCTTTAAGTCAAATTTCAATTCAGAGATAATCAGGGATAAATTGTGAATAATCAGGAATTTTTTTAGTATATAAGTAACTAGGTTAACTGTACATAAATAGTGGTGGGTATCATACGAAATTAGTATACATATTTAGTTAGGCATTAAATTGGTTGAGATGACTAAATATTTCACTTAATACCTGTTTTTTTTTTTCATTTCAGCAAAAAGGGTATACATCACTACAAGATAACTTGGATGGTATCTGTTAATACTTGGAGGCGCAAATCCATCATTATGTCTAAACGAGAAGCTTTTTTACACTACTTGCAGCTTTTTAAAGCCCACGTTAAGCCGAGAGAGCAATAAAAAGTGCTACTAATACTCGATAATCACGAGTCATATATTGAAGTTTCCGTGATTGATTTGGCGAAGGAAAATAATATTGTGATATTAACGTTGCCGCCACACACCTCACACAGAACTCAACCTCTTGACAGGTCTGTTTTTGGACCATACAAAACCTACTACAACACCATAGCTAATGAGTGGATGATGATCCATCCTGGACGTCCTATAAACTTGTATGACGTAGCTGAACTCATAGGCAAGGCATTTGCAAAATCATTTGCTTTTGCAAACATTGTCAAAGGATTTGAAAAAACAGGGATATGGCCTGTCAATGAAAATATATTTAGCGACCACGAATATCTGTCGTCCTATAAAACTGATCGTTTAAATCCAAAATCAAAAGAGAATTCTAATACGGCATCTTGCTCATCAATCCTTTAACTATCCGCAAATTCATCGACATCAAACTTGACACCGGCACTTCCCCTGCAGACTAATGACAAGACAAATAACGCTGACTTTAAAAGCTCGTTTGTAGTGCGTCCATTCCCCAAAGCTGTAGCTCGAAAGACTTCTCAAAAGGGACGAAAGCGTGTTAAAACAAGAATTTTAACAGACACCCCGGAGAAAAAAGAACTATTGCAAAGTAAGGTGAAAAAACCAAAGTCATTCAAAAGAAAGGTTCTCTGCGATAGTTCAGATGAATCTGATTAGGTGATTAAAAGTATAACAAAGGATTTAAGTGACGAGGATTAACAAACTTTTCTGGCAAACGGAAATAAAAATTATTCATTAGAGCAACAGGAAAGTAAAGAAATACTGAGCTCTTCTAAATTAAAAGAAGGTGATTTTGTTCTTGTAAAATTGGCCAGTAAAAAGAATATTGCACACTATATTGCGAAGATAGTTGAGGTTTTAGATGACGAATACATGGTCAATTACCATTTGGGAAAGTAGATTTTTCTAATGTTGACTTCATATATTCTTTTTCACATGCCAAACGGCTGTAGAAAAAATATTGTTCGTAACACGATCCAAAAGTAATTTGCAGACCCGCAGGATTACAGGACTCGCCTACGGCTCGCCCTAATTACTGAAAACTTTACTTATTCACAATATTTAAATTATTAGTGCAATTAATTAGGTTTGCACTATTAAAAAAACCTCTTATGCTATCGACATACATGGTTAAACGACCTTAAGGAAAGCAAAGATAATCCACTTGTAAAAGAGAATGTGAGCTTTACCTGCGTTTCCAATACTTTTTTTTTGTTTTTTTGAAATCACCAACATATTAGAGAGTGATTCTTTAATATAATCTTCAGCTACACTGCTCGATAAGAGCGTAGGCGCAAAATTTAGGGCCAATGCTTTTTAAATGCATTTTTTTTTTCGAATCCTAAAAAAACTAATGAGTATTTTGAAAAATTTAAACGCAGAATGAAAGAATACATTATTACTGAGGGCCGAAAGTCCCTGAAAACTTCTGTTATGTTTATTTTAATAAGTTACAGGGGTGAAAAAAATAAGAAAATTTAGTGTGATTATTTCAAATATCTCATTTAAAAAAACTTTTTGTTTATTCTAAGAGACTTTCGGCCCTCGGTAATAATATAATCTTTCATTCTGCGTTTAAATTTCTCAAAAATATTTGTTAGTTTTCTTAGGATTCGAAAAAAATGATTGCATTTAAAATGCGAAATTTTGCGCCTACGGTCTTAAGCTCCTTTGTCTACCAGTAGTGTGGCTGATGTATGCTGTAGGCAATGGCCAGTGTGTTTCGCGCAATTTGGGAGTTTTAAGTAAGATGCAACCTCCTATGCAGTACTGTCGATCTTGTGTATACCTAATACCATTCGATAGCATACCCCATTATGGCAGTTTAAAAAAAATCGGTTTTCATTTTAACCAACTGGACGAAGAGCGGCATATTTTCTATATAGTTTTAAATTGTTATCTCCTACTATAGTAAATGATTTTGATTTTCGAGTTTTGATGTCTGAAATTTTCACGTGTAATAAAGCGCCATAATCTTGAATATTTTCAATTTTCAAATTGACTAACTTATCACATCTCAGAGCCCCAGATAGTCCAAATATCAATATTATTTTCGTTGACAAATACTGCCTATCTGCAGCCTCACCTAAGAATGTATTAACTTGATCTTTCTTAAAAACAATTGATTTTTTTGGTCTATAGCCTTCATCTTGCTTTTTCAAAAAAGCACGTAGTCTAAGATACGCCAATTATAATATTTTGTTCGTATCATTTAATAATGCGACCACATGGTAGAACTTTCGCTAAAATATTCGCGAATAACACTTCTTTGGGGTAACATTTTACATTATTTTCATGACACCATTGCATAAAACGATGCTACGAAGCTTCGCAAACCGCACTGGACTTGGTAGGCAACAATCCTTCGCTCACGTTCTTTGTAGTACACAAAATATCTGGAGAAATACGCGATGCCGTGGGATCTTCGAAATCAGACATAATACTCGTATGTTGGTCGACAAGCACAAACGTTCACAAAACGTAACGAGTAGCGCAATAATCGGTGGTTTTTCTCATTTTGAAAGTGACAATTAATAGAACTAATCATACTAACATAAAAATTATTTGCAATGTTTGAAAAAAAAAAGTATGTTCTATTCTAATAAAACAATATACTATTTATTAAAAAAGTTAAAAAACTATTAAAGGCGATACAATTCGACTACATCGGCAATGTTTATGATTAACTATTGACAGAATCTTGTAAGTTTGGTAAAAATCCGGCTCCTCTTAATGACCACTGAAGACCGTTGGATGTTCCAATTGCCTGGCCAAGTATTGATTTGAGTATCGCACTTAGCTTGGCGTTGAGCCAGTAGTTTACATTTCATTGCTGATATGCGAAAAATAATAGTGCATTGTTTTTATTAATATTTAAGCAGATTATGCTGGGAGTACAATTTCTTAACAAACTTTGTATTGAGCTTATTTATTAAATACAAACTAATCTAAAAGATATCAAAGGAAAAACTATTAAAATTGATTTTTCTTCTGCTAACAAAGCGTAAAATTTAAACAAACACAATTCAATTTTAAGAAATAAACGTTATTTACAATTGGACGGCGTTATGCAGAAAGCTACCAACCCTCAATAGTGACAGACTGAGAAAATCAAGTTCAAAGTTTTTATTGATTTAAAAAATCTCTAGGATATGTTGCTACTACTTTGTTACTTTTTTTACTGTGGATAGTTTTTTTTTATTTATTTACGCTGCAACCACAAGGGTTATTAGCGACCTAAAAAATATAATACAGGTAAAGGTAGAAAAAATTACAATAATTGATACAGTTCGGAGTCTTTAAGGTAACTTATTGTGTTTTTTAATATTCATGTTTTTTTCTAAGACTTGTGATGGAACAGACATGAAGTCAACAGTGATATTATTATTCTTTAGAGGAATTATTTACCGATGAGTCGGAATCTTCTTCCGATAATGAAGTTTTCACTGTAGAGAGTAAACCTATGTGTTTGCCAAGTTTTCGTTTTAATTTGGTGCTTATGGTTTTCATTCTTTTGTCGATGTAGTATGAATGTAATTCCGTTAGAAACTTTATAAGTAAATAAGAGTCTTCTGAGTACAATTTTGTTACGCTGATTATGTCTTTTGATCCTTGTATATTTTCGAATAGATCCACTACTTGATCGAAGCTTAACAATTGCTTTTCCCTTTCTACATATTCTCTAACTGGTTCCAATAATGTTTGGAGATTTGGTATATCATTTCTTAAGTTTTTGTTATCAGTTTTGGTTTTTTTCTTTAATTGAAGCTTAGGTTTTTCAAAGTTTTCTTCGGAGGGTGGCGTGATTGCATCTTCTAGGGTTCTTTTTCCGGTTGCTTTGTTCGAAGTTACTTGGGGTTCGTAAGAATTCAAATGTGTATTTTTATTTGGAGGTAAGTGTTGACTTGTTTCGGGTAAGGTTGATTTATCTTTTTGGGTATTAGAGGATAACTCAGACGATGTAGGTGTTGCCATTGTAGTGTTAACTGAAGAAGTGGTCAAATGTATGGATGTATTTTGTAGTGAGCACTGTTGAGTTTGGTTTATTGATAAATTTGGGATTGCTACTCTTCGTAATGTGGTTTGAGAAGACGTAGTAAGTGTGGAGGGAGTGGTATTTGAGATTGCGGGAGTATTTTGTAGATTAACTTGTTGAGTATGATTTATTGATGAATTTTGTCCTATTTCTGTTTGCATTGCACTATCATTGTGAGGATGGTTAGAAGGTGAAATATTTGGACAATTAGCTGCCTGGTGTCCAGTTAATTTGCATTTAAAACAATTTTCGTTTTGGGCTATAAATAGGCGGTATGATGTTTGTTCCAACTCGATAATAAAAGATTCAGGTAGTACAAAGTTGTCTGGAAAAGGTGAAACGAAAATTTGTCTTCGGAAGCTTAGAATATGACTAAAGGCAGGATTGGTTGCTCCTATCCGTAGATATGATATGTCTGAGAGAGGATTTAAACCTAGTTTTATTAATTCGTCCATTATTATGTTAGAAGGTATGCTTGGACATACATTGGACAGAATTAAGCGGACTGATGGAGTTATTAATCTTCTCGCTTCTAGTATATTTCCATTTACTATTATTTTCTTTGTTTCTGCTATGAGTTTATCTACTAGGTTTTTGGATGATAGATATATGCATATTCTACGGTTTGGTATACGGGATGCGAAAATTATATTTTTCGGTTCTATATGCTGACTCAATCCTTCAAGATAGTCATTAATTGTACAATTCTCTAGAGTGTTAAATAAAATAGCTTGATCTCTGCTTGAGATTAATATACTACGTGCTTGATTAACTGCTTTTGAGTATGATGCATTTTGTGGTAGCTGATTGGAAGATGACATCTTTTAAATGGATTTTAAAATCCGACTAAAACCGATGCTGTTTTACAGCTTTCGTTGTGATACCAGTTCATGGAAATTGGATAATACTTATAACTGATTGCAGTTGTTTACTTAAATATATAAATCCAAGTAAATGAAAAAAGTATATTTTATCTACTCACGATTCCAATATTCAGTATACAAATCACTTTCACTTTTATACTTAATTACTTTTCTTAAGTTATTAAACCACTATAAAATTAACTTCTTTGCGAGCTATTTTAGATTAGACTCGAACATGATTTTGATTTTAATATAATTCACTATTTACATGTTCAGAACTAAAGAAATAATCGTTTAAATATTTAAATTTTTAAGAGAAACTTTGAAATGCGTCTAAACACTTTGACAGTTTTTTGACGTTCTCCACTGTGGATAGTTATTTTGGTATTTTCTACATGTTTAAATATTTTAATTGTAAATATTAAAGAGAGACGGGAAATTTTTGTAGATTGGTAAGTTTTGCATTTTGCAAAGTGGGAAATTAATATCAATAATATTAAATAAAAGTAAAAGTAAAGTTAGAAAAATTATTTTTATTTACCGAAAAGTTAAGGATATGATTAGTCACCTATTAATTTAGTAAATTTTAATGTTTATCTACATCATCCACGTTAAAATATAAAACTTCAGTATTGAGATTGTTACCCTCAACCTCTTTAGTAATATTGGCACCCTGCAAATTTTTATAAAAAGGCAGTGCATCGGCAGAAATAAGGTGCATCATTTCCTTTAAATTTTGTAAATTCGCCTCAGCGATAGGCTTTCCGTTAGGCCACAGTGGTATTAAATCGCTAAAGATTTCTTCGTTACCAGTTCTACTTCGAGAAGATTTTTTAATAGAAAGTTTTTGATAAGGTTGTGAAAAATCGTGTTGTTGTATCATTAGCTGAAGTGTGTCTTGCTTTTTTATTTTGATGGACCTAATCTTTAACCAATTAATTTTTTCTTTATCTTCTGTAACTTTGCAATTAGTAATTTTTTTTCAATGTTCATTACGCCTAAAAAATATTCGACAATCTTCGGGTAACATACAATGGTCTCTGCGTTCTGCAAGAACGCATTACCTCGATGTAGTCATTTGGAGTTTATAATCTTTGCTGTCGTTTAAGAGTTGACTCAATATCACTGAAATCAGTGTCGTTGGGCAGAAAACTATGACCAGAATAGAGATATTTTACGGTAATGCTTTCTAAGTTTGTTCGTGTCCCATGCAAAATTGATTTAAGCATAAGTATTAACTTAATATTTTGATTTTGGCCGCCGCAAGAATAACACCAAAGGGTGAGATGTTTGACTTCTGAAGTTAATTTACTTGTTACATGTTTTATAAGGCAAGAGCCTATTTCTTGGGCGCCCCTTTCAGCTAAACCTTCTACCCAAACGTAGCAGTATCCTCTATTTTCTTTAGCATTGTGTATTCCAGCAATATACACTCACCACTGACGCAGATAAAGCATTATGCCTGTAGGTATTCTGGGAGGTGGTAGGGTTTGTTCTAAGTCAAAACTTAAACACTCTTGCAAATGCTTATTATCTTCCTGCTTGAACTCTTCTTTTTTTTTCTACATACTTTTTATTATATTTTTTCATTTTAAGAGTATCACAAACATTGCGGGTGTCTTTTTTTAATGGCCTTATTTTCAAATTAAATTTTGTATTAAATATGTCCTTATATGACATTAAGCTTACGGGATTGGCTTCTTCCTGCTTCTACATGTTATATATTTGTTGTAAAGTGGTACCAGGTGGTAACTATTTTGCCTCCGTTTATTCCCGACGATAGTGTGAAATGTATTTAGGTATTTTATTAATTTGACTAACTGCTTAAATTCTTTTATCTGATAATTTGTTTTTGCCTCCCTGCTTTAAACCTCCTTGATCACCAATAGGAGCCCGACCATGAAATTTCCTTAAAGCAGTGTTTACTCGAGATGTAGTTGCCTTTAGAGTATATATAAACATTTCTCTACACACTTTTGTGTCCTTTCTTCTATAAATTCGAGAGTATTTCCTTTTTTCGATATTTCTACCATAAGACCATACGTTTTTTTTTCAATCTCGGATACACTGGCAGCAATAAAATTAGTGCCATGTAAAATTCTTTTCCTTCAAGTGCCATCTCTGCGGCGGAGGTCGGCAATCATTATAGCTATTCGGACTTTTGAGACGGCTGCTCTGAAAAGTTTATTTGATGTACATCCGTACCACTCTCTCAGGTTGCGCAGCCATGACATTCTACGCCTCCCTATGCTTCTCCTTCTTTGGATCTTTCCCTGCATAATCAGTTGAGGCAAGGTGTATTTCTCTCCACGTGTAATATGTCCGAGATATTCTTATTTTCTTGTTTTAACTTTAGTGACTTTAGAGTTTAGCGACCAAAAACTTCTCAAATTCAGATTTTGGACTTTCAACAGAAATATTTTCTGCACATTTTGCTATACAGTTGACATATAATGATAATCAGTTAACTCCTTAGGTTGGTCTTGAACACTTTTATAGTTAAAATATGGTTTATTGGTGTACATTTTCATCTTTTTTTCTTTTTTAGCTTGATTAGAAATTTTTAGCTTTCTTCCTTTTTTGGCCTTTCATTCAAAGCTGGATTAATTTCTTGGATAGCACCGACTTGGGGATCGTTTTTTGCAACAACATGGACAGGAATATTTTTGTCACTAATATCTTCAGGTTGGTCAATTTCTATTTCTGATAAAGAATCTTCCTGTTCAACTTCATAATGGGAATCTGCCAAATAAGTCATCACTATTTTCTATAAAATTTTCCTCAGAAATATTGTCGCATATCTCAAATGTAGAAACACCAATAGATGCAACAGATGCTTCAAGCTGGTCTAGAAAGACGTCCAGACAAATAAAGTAAGGTTGGAACCAACTCACCGGCACATTGGACACACCCTAATACGCAGCTTTTTACAGCATTTCAATACTATGGTACACGGCACAAATCCCTTAAATATTAGTGCTGCTAAAAAGGCAAATGTCAGACATCTTTTAAAATTTGTCAAGTTAACCGATGAGGAAAAGATGTCCTACGAACGTGCACTGCAGAATGTTGGCAATGTCAATGAAGACGTTGCGGAATATGTCGTAGAAAATGAGGAGGTATTTCTTTAGTGTAATTTATAGTGTATTCGTTTTTTTTTGTTGTTTTAGTTAACTAAATCTCTTAATAATGTTTTAAATGTACCTTAAGTCCATGGACTTAGTTTAACTTTGGAATGTTATATAATCTTTTTTATTTTATTGTAAAGACAAAAACAAATAAAACCTAAATTTGATTGAAAGTGGTTAGTTAGAAGGTTATGATCAATAAATCTGCAAAAAATATTTTCTCTACCAAATGCAAATCAACTGCAGCAGAAAGATCGTACTGAAAAATTACAAATTTGAACTTGGTAAGTTTTCGAATAACGCTCTTCAAGAGTTATTAGAACATTATTTTCAGATACTGTGCCTTTAGTTGTGGCAATTTAAGCAGCAACCATTGGCGAATCTGTTGCTTCCTGATCTAGTCCATACATATAGTATAAAAAGATAAAAGGTATAGTAATAAATAATTTTATTTAGAATTAACGGGTAATTTATTATATTTATGTATTAACCCAGATATTATTACCGTCCTTTTAAAAGGCAGTGTAAATTATGCGTAATTTAGGTTAGTACAGCTACCAACTGATAGATGGGTCTAGATGGAGTGTTTTCAAGAGCCAGCATTCGACAAGTTTTAACGATTTTAGTGCGCGCACATGCTGTAATTGTGAGGTTATCTGTGTAAATTGCCAGGTTTTGGACTACAAAATGGACGCTTATAATTGGAGGTAAGTCTAGAATTAAAAAACTGTTATTTCACGGCATTGGCATGTGGATTATTGTATAATAGGGACTTAGGTACGTATATTCTTGGCTCGAATAGTTGTCACGTTGTTTCAAAGGCTCGCCGCTTGGGATTTCATTTTGTTCTTTTAAAAGGACGGTAGTAATTAGTACTACCAACATGCGTATTGTTTCAGGAGGCCTCTCAAATTGCATGAGCTATTAGAAGAGCTTGATTCTGATGAAATCCCAGTCCCTCCAGATGGTTTGATCATATTTCCCCCAGAAAATGCCAATGATGATGTCACCGATTGCGACTCCGGCGATGAAGAACTAACTACAATAAATAATTTACCGGGTAGTCAGTTGAGAAACGATGTAGAACTTGTTTTTGACAACGCGACTGAATTACCACAAGATTCTGTGAATTCCAGCCTACCAGAAAAAGATTCGGATGATGACAATATACCATTGGCTTTGTTTCTTCCCAAGGAAAAGCTGCCCCATCAATTAGAGAAGAGAATATCTGCACACTGGATTCAAGGAGACTTGTATCAACACCCTGATTGTACTTACTGGAAGACTCAATTTGGACCGAAAATGACTCAGTCGCCGATGGAAATTTTCAATTTGTTTTTTGATGATGAAGTCATCAATTTGGTTACCGAATACGCTAACATCTACGCAGGACAAAGAAATCTTTTGAACGACATTACTCAAAATGAGATTCGATGTTTTATAGGCGTTCTTGTATTGAGTGGTTATGTGGTTGTGCCGAAAAGGTACATGTACTGGGAAAATCGTGACGATTCGCACAACGCAATGGTGGTAGCTGCTATATCTAGGGATAGATTTTCCCACATAATGAAAGTTTTGCATGTTTGCAATAACGTGTCATTAGATAAATTTGATAGATTTGCCAAGATGCGACCCCTGTTCGACGTAATAAACAAAAAATTTATACAATTTTTCCCTTTTGAACAACATCACAGCATAGATGAGGCAATGGTTCTGTATTTTGGTGGCCTTCCCACAAAACAATTCATCAAGGGAAAACCAATCCGTTGGGGGTACAAAATGTGGGTAGGAGCCCTTCGTCTGGGATACATAGTTTGGTTTTCTCCTTACCAAGGTAATTCCACTACAATACCTGAACAATATAAAGTCCTTGAATTGGGTGCATCAGTAGTTCTATCCTATGCAGACAGATTGAATGAAGTATGGCCTCAAAAGCGATTCCATCTTATTTTTGATAATTATTTTACTTTTATTCATTTATTGCATGAGCTAAAACAAAGAGGCATATTTGGTACAGGCACTGTAAGGGAAAATCGCACCATGAAATGCCCTTTACCCTGTTCATCTATCATGAAAAAAACTGAACGTGGTAAATACGAGTATCGTCTTGATAAAAATACAGGAATAGTGGTTTGCCGCTGGCATGATAATAATATCGTTTCTATTGCTTCCAATTTTGTACCAGTAATGCCTTGCTTCTCTGTAAAGAGATTTTCACAAGCAGAGAAAAAACATATTCAAGTTCCTCAACCAAATATTGTTAGAATATACAATAACTTCATGGGTGGCGTTAATCGCAGTGACCAGAACATCAGTTTATATCGAGTGTCCATAAGAGGAAAGAAATAGTAATTTCCCCTTTTTGCTCATTGCGTTGATATGGCTATTCAAAATGCGTGGCACATTCACAAAACTAAAGACGGTAAACTGGATCAACTTGAATTTAGAAGATCTATTGCAACTAATATTTTGGAAACTTTTAAAAAAGAAACAAAACGCGGACCTTCTAAGCGGAATTCGAATTCGGTAGCCAATTCAAGATATGACGGTATTAACCACTTGGTTCTTTATCAAGAAAAGCAATCGCGATGTGGATATTGTCACAAAAAGTCCAGTTTTTGTGTGAAAAGTGCAAAATACCTTTAAATCCAAAATTTTGTTTTAAATCCTTTCATTCTTTGTAAATTGATACTAATAAAATATATATGATATCTGGTACCGTATATTACTACCGTCCTTTTAAAAGAACATGTCAAAACTTGACAGGTATGGTCATAAAAAAATATATGATTGTGTTTTTTGGTTCCATATGCTATAATTTCCATGAAAATTCGAAATTAATTCAAAATGTTAACAATAAAAGTTTCAGTAATATCTGGGTTAAAGTTAAATTAAAAAAACAATAATAAAAGATACTTGCCTGCATTTGTCTTTTTTGCAAAAAAAACGGCTGACGATATGCATCAGCCGACAAATTGGTCGCATTGCTCCTGTAGTGATATTTTCCAAAGTTAACATTTTAACTTGACTGCACTGTACTGAGGACGACCAATAGTCAGAAATACGTATGTACGGTTGCCTTCCATCAATATACCTTTTTTGGTTTTCTGTTTTATATATTTATATTATAAGACAGTTTTTTACCTTGATTACATTGGTAATTTAAATGAAAATATAGTCTTCTTATTTAATCTTTTAACCCAAAATTAATTATTGATTTCCCATAAATTCTCTTGAGCTAATTCCAAATAACACTAGACCAAGATCTACTAGTTGTATTCATAGTAAAAAATAAACTGTTTCAACAAATTACAAAGATTTCCCCCTTAGTTTTTCAGTATTTCAGTTTTCAAGCTAGTTTTATGCAAAAACTTAGTTCCCACTTGCTCGAAGTTGCCGTGATCATAATTTACATATCGGCCCGCCTGCCGGAACCGTCAAGCTTTTGTGTTTCTCTAAAGGTGCTGTCATGTCAGACGTACAACACTTGCTACATATACAAAATATACAGCACACACTCACACTACATTTAGGCGTTTAATGAGGTTGCAGCATAACGAGTCTAAAAAATATGTATCCAATAGCAGCCGGTTTCTGTACTAAATTTACATGCAGGGTGGCATATGCCAGTAATGTTTTATATAAAGGAATATTATTAGACGAGCAAAAATTAACTAATATGTTATTCTTTTCTCAAAATAAATATAATTAATAAACTCATTTATTTGGAGTAGATACGATAAGTATTTTTTTTTTATTTCAGAACAAATCTTTTATTTTTCTGCTAAAAATTACACCTTTATTACATGCCATTCGTAGAATTGTTGGAAATTTAAAACAAGTTTGCTGTATTATGTCAGATGTTAAAATATGTAACATTTCGTCACATAAATAATCCAAACATTCTAATCATAATTAGAAAAATAAATAAATAGTCATTTATAATTACTAAGAGATAGAATTCTTCGAAATAAAAGAAGCTTTAGCACAACTAAAGAATAATAAGGATCCGAGTCTAGATGAAATACTTGTAGAAATGTTGAAGGAAGGGAATGAAATTATTCTCGAAGAATTGAAAAAACTTTTCAACGAATGTCTTCACAGGGAAGTCCCAGATGATAGAAATAAAAGTTTGACAATACTTCTCTTCAAAAAGGGAGACAGGGGAGATCTCAAGAACTACAGGCCAATCTCCCTGCTGTCCCAAATATACAAATTGTTTATAAGAGTAATAACTAACAGGTTAACTTCGAAACTCGATAGCTATCAACCGGTAGAGCAGGCAGGATTCCGAAAAGGGTACGGTATAGCGGATCATCTTTTTACAGTCAGAACTCTAATAGAGAAAGCCAATGAATATCACTTGAACTTATATATTGGCTTCGTTGATTATGAAAAGGCATTCGACTCCATAGAACTTTGGGCAATAGAGAGAGCTATGAAAAACTGCAGGATAGACTCCCGATACAGAATGAATACAAAGATTTACAAGAAAGCTACAATGAAAATACAAATAGATGCGAAAACCAAAGCTATACCAATCAACAGAGGAGTTCGCCAGGGAGATGTTATCTCACCTAAACTATTCACACTTGGACTTGAAGACGTGTTCACAGATATTAACTGGGCAGATAAGGGAGTAAATGTTAATGGAAGAAAACTGAGTCATTTAAGATACGCTGATGACATTGTAATATTCGCTACAAGTTTCGAAGAACTACAGACCATGATGACGCAACTATTTCAAGCTTCGAAAAAAGTAGGTCTTAAAACAAAAATAATGACAAATACACCGAACATTCTAGAAATAATATTGAACGACATAAATTTAGAAACAGTAAGCGAATACATCTACCTGGGATAGATAATGAAAATTAACAAAGAAAATCAAACTGCCGAAATTACCAGAAGAATAAGGTTAGCATGGGCAGGATTTGAAAAACTGAGTTGGATCTTGAAAAGCACTAAAATAGAACAGTATTTGAAAACCAGAATTTACGATCAGTGTATCCTCCCTATATTCACGTATGGTTCACAGACGTGGACACTCACCAAGTCCAATATGGATAAAATAGTAAAAGCACAAAGAGCGATGAAAAGATCAATGCTCGGGGTGAGACTTATAGACGAAAAAACAAACAAATGGATTAGAAGCAAAACCAAAGTAAAATACGCAGGAGAACATGCTGCCCAATTAAAATGGAGCTTCGCAGCATACAATGCCCGACTAAAGGATAAAAGATGGAACCACGAAATACAACAGCGGAGGCCATGGTTAGGAAAGAGAAGCAGAGGAAGACCACAAATGAGGAAGATCGGAGGACGCAACTGGAAGCAAGTGGCGCAAAATAGAAGACACTGGATTGATTTGGGGGAGGCCTATGTCCAAAGTTGGATTATTTAAGGCTGAAGAAGAAGAAGAAGAGATAAACAATTCCTAGTATTTTTGTTTCTATTTTCGATCCCGAAAACCATATAATTATTCTAATTTATAGAAGGTCGTATAGTAAGATGCGATATAAAAACAACGTTCACTGATCTGTTTAATGGATAAAAATTAGTTGATAGGTAATTTAGTATGTTAAAAATTATAAAAAATAAGAGATGTCCGGTATAATTTTGTCCAGACTATAATAAATAATAATTAAAAAGTAACTTGTTTTTATAAATTTTACTGTGAGTTTTGCCTATTTTTGTTCTGTCAAAACGATTGAGCTGCCAGGTGTAAACAAGTATTTTATTCGTAGTTAGTTTCACATATTTGTTTATCTAACAACCAAACATAAAAATAAGCAATGTTTAATTGTAAATACGATGAGATAGAGTAGAGTAAATTTTTATTTGCATAAATTTTTAAACATAATTGAGCAAATAACGTCACATTATTCATTACAGATTAAAAAAATATATATATTGACATCACACATTTAAAATATATTAACATTACAAATTAAATATGCTGATCAAGGAGAAGGATAGGCCAGGTACTCCGCCACAGTGTAGGGCTCAATGTCAACTAGGTGTTGAAAAACCTTTCTTTTAAAAGCTCTATAGTGTGTTTCCTGTTGAATGTCAGATGGTAGACTATTATAAAATTTAACACACGCATACAAAGGACTTCTCTCTGTTATAGACAATCTGTGAAGTGGCAAATTCAAATTAAGGCTTCTTGTATTATATTCATGATTGGGAAGCAGGTGACAATACAAAGAAAATTTTTTAAAAAGGAACATAATACATTCAAATATATAGATGGCTGAGAAAGTGAGTATAATGAGTGATTTGAATCGGCCTCTACAGGATTCTGCCGTCTTCAATCCTAAGATCACACGGACTGCCTTCTGCTGCAGCACCCCAGAAGATTACCCTATATCGCATAAATGAATAAAAGTTTGCATAATATACTGATAGTAAAATTCCCTGGTCTAGATAGCTCTTTAACACACTTAATGAGTAGCAGGCTCTATTCAGTTTTTTGTCGTATTTTGTATTTGTTCCCCCCAATTCAGATTCTGGTCAATATAAATACCAAGAAATTTAACTAATCTAGCAGGTTCCGTGTTTTGTGATAGGAAATTAATTGTATCTGGAAACTGCTCTCGTAACTGGCTGGTTCTAAAGTAGATAAAAACTGTCTTATCAGTATTAAGCAACAACCGATTTCCACTGAACCACTGTTCAGCCTTGCTTAGAATTTGCTCTGCCACTGTAAGGAGTGTTTCTAAAGTTTTTTTCCCAGAAAAGCACATTTGAGTCATCAGCGAAATTTACAAGGTTTGAGGAACTACTAACTACCGCATTTGGAAGGTCGTTTATGTAGACCAAAAAGAGAAAAGGCCCCAGGATACTCCCCTGTGGTATGCCTAATTTTAAATTGATAGGATCAGAGTAAACCTTACATTCCCTTTTCTCCAGGCATACCTTTTGCGACCTATCTGTGAGAAATGATTTTATCCTATCTATGATTATAGGGGTCAAGGGTGGATCCAGTACCGATTTTTGTGAGAGGGCTACATAAAATCTTCGGGGTCTAAGACCCCATATAGCTTTTCTGTTAAAAAAAAAGACAGGAAGTAGCTTATACTTAATTTCCTAGAATGCCCAAAAATTGTTTTTTACCTTAGGTACACGGACGTTCGACCTAATAATTTTACAGCAGAATAGATAGCCAAAGCTGCTAATAAAAATAAGATAGGTAAAAGTCCTGGACAGTTTGGAAATGGTCCTACCAGAGATAATTAAGTTGATTGTAAGAGATACGACAGAACTACTTACAACAATATTCAATGAGCTCATGTACGTACTGATAGGATCCACTCTTAGAATTCGTATTTATTGGATTGCATTGAGACATTTTACGAAAATCTAATTAAACGAAATGGATCTAAAAACGTTAAAAGCACTATCAGATTATCCATCCGGGTATTAAAAAGACAGATGGGCGATAGACGCTGTTAAACCTTTATCTGTCACGGTATAAGTACGAGGTAGCGTAAACTGGCTAGACTAATTTTGTTGACAGCGACTAAAGAAGTGAATTGAAATTATCCGCAGAAGTACAACAAGGCTTCGTACTTGGACCGACGTTGTGGAATAAACTGTACAATTGGCATTATTAATCGAAAATAATATGACCTTTTTAGTAGAAAATACGATGAATGAATGCTGCCAGAATGTCTACAGGTGAATTAACATTAACTGTCTATAGCTACCGGCTAAGAAAACCGAGATATTAATTTTAAAAGGTCCCACAAGTAAATATAATATGACTTTCCCTACTGGTAATAAAAAGGAAGCTTACATACTGTGAAAAATATTTAGGTATATAGGGTAGAGGGAGGAGAAATGGACCAGGAGGATAGTCGATCCGCTAGGTATACCTGACCAAACTTGGCAACAGGGCAAGTCTATCCTACTCCGTTGTCGTTTATTATACCATGCTCTGTTGTAACGCATCGGTGCGTACTTGTAGGAGTGTTATTTACGATAATTGAATCTGCCACGTGTGATAATTTTATTTGAGTTTTTTAACTTTCATTTTTTGTAAAAACAGGTGAGTTTGACCGATTATTTGTTAGTTTATTATTGAACTATATTTAAAATGTGTATTTATAGAGTAAGAAGTACTGCTGCACTCTGCTTATTTTAAACAATACAAACTGGTTCATCTGTCCTTCTATTTGAGGATAGATGGACCACGTACGAGGAGGAAAGTTGGACCAGTATGTTTCGTTTTAGAATTATGCCCAATAAATATATTAGTAAACAAAATACACCTAAGAGAGGTAACTGGACTTCTAAGGGGCTGAGTGATGGCGTAGATGCTGTAAAGAATGGTGATATGGGTAATAATGAAGCCACCAAAGTATTTGGAATACCCATAACTACTTTTAAACGTCGATAAAAACAAACAATATGGATAAGATGAACCGATTGGGTCCAGATTGTCCTTTAGGAACTGCTGTTGAAGCTAAAATCGTTAGCCGTATAAAAAAAACTACAAAAAGCAGGCTTTGCACCAACCACAACTGAAGTAAGAATCATGGCCTTTAATTTAGTACAACGATTAGGAATCCCAAATAAATTTAATGTAGAAGAAGGTAAATTTTTAAACTCATAAATCTAATACAAGAGTTACTTATTGTCTACTTTTAGGTGAAGCTGGTAAAAAATGATAAACACCTAAATTGCACGAGCTTTAGTCCAAAGAAACAGTCTATACCTAGTTTTCTGATCTCGAGAGAATTATGACCGAATATAATTTTTATGGTAAACCCGGACACACATTTAATAGTGACGAAACACGATTAGAACTGAATACTCGAGCCGGTCAAGTTCTAGCAGAAAAAGGTTCAAAATGTGTTCCTATCGTAAGCTCTGGGAAAAAGGTGAAACGATCGGTGTGATAGCTTGGTGTAGTGCAGAAGGAATTTTCTTGTCCCCATATTGCATTTTAAGGGGAAAAATGAAAAAGAGGAGTGCCATTATGGTATGCCACCGGGTTCCAAGATTAGGATGTCGAAAAAATGAGCATGCATTAACAGTGGCATTTTCTTAGAATGGTTACAAACACACTTTTTGTCATAAAAGCCTCGAGGTAAAACCTTAATATTAGATGCTCACACATCCCATACGACCAACCTGAATCTACTAAAATTTGCAGACCAAAACGAAATAATTTTATTTTGTTGGCCATCACACACAACACATTACCTACAGCCTCTGAATCGTGCTTTTTCTAAGTCACTTAAAAGCAACTTTTATGCTAAATGCCGTTTTTTGATACAGAATAACACAAACAGGGTTCTAAAATGCCTTCAGTTTGACAAACTCTTATGTCTAGCACGGGGAAACTCAGAAACTGTCCAAAATGCCGCTTCTGCATTTAAATCCACGGAAATGTATCCGTTTATCACAGAATATTCATTTTTGACACACACTTCATCAGAAACAGAAACAATGAATTTTCCAGTTAGATCAAAATCTCCTCAACCAGGCCCCTTTGGAATCAGTGGTAAAATATCCTTGCATGGTAGTCCAAACAAGTCATCAATTACTGATGAAGATATAACTCCCGGAAAGGCTCTTGATAAGGTAACGCCGGTGCCTGTATTGGCAGCAGCAGTAAAGAGAGTTCGTAAAAAAATAATTGAAGAGATTACGGCTTAAGATTTTTTAAAATGAAGAAGGATAGCTTGATTAAAAAAAGCTCAAAACCTATAAAAAAACAAAAACGTAAGAAAAAGCCAAAAAGCCAAGCGAATCGTCACTATCTGAAGATGTTACTCTAAACGACACTAGTGATGATGAAAACATGAGTGATATTGAAAATGAGTGTGTTGGTTGCAACGAGGACTATTGCTAAACATGTAAAAAAGATGACTGGTTACAATGTATTTTTTGGAAGCACTGGTGACATGAAACTTGTACTTGCTATTAAAAAAAAAAAGGTTTAGCTTGGTCCATCTCTTCTACTCCTAGTGGCCCATCTCACCTCCACAGTTAAGAAGAGCATGGTTTCAGAGCATATTTTTTTTAGCTTTAAGAATTATGATTTCTAGTTTTTACTTATACCAAAACAAATACCAATGTTAAGTTATGTTATACAATTTTTTTCTATTCTGATGTTTATTTAATAAAGAAACAGACTTCAGTTTTCTAAAAGGTGGTCCATATCTTCTCTCTCCTAACACTCCTCTACCTTCGCCTTCCCCCGTCACATTGGTGCTCTTTTATTAGGCCTTAACAGGTACTTACCTACAATATCTATTAGGTGGTAAAACTTTAATAAAAATCGAATCCTGAAAATATGTTATTTTTGTATTGGGCCAATTAGAAAATAAAACAAATATACAACAAACAAACATTTACTACGTATTCAGGTATAAACATTACATGTAAATATTATTGATAAAAGATAAAAATTTAATACCTCACTAGGGTGTCGTGCAGTCGAAAAATGTTAACATATAACCATTTGGATATGTTTGATATTTCATTTTGATTATTTCGGAATTTTATTTGATTTACTCTTTTGTGTACGGGCCAATATTTGCATTTATAATTTTTTATCTCTATTTTTAGGAATTTTATTTGATCCTGTCGATGAAAAAACGTTTAATAGATTTTTTTCACCAGTTTGCAAAATAAAGCATTATTTTTTATTTATGATGTTTCGCACTTTTCGTAAATTTTAGTTTGAATAGTGACAAACTAACAAAATATTTTCATAACAAAGACTTGCTAAGCTATGTCGTAATACTAAAAGTAAAGATTTCTGTTTAAGAAAAGTAAGAATCACTGTAACACTTGAAATGTTTAACAATTATACAAGTTTTATCTTACATAAAGTAGTATTTTTAGTATGAAATTCTAAACAAGAGGCACATCAAATCAATTTTTATATGGTGCACAATGAACAATTTATTTAATTATTTAGAGTTGCTGCCAATATTAATATAAAAACTTTATCCATTATTAAACACTCAATGTGTTGTTGTGTCATATAAATCAATGTCTTGATAGGTCCCTAGGTGAGAAGAGTGTGTCCCTGTTCTCCTAATATCGATGTAATCTTTTATTTAATTAGGGCATTTAGGTAAATTATAATGATGTATACTGTCTCATTCCTTTTGTGTCTGGCTGTATGACGATAAGTCGAAGCCAAAAAAACACTCAACAACGGAGTTTTTATAACAAATAAATTCTCTCGGCCAATAATTTATTACAATCTTTAAACTCTGTTCACAACACTGCTCTCCGAATTTGCTTAGGAGCTTTTCGATCCAGTCCCGCTTGTAACGATGCTCTGATCGTTACACAAAAAAAAAGGTATGTTACTTTTTTTTTCAAAGAGAAGGGGGTGTAACGATGCTCTGATCGTTTAACAGTTCGAACCGTGGGAGTGTCAATATTTGCGCATCCACTTCAACAACGTGACGGCCAAGTGGGATTCAGAACGGCTATTTAAGGCGTGTGAATAGCGGAATTAGATAGTCTTGTAGCTAGCGCTCTAGGCTCCCTGACTCGCCGGTGTAGTGAACCTGCTAACCAACCGGGACAGAGAGATTTCCGTATTGAGGATCATACTCTATACTTAGCCAAGCGGAACCCGTCGGTATTGTGTATTGAACATTGCCATGGGTCTGCACAGCTAAATATTTTGTTTGCGAGCGTATTCGGAGCTTTCGCTGAATTGAAGCGAAAGCGAGTATAAATCTGCGCGCGATCGATTTCCCCCATTTCGTTTCTTATTAGTACTAATTAATTTCTTTTCTTTTATAGACGTTCGCCGAGGACTTTGTTCATCGCGGGATCCAGACAGGGACGTAGAATTTGTTTTAGTTTTATTCATTGTATAAGTGTACAACGTAGAATTCCTTTTTATTTATTGTAGATATACTAAATTAATAGATTTATTTTTATTTTAAACCTGTGTTTTACTGAGTCTGTCGCCCCGAAAGAGCTACCCATCACACGCTGAAAGTCTCTATTGTAAATCTCATGAACTTCTTCTTTATCTTAGGAGGCAGCAACTACTCCTATCTTATGCTAGCAGAATTTTGTCGAATCCGACTAACCCTGTATTTAATCTTCTGACTTCACCAAGACCTGGACTCGTAACCTCGGCAAGATGTATACTTTCAATCCCACAGATCCTAAAACCCTTATGCCAAGACACAAAATCCTGGTCATGGTCTAGAACACCTCCTTTTCTAAACACTTCTCTTTGTAAATTTAATAAGCAACAAACAAATAATAATCATTTTTCTACAAGCTTTCAAGGATATTGTGATTACGTCTCACTATGATAAGGTGCTTTATACCGATGCATCCCGAAACGCTAGAGTTAGCTGTTCTGTCACTACAGTTGATACAGTGCTGCGACAATACCGAATATCCAATGAATGTAGCGTATTTTCAGGAGCACTTTAGTATTTCAAAAGCTCTCGAGTTTCCTTTTGACAATCATCAAAGTGTAGCTCTGTGAACCGATTCCTTATCGTAATTCATTCGTTAAAAATTATTTACAATCAACTTTATTTAGTGTAAAACATATTAGAATCGATTCATCTCCAAACTTCCCGAGGAACTTTAATAACAATAATATGGATGCCTTCTCATATCGGTATCCAAGGAAATGAGATGGCTGACAGCGCTGCAAAAGGAGCATCTACATCCAACTAACCCGTCTAAAATATACAGCTCCAATAAGTTTTAAAATCAAAATTCAAAAGGAATATCCAAGACAAGTGGCAGGAACTTTGGATCACCAAAAACACAAAGCTCACAGAAATACAACCTAATGTTTACAGCTATTTATCCCTAACATCTCTGAACAGAAAAGAAAGGATAGCAGTACGAAGATTGAGAATAGGACACACACGCTTGACACACGGTCATCTTATGTCCTCTACAGACCAACAGTTATGCTGTCACTGCAATGATATTCCTATTACCGTCAAGCACATCCTCACAGAATGTCAACACTACCAGGCCACCCACATTGCCAACAATATAACCTACAGTCTAGAAGAACTTCTGAACTGTTCAAGCCGACTCAAGAGCCTAATAGACTTTTTAAAGACTTCTCAATTGTTTAACAAAATATAATTCACACAATATTTTTATTCTTTACTATTGTAAACTCTGTATCATAACTTTGTAGGTGCTATTGTAAACCTTTGCTCCCGTGTCCATGACCTAAGGTGTCAAGACACGTTAATTAAAAAAAAAATTCTTTCGGCACTTTACATGTTTCAATTTTAATATCTAATAATCTTAGCACAACGAACCACACCATACAATTTTGTGGTGATAAAAAGCAAATTATATCACAGTTACACATGAGTCAAATTCTTGTATACAGGGTGATTCTTTGGGAGTTCTAATTAGACATTTTAGAGAAACGTGACATAATTAATATCTGACAACCTTTTTGTTCATGGATATGACGAATTTTATTATGAAACAGTATTATAATACAATTATAATAATAAAATTATAATTATATGTTATAATAATAAAATTGCAATTTTTTTTGTATAGATTATTTTAGACAGAAATGTCTACAAAGGGATTTTCGATTGAATAGAAGGGCATATGAAGAAAAGATGTAAAGAAAATATGTAGAAGGAAAAAGAGAGACATGTTGAATAGAAAATACAACAAATTACAGATTATAATAAAAGAAGAGAGACTAGAAAATTTTACAAGGAAACCAAGTAATACACCCAAGTATACATGACAAGATCAACAGTTTGCAAGGACAAAAATGGGTCAATTATCAGCAGAAAAGAGGAAATAATGAAAAGGTAAAAGGAGCATTTTCAAGAGCTGTTAAACCCACAAAAATAACAAAACGAAGATGAAAAAAGAATTCACCACACAACAACCAACATTGGAAGAAACGATAAACGTCATAAAACATCTAAAAAATAACAAAGCACCTGGCACAAATGAAATAACTGCAGAACTAATAAAAAATGGTGGATATGCACTACGGAGGCGTATACATAAATAAATTAATCGAGCGCATATGGACAATAGAAGCCATCCCAGAAGATTGGAAAGTAGGAATCATACTTCCTATGTACAAAGGAGGAGACAAACGACTTTGCAAAAATTATAGGGGCATAACAGTTTTAAATGTCGTCTACAATATATCAGGAATTAAATACAGTCGCTTGGAATCGTTTTCGGAGGAGATAATTGATGAATACCAATGTGGCTTTAGACCAAAGAAGTCAACTATAGACCAAATACATATGTTAAGAGATATACATGAAAAATGTGTTGAAAATTACATACCTATTTACAACTTGTATATTGATTTCAAGCAGGCGTTTGATGGAGTAGATCGACAAAAGATGTTGAAGCAACTATCTATATTAGGGATACCCATTAAGTTGGTTAAACTTATACGAATGACTCTGGAGGGTTCCAAAGCTATGATAAGAATAGATGAAGATATGACGCAGGCCTTTGATATTGAAAATGGAGTTAGACAAGGTGATGCCTTATCAACAACACTTTTTAATCTAACTTTAGAAGCTGTTGTTAGAAAACTGGATATAAACGGCTGTATTAATACAAGATCAATGCAAATATCCGCATATGCGGATGATGTTGCCATAATAAGCCGCAACAAAAAGGTATTAAGCGAAAAAGTTATAGAATTGAAACGAGAAGCTGCTACGTTTGGTTTATATATTAATGAAAGCAAAACAAAATATATGGAGTGCACAAAATCAAATCAACATGAGAATCTGAAGGTACACAACCATACCTAAAAATATGCCTCCACTTTTTCCTACCCAGGCTCAATAATAAATGATAACAACATTAGTCAAGAAATACAAGCACTGATTATTACCGGTAATAAGTGCTTTTATGCATACAAAGACTTAATGAAAAGTAACTTTCTGAATCGTAAGTCTAAGCTTAGAATCTACAAAACAGTAATTAGACCAGTGGTCACATATGGATGTCAAACGTGGACCCTCTCAACCACTGATGAAAATCAACTGAGAATATTTGAGCGCAAAATAATAAGGAAGATATTTGGACCAACCCAATGCAGCGATGCTTCGTGGAGAATTAAAATAAACCACGAGCTGGATGAACTAATGCAAAGCGCAAATATTGTTAGATTTGTAAAGTCACAAAGACTAAACTGACTGACAGATAATCGAGCTGTAAAAGTAGTCCAGAGATGGAAGCTCCAAGGAAACAGAACAAGAGAAAGGCCCCGTAAAAGATAGATAGACGACGTAGAGAGGGATCTCAAAATTATGAACATCAGCCAGTGGCGAAGGAAAGTATCCGACAGGAAAGAATGGAAGAACATTGTTAAGAAGGCCAAGACTCACAAAGGGTTGTAGCGCCATTAAAAGAAGAAGAAGATTCTTTTAGTATTGGTTATGTATATGTTATGACGTTATTGGATAGAACTTTAAATGTGTATTAGTCCTAAAACTATTTTAATTATTAAACAAAATAATTTATATTTACAATAATTTTTTGAAAACGGATAGATGTTTTAAATGTTTGAGATTAATTGTGCATATCTAAATCATCCTAAATTTTCAGATACTAATTAAGTCGTTTTTCCAAATTTCCAAATAATTGGAACTCCCAAGTAATCACCCTATATATATATATATATATATATATATATATATATATATATATATATATATATATATATATATATATATACATATATATAATATATGTATTTAAATTATGGCAAATTTTTTTTTAACTAGTATTTGCTGATCTTAGCTTATTTTCAAACATTAACATATAAAGGACTTATATTATATCTATAAATATTTTCCTACCTTTTTACGTAATTCACAAAAGTAATATTTATACATTTAAATAATATATTTTTGTAATCAAATCGACTGTACGTACACCGTTTGATTGAGATTGTTATCACGTTTGTTATATCAAGCTACGAAATATTATTTTAAGTAAGCTAATATCCCATTGCAAGATCACTACGTTCATAACACAGTTAATTAAAATCACGTTTTTACATACATTTAAGAATAGTAGACAACATTGATAACAGATTGCCAGTCAAAAAGCGGCCGCAAATAGGCCTATGTATAATTAAATTAACGGTAATTAATTTTTGACCAAAACATTTATTTGGTTCTTTTATTTTTTAAATAAAATACGCTGCTTATGACGTATATGCATGTTTTTTTATATCAAATTAAAATTATTTTTTTAATATGATGATATACTGTTGTATGAGAAAAAATGGTTGCAAATTGGGGTTGCCAGCTGTTAAAAACGCGAGGTATCAAAGATAAAGTACATTCACAAAAAATAGAATTTTAAATGTGCATAATGCACAATATTATTTGTACGTTTGTGACAATCCCTATGTTGTTCAAGAATTTAAGCATCAACATACTTTTAGCATAAACCTGTATAATTGGTTTTATAATATAAAATCCACATAAACTGTGGAATTGCCTGCTCGTTTAAATGGTGTTGATTACTTACATTTTCTGCAAAATGTTTTACCTGATTCGTTAGATGTCTTTAAATATTCGCCAAAAACTTATGGTTTCTACATAACGGCTGTCCGGTCCACTTTAGCAAGACTTTCTTGATAATAACTACGAAGACCACTATATTAAAAAAGGCTGTCTAGATGCTTGGCCAGTAAGGTCGCCGGATTTTAATCCTTGCGATTATTTTGTTTACTTTTACAAGAACTTTTACAAGAATTCGGCGTTTTCTAAGCAAAAGGGCAAATTTATGCATAGAGACTAACGGTCATCAACATCGAGCATATTTTGTAATTATCTACTTTTGATAGTTTTGTTTTTGTGTTAGTTTTGTTCCGAGTTAATAAATACTTTGTTTTTAAAATCCTTTCAATAAAATTTTATTTTAATTTGATTTTCTGCTTTTTTCCGAGTTTTATGCTGCATTAACTGAAACAAAAAACAATTCATGACAAAAAACCGAAAAATGTATCAAATCGATTTTTTTAGAAAACAGTGTATCGTACCGACTTAAGGTAGTAGTATCTTTTAGTACTAAAACACTCGAAAATTTAATAATCTGGTATAATGAATGATTAAAAGATAAAGATAAAAAAATTATGCGCTAAAACAACCGTTCACGTACCCAAAATGGACGCCTATGACCGGTACTAGATATTCTCAATTGATGAAATAGATTCAACTCTGGATGATAAATAATCGCACCAGTTTTCATTTTTCTAACTAGAAGCTTTCTGGAGGTATTAAAAAAACCAATTACAAGTCGCCATATTCAAAGAGCTCTAGCTCCCTTAGGAAGTATTTTCGGACTAGGTGAATTGAGTTAAATTGTCATAAAATTATCTGAGGAATCTTTAGTCTTCGTTTGTCAGGAGAGTTTTTGGACACCCTGTATAAACGTTTACAGTAAACACGGTACAGTTAAAAGTGCAAAGTAAATTTTTAAAACACGCTCATAAAACATTCAATATCACAGCCTACTTTACTTATGATCAGATGGAGTATCAAAGATATAGGAAGAAGAAAAATAGATAGATGTAGAACATTTTCTACATATCTAAAAAATTCGAATCATTGATTTCAACATAAAGTTATTTCCATAAATAAAACATTATATTACTCATAAAAGGTTTTATATTGTAATATTTTATTAAGTGAATTTATTTTTCTCTCTATTGAGTTTAGCTTACATACTTCATATATTTAACTTGATTAACAAACGTTTTGATTTCGTTAGTAACAAGACATAGTTACATATATATATAAAATTATTTACCAATTTTCCCTACATGATCAGACTTGTGTGTGGGTGTTTGTATGAGGCTGGTCTTGCTCATTAGCCCCCGCAATCTGATTAGCTGGAGTGTAATACTGAAACAAAATTAAATGTTATTAATAACGTCCTTGATTAAATTGACAAATATATTTAGGAAGGTCACATTAATTTGGGAAATACACTTATTTACAATTAAAGCTATAAATTTGACAGGGACAAAGTCAATTGTTTATCTGATATAATGTAAGGAACTTCTGTGGATATGAAAAAACCCAACATTTTTATACATTTTTATATAACGAAATATCATGTAATTAGCATAAGAATAAAGTTTCTATTAGCAAGGAACTTGGTATAGGGGAAAATAAATAATACGCATACAAAAATAAATATAGTGCTTTTCCACCTTAAATAACTATTAAACTTCTAATTTTTAGGGAAAGCGCAAAAACACGTATGGAAATAATAAAACACCTTTAACATTGTAATTATTTTTAGTACTATTTTTTGAACATAATCAATAGATTATTAATTTCTCTTGCCATATCTGATACTCAATACGTTAACACTCCTACGTATATGAGTGGCGCACCCAGAATTTGTCTGAGGGAGGGGTTTTGAAAATTTTTATGCTACCTTCATTTTTAGTCCCTAAAATTTGGGTTTTAGTTTAGTTTAAAGTACTAAAGATAGCACTGTCAAAGATTCACGTATCTATTATCCTGCCTACCAACTAAAACCACGTTCTCTTACTTGTGCGCAGTTGACTGTCGCACGTATCGTACTCCGAAAGTGGGGTGGCCTCTGTAAGGATGACTACATTTTTTGAACACTCCCTTCTCTTTTCTAGATCTTATCTATTGTACTAAAGCTATTCTTTTGTGGCATTTTAAAGTAATGACTATTTTAATGGGAATAAGCCACAATTGAAGGTTAAAATAAGTATATTGACGTTTGATATTAATCCAACTTGTAAATACAATACATTTTGGAGACGGTTATCGCCGTATTCCCGTTCTCCTTCAGCAATCCTCACTGTACAAGGCAAGCTCCTCCTCCAAACCTCTCGATTCCATCGCTCTTCTAATTCATTCATTCCATGAGCGTCGAGGTCTATCTTTCTTTCTTTTTCCAAAGGGCTTCGATGTGTGAAGTTTTAGAGACCCGTTCGTTAGGCATTCTTAATAGGTGTCCAAACCATTTTGAACCTCTTCTTTCTATACTGTCAATGACCGTTTCTGTAACATTCATGTTATTTTTTATAGATTCGTTGGTCTTCCTTTCCTGCCTTAATGTTCTAGCACTTCTTCTCAAATAATCCATTTCAATTGCCAACAATCTTTTCTTCAGGTCTCTATTAATTATTATCTATACTTCGGAGCGTAACAAAGAACTGATTCAAACATGGTTTGCCCTATTCTTTTTTTGTGTCTTTTGGAAATGTTGCGATTCCACCATAAAGAGTTTAGACATCCTATAATTTTACGTTCCTGATTAATTCGGTGTTTAATTTCGGCTTCTCCCAAGCCGTTCTTAGATCTGGTTTCCATTAAAAACCCATGTACTTCAGAACGCCACTCGAGTAACCTCTTCAATATTTTTTCTTCTGATAACCATCTTACCTCTGCGTGTAGCAATAACTAAATATGATCATTTCCCATTTCAGAGCATAGTTTTGAAAATAAACGTGAGTTTAAGGCTCGATATTTTATGAAATTGACTATCTGAACGGCTTTATGGAGAACATGTTTAAATTCATCTGGCCTTCGATTTGCTATCAAAGCTTCTCTGTAGATACTACAATGGGTAAAAGTACAATTTTCTGCAACCAGTTTTACTTTGGCAGTTACACCTCCATATTTTCCTATCATGGCTCGGGTATCATCCGAACAGAAACCAACGCATTGTTTCCAGTCTAGTCCATTTTCCACAAAAAAATCATTGATTTTCTTCGGCAGTAGTTTGTTCCGTTAACGCCTCACAAAATAACTACTCTTCTTTGATTTACATAAACCATAAGCTGAGCATAGTTTGTTACATCTGTGATCTCCTCACGTATTATTGCATTCTCCCCAAAAATATACGTTACCATATCTTGTGCGACAGGCAGAACTAGCTCTATACAGATGGTATGTGCTTTTCCGCACTTCGTATTTCTTAAACTCACGAGAAAAGATGCCCCTACTGGTTTTTGGTTGCCGCCGGTAAAATTCGACAGTAATTTTTTTGTGCATTTTCTCCGTTAACTTACGAACGAAGTAATCCTTAGGTTTATTCTCCAACACTGAATGTTTTATATTGAAGTGGCGTTTTAATAGCGAAGGTTTCATACACTTGTTAGAAAGAATTTCCGAACAGATTACACATTGGGGCCTTAGCTCATCATTTATATTCGTGAATGTAAATCCCATATTAATGTATTCAGGATCATATTTCCTAACCGCCACTTTTATTTTTTTGAAAGAACTCCTTTTGTCATCACCCTGTATAGGATTCGACTCTAAAGTGGAGCTCAATGGACCGGGATTTTCAGAAAAAAGCCACTAAAAATTTACACTAATTAGTAACAGCTAATTACTCGTTTCGACAAAACCAACCACAACGACTGACGGCCACGAGGAAACTGATGACGTGAATGGACGTGAATCAAAGGCGATGACAATTTGCCGTGATTCCAGTGTTACCAACAATGAATAAGACATTGCGCGCTTGTGGTTTCAAACTCACAGCGTTGCCATGCACAACGTAAAAGATAGCATTTGTTAGTAAATTTTATTAAAATTGTTCGGTTCTTTTAGTTTATAGAGTATCACCTTTAAGTGCTTTGCGTACCACCTGTGGTACGCGTACTACAGTTTGAGTACGGCTGATTTAGACTTTGTATAGTTACATAACCCTTTTTGTTTTTTAGCCAGGATTTACACCATCGATTCAGTGGATCATTTACAGTAAAGTAATATATTTACTATCTGACCCACCACTTTATTCTAGTCGTAAATAAGTCTTTTATGTATTTTTAAAAAAGTAATAAATAGTTGAATAAATACTCTTACAATAAAAATGAATTTGTATTCTGTGATTTAAAATTATCGTTATCATACCTAGCATATTAAGCACAAATATAGTAAATGTATTCTTAATCATTTTGAATAAAAAATGTATTACAACGATTAAAATATTTATAAAAATATTAATATTAATAATATAATAAAATATTTAACTTACAGCTTGGTTTATAAATTATCGGAAATCTGGGAATCCATTGAGTCTTCTAACTCGTTGGCGTTGACCCTTTCTATTACAGTTTCAGTATCACTTTCTATTATCCCATCCAACTTCCACATTTTCTCTTCTATTTTTATTACATGGGCAATAGCGATTCTTCCAATCTGTAGGATGTATTGATCTATACTGGTTTGTAATAAGGCATTAAACATCACCAATTTTAAATGTTACGTTCTCTCGGCAACATATCTCTTTATTTGAGCTCAAATTGGTTCGATTGGATTTAACTTGCAATGGTAAAGTCTTCTTCTTCTTAAAGTGCGTCTCCCTACGAAGGTTGGTAATCATAATGGCAATGGTAAAGTCTTCTTCTTCTTAAAGTACCGTCTCCCTACGGAGATTGGCAATCATAATGGCAATTTTTATTTTTGAACTTGCTGCTCTAAATAAACAATCGATCTGCATTGATACCAATTAAGTAGATTCTTCAACCATGAGTTCTGCCTTCGGCCAACAGATCTTCTTCCTTGAATCTTTCCCTGTATTATGAGTCTCAAAATTTCATATTTTGGTCCCCTCATCACGTAGTCTAGGTATTCCAGTTTTCTGGTTTGTATAGTGTTGACTAGTTCTGTTTCTTTACCAACCCTCTACAGTACATCTTTTTTTGTAATTCTATCAGTCCATGATATTTTGAATACTCTGCGGTATAACCAGAGTTTGAAAGCCTTAATTCTCTTTAAATTGCATTTTTTAATGTCCAAGTCTCAGCTTCATATAATAATATTAAAAATATATAACAACGAATGGTACGTAGTCTGATCTCCAAATTTAGATTTTTGCACGTTAGGAGTGGCTTCAGTCGTATAAATGCTGATCTGGCAATCTCTATTCACCTGTTTATTTCCGCAGTATGATTATTGGTTTCATTGATCAAAGTTTCCAAGTACTGATATTTTTCTACTTGTTCTATTTCAAAATAGTAATATTATGAAGTCTAGCCATTTATTCAACAGCACATTGACGATATCTACCACCATCCTTCTTGATTATTGTCAGTAGTTCTGTTTAACCCTATCCTTTGTTAATCAAATACATTTTTCTTATAGTTTTTTTCTCTGTATGATGAATTTTTTAGTAGTCATCGTTCTGTCATCAGAAATGCTATGACATCAATACTATGACAGTATTACTAGCAACAGGCTGGAAAATATTCTCGAAACACTTCACGAAGAATATGGAGTTCATATCTTAATTCTATTTCAAGATTTTCTTTGATATAAACACTAGGGCATCATTTTGCAGGAAAACAGTATCGCTACCAATATGGGTGACAATTAGACGTTAGCCCTTACCTGTCGGTGCTCGCATTTCTGTCGATTAACCTTCAACAGAGGCTTGTCTTACATTTTTTACTGTTGTATCTTGCCAAAATTTGGCGACTCTATGTCGGTTCTTGTCGAGGTTATAAATGTTTCGTTTTGCCGCACGATATTCCCGAATTAAGCGTAGATAATTACGTCGCCTAAATAATCGATAATAAACAACCGACTAACCTATAAACTTGATAACTACCAACCAGTGGAACAGGCCGGATTCAGGAAAGGATACAGCACAATCGACCATCTACATGTGCTTAAAATCTTAATTGAGAAAACCAATGAATACCACCTTTCGCTGTACTTAGCATTCGTAGATTATGAAAAGGCTTTCGACAGCATTGAACACTGGGCGGTGGAAGAAGCTCTGGTCAATAGTAGCATAGATTCAAGATACCGACAATTGATACATGATATTTACCAAAACGCAACCATGACCGTAACGTCATTCTGGATTATCTGTCGTCCATAATTCTGGACGACAAATTAATAACGGATAATATAAAAGTTAAACGAAGAGTCCGACAAGGCGATATAATTTCACCTAAACCTAAACTGTTTACCTTGACCCTCGAAGATATAATAAAATCAACAGATTGGGAAAACAGAGGAATATGTATTAACAAAAAGTACCTAAATCACCTTAGATATGCGGATGATATACTCCTGATCTCCTCGGAACGACAAGAACTAGAATTAATGCTGAATGAACTTCATGAAAAATCACTGCAAAGAGGCCTAAAAATTAACTTCAACAAAACAAAAGTAGTGACAAACACGGAAGATTAAGAGGCAATAAAAATACAAACAGAAAAAATAGAACAGGTAAATGAGTATATCTATCTAGGACAAGCAATCAGAGCTAACAGAGAAAATCAAACAGCCGAAATATCGAGACGAGTAAGAATGGGATAGGCAGCGTTCGGCAAACTTTCTTACGTTCTAAAACATCAAACAATCCCTCTATACTTACGAAGCAAGGTATATAACTCCTGTATAATACCGGTGCTCACCTACGCAGCACAGACATGGACATTTACACAGGCCAATTTGGATAGGATAAGGAAGGCACAAAGAGCGATGGAGAGGCAAATGTTGGGTATATTACTTAAATATAGAAAACGTAACCAGTGGATCAGAACCAGAACAAAGACAGTAGACGCAATAGAACAAGCAACAAAACTGAAATGAAAATGGGCTGGACACAATGAACGTCTCCAAGACGGACGATGGAACAATGCCATCGGAAAGTGGCGTCCATACAATGCAAAGAGATCAAGAGGCAGACCACAGCTGAGGTGGAAAGATGACATCAGGAAACAAGGAGGTCCCACATGGCAGAGAACAGCTCAAGATAGGAAAAGATGGAGAGAACTGGGGGAGATCTACATCCAACAATGGAAGTATAGAGAATAGGTTCAAAAAAAATTACGTCGCCATGATATTATTGTTTCATTATCTGTTAAAATAAAATTCCGGCATCGTTTTATATATCAAAAGTTAAGATAATGCAATGTAATGTAATTCTTTTCGCAATAATTCACAAATAAAAATAACATTTAATTGATAATACTTACCTTTGCTGGTACTGTTTTTGAATTTAGTTTTTGATTGGTTTTTGGCTCTACTTTACTAAACGCTCTCCGCAACTAGTAATGTTTGAAATATGCACTCTTTCACATAATATTTCACAACTGAAAAATTATATGTCGGTTAGAAGACTTCCATACCACTGTACTTAAGTGATATGAAATGTTCACTGAATTTACAATGTACAATGCACGTGTTAGAACAAAAACGAAGGGCGGTCACTCCCACAAGGTCGTGTCCGTTTGTTTTTTCCATATTTTTTAGGCCACAGCAAACACCGGTGTCCGTCGTAAATATAAGTGCTTACATAACGCTAAATTTAATAAAACAAGTAATTTTCATTGGATTTTGGACTTAATCACTAAAATATTTTGGTCCACAATATTATATTTTATATAAATATACTTCCCGCTAAACCTGTAAGTTTACAAAGTTTACTATCTATTAAAAAACAGAATGACGGGACAAGTAATGGACTATATTGTAATATATTCAATACTGGGACTTTATTTACAGGTAGTCAATATATTACAAAATTTACGATGTATTAAAAGTAAATATTAGCACAAATCATTACGTCACCAAACCAACGTAGCTACTTGCCTTGTCTATAAGAGACAACATCTCATTAGCTTTATAAGATATCCAAACATGCTCTGTGATATGTACATGCATCAATAAACACAGGTAAATCAAAACTTTTGCCAAAATAGTAAACAATGATAAAATAACCGTTATGATTCTAAGATAATAAGGCTAAAATCAAGATTTAGATGAACGTATTATTTTCCAAAAAATTAGAGGGCATATGACAAATAGTTAGAGGAGCCTCATTTTCTCGTTACTTCTTTATCCTCTCAAATTCCCATCGAAAGATCTTTTAAAATTCGTTCTCTCCGTGCATTTATTTTGAACAGCTACTGAAATAAGACCAGGGAAATAAGCAAAAAAAGTACCCTGTTTGTGACACTCGTGCGGCAACCGATAGTGGTTTTGAGTAGTATGGATCTCTACAAGAATAACCTATATGTCTCCTGCTGTCGATTTTTTGAACTTATTTAATTATTAACAAAGTAGGGTCAAAAAACGATAAGTTTTGGATTATTTCATCTATCAGCAAAAAGTAAAGCATTTGAAGCAAATTTGAGAAGAATAGAAACTCATATAAAACCCTTCAAAATGGTGTGTTCCAAACGTTTCTATCTTTATTTGTTGCTTAGAAAGTTGCAAAATGAGTCAAAAATTTTGGTTTTTTATTAATGTTGATAACTTTTTTTAAAATAAACTTATAACCTTTATATTACACACAATGTTGGATCTTTTGGTACTTAAAATAAAATCAAAATTTCAAGTCGATCGGTCAAACAGTTTAAAAGGTATTTAATTTGTTTATACCAAATTAAATTTTTTGGCAACAATATAAGTCAGAAAATTAAATAGGTATATTAAATATACGGATAGATTCTAAAAGAAGAAAATTTATGTCATTAATATTATTAAAAACAAAATGATGAATGCAATATTTTTCGAATTTTTCACGTTAAAAGCGTAAAGTATGTTCTTTCAGATGACCCTAATCATCATCATCATCATCAATCAGCCCTGAGTTGTCCATTATTGAACATATTCCTCCTCTAGACTTTTCCATCTGCTTCTGTTCTGCGCCTCTGCTGTCCAATTGGTCACGATTCTTTTGAGGTCGTCGGTCCATTGCGTTGGGGGTCTTCCTCGGCTTCGCGTGTCAGCCCGTGGTCTCCACTCAAGCAATTTTTTTGTCCTACTGTCGTCTTTCATTCTTGCAACATGTCCTGCCCATCTCCATTTTTGCCTTGTAATATGTTCGATAATGTCTTCCACTACGGTTCGTCTACGAACTTCCTCGTTTCTTATTCTATTTCTTAAGTTTATTCCAAGCATTGATCTCTCCATCTTTCGTTGTGTCCTTCTTATATGATGACCCTAATACGGTCTCTTAATTATTATAAACAAAGCTGCTATCAATTTATAAAAAAAGGCACTTACTTCGTCCCTAAGTATCCTAGGTCAACTTTTTTCTTTATCTTTTTAAATTTGAAAAAAATTCAGTCTGTCAAAATATCAAAAAGTCAGTTTTTTGCAGTCAATGGTTAAAAAGTTTTTTTAATTGTTTATAAGCAAAAAATTGACATGTTTTTACCAAATTATTTTGTAATATTTAAAATTATTTTTCCTCATTTTTTTTTTAATATTAATAATGGAATAAATCTTCTTTTAGAATCTATTTGTATATTTAATATACCTATTTAATTTTCTGATATATTGTTGCAAAAAAAAATTAATTTGGGATAAACAAATTAAATTACTTTTTCCGTCGACCATCCATTTATGATCAATTTTAACACCCTCAAAATCATTGATTAATGACCCCTATTAATAAATGATTTTCTATTAATGAACGATTTTATTATAGGCAACACAACATACATTGCTTGCATAAATTAATTTAACCACATTTAACGCTCTGTGATTGGCAGTGACCTGTGGTGTAGGCAACCAAACATACCTATTTATATTCCCACTAACAAATTATTTAAAATGAAGTAGCCGCTGTAAGTACTGTCTGTCATTGTATGTCATTATTTATCGTTAAGTAAATAAAGTAAAATAAATAAATTTAAACTAAGATATTTTTATTTCTGAAAAGTATGGTCGACGGAAAAGTTTTGTAACGAACTCGTGAATTAAAATGCCGATTAACAATCTCGAACATTAACGCACTCGCTTCGCTCGCGCGTTAATATATCTCAATTGTTAATCGCCCTTATTAATACACTTGTTGGTTAAATAACTATTAAACTCTTTGACCGATCGACTTAAAATTTTAATCATATTTTAAGCACCGCAAGACCAAACATTATGTGTAATATAAAAATTATAAGTTTATTTTAAAAAAAAATTATTAACATTTATAAAAAAACGAAATGTTTCACTTATTTTGCAACTTACTAAGCAACACAAAAGGATAGGAACGTTTTGAAAACGCCATTTTGAAGGTTTTTATATGACATAAATTATTCTCTTCTCAAATTATTTTTAAACGCTTCACTTTTTGCTGACCTTACTTTGTTAATAATCAATTCAACAAAAAATCGAGTGCAGGAAACATATCGGTTCTTGTTATAGAGGTCCATAGTACTCAAAACAACTGTGGATTGCCTGGAGAGACGAGTGTCACGAAAAAAAGCTTATTTTTTTGGCCTAAACTTCCATATTTCTGTTAAATACCTATTTAAATTATGACATATTTAAATGTGTAAAGTTATTTGAATGAGAATATTATCCCTTTTTTCTGTATAATTAGGCCAATTAACTTTTGGTATTCATAAAAAAAGACAAAAAACCATTAATTTGTAAAGAAAAAAACTAAAAAAAATATATCTAGTGTATTTGAAATTAATAAAATCTGGCACGACAGGTCCATATACAATAAGTTGTTTCGTATTTTGTACGAAATCGTAGCTTTATGGAAGACAATGTAGGAACAACGGTCTCGGTTGCAAGTTGACACAAATAGCATGCAAGATATATTCAGATAAAACTCCGACAAAATCAAAAACTCATTTTAAACAATAATTTCATAATTTCAGTTTCGATGAATTGGAATGAAATGGAATATCTTTAAAATGTACGTGACTTTTTGTTGAAATAATAATAAAAATAATGTCAAAGAAAAACTTTATTTGTAATTAACCTTTTTTAAAGATAATTTAAGTCGTTTCTTTAATTTCATATTTTAGTGTTAACAATATACAGGCTTTACAAAAGGTTGGTCATAACTTAAACAATATATTGTAGAGCAATAGCTTGTTTACTTTCCAAACTTTGCAAAAAGCTGATTTAGAAATCGACTTAAAAAGGATATGGGAAACGTAATAGATAAAAGTCGATAAACTGTGACAAATTTAATTAAAATAGAAAAGATACAGATGTGTTTAGATGAAATTAAACCACAACTAATTTTAATGAGAACCACAATTTTATTTTCTTTTGACGGTTGTATTTCCAATCCTGAAATAGTTTAAAAAAAATCTGCAATTATTGGGAAAATGATAGATGATTTTGGTCTATACCACTGCGACCTTGTCAAATCTATTGTGGTCTTCTAGCCCTAGATTACATTCTTTAGCCTGACCCTTTTCAAAGGTCTAAAAACTTTAAGAATTTTGTTCGCGTAATGAAAAGAACCACTCATTTGTCAGGCTGTCACACTGATATAAAATGTACTCTGCTGTTTCTTATTCTAGGTGACAGAGTCTGCATAGGTCATCATCTGACAATCTCATCTAACAGTGATCTGTTAGTAGACCTACTATGGCTTTGATTGTTTTCTTGTCTTTGCTTATTCGGTTTAATCTAAATTTTAACGATTATTCTGTAATGAATTGTTTCGCCTGTCTTTGTCTTGGTGAAGTAGTCCATCATTACTTTCTTCTAGCAGTTCTTGTTACTGCCTTCGCAATACCACAAAACGATTTTGGTCCAACGAATGGCATTGATAGCCTTGTTTGGCCATGTCATCATTCAATCTCCTGATGCCAATTATAATGTAGCTTCGCCTACTTTAAAAATTTTTAACTGTTTGTCCTTATGTAGTGTAATGTAATGTAGAATTTTATGTTTATGACATTCTATGATTGTTGGATAGGCCAAAATCGACGAAATGCCCCTGAAGATGCTCTAGGAAGCGAAAGTACTTGGGCAAGATTTAATTAATAAACTGTGCTCGATATCTGCCTTTTATTTGATCAAAGTTCATTTATTCGAGCATTCAACCTTATATCAAAATACAGATTGAAAGGATGGTTGCCAACATCCGAAACGGATAGGAGCTACAAGAAGAAGAAGACTATTTCATGTAAGCCGATGATGTTAGAAACAAACTGTTTTCTAAACGACATAGTAACACTCAGCGCAATCACCTAAGAACCAGGTACCCACTGTTTAGTCTGAATGTATAAACACAATGCTGCTTACATGCAAACAAAGATGTTTTAATTTGCGTTGAGTTTGAGTCGAGTCAGACACGACTAAATCATGACAATTTTTAGATAAATCATCATTAGCCATTTTAAGTCCGCTGCTGAAAATAGACCTCCTGTGAATAATTTAAATACATCCAAACTTGAGCACCCTGAATCCAGTTATGCTGGATGTGATTGATGTCGTTCGATCACCTTGTTGGAGGGCATCCTCGATTACGATAAACATCGTGTCTAGGTCTCCATTCTAAAATGTTCTTGTTCCATCTTCCATCTTTTACTATGGCAACATGTTCTGTACAGATATAGCTTAGCATTTTAATTTTTTTAACTGCTTCCTTAATACCAGTTTTTCTTCTAATTATTTGATTTGAACGATAATATCAAACATTGATCTCTCTATTGCTTTCTGTTCCACTTGTCTCAATGTTGTTTAATCTTATTGATCATTTTTCTGGTAGTCAGTGTTTCTGCTCCATAAATTAGAACTGGTAGTACACAATGATCAAAGACCTTCCTTTTCAAGCACATGGGAATTTTAAGATACTATAGTAGAAAAGCTATATGATAATTTAAAATTACATATAAAAGTAGACGACCTCACAACGTGTTTCATCATCATCTTTGGCTCTACAAACCTGTGTGGGTCTTGGCCTGTTCAAGAATTAGTCTCCATTCCCCCTATCTTTCGCCCTGGCTTTCCAATTTCTGACCACTAGATTCCTCAAGTAATCTTCGACTTGAGTTTTGAATCTAGATCTTGGCCTGCCTCTTTTCCTGGTTCCTACTGGTTCTTGATATAATATCTGTCTTTGGGGTCACCAGTGTACATTCTTAGTGTCCTAGCCACCTTAGTCTATTAATTTTAATAGACCGGACGATGTTGCATTGCATTGATATAACTCAAAATTGTAGCGCCTGCGCCATATCCCGCTTTCTTTTACTCCTCCGTATATGTGCCAGTATTCTTCTTTCAAAGCGGCCTAACAGTTCTTCGTCGCTTTTTACCATAGTATATTCTTCTTTTAATTTCTACGCTTACTAGGTTGCTGTTATTTAGTTATGTTCGAAGATATATAAACTCCTAGACCCCTTTCAAATGTGTGTGCTTCTGTCACCAGATCTTGTGGTGGCGCTATTTGTGTGCTGTTCGTGACCTTCATGTATTTAAGAAGGTTGAAATATTCACGAGATATTGGTTTTTTATTTAGCGTATGGACTTTCTCAGTACGATAAATATACAAATACAATAATATTTACATATATATTAAATATATTATTTAAACACTAAAGATGACAGAATGAATGACACTAAATATTAAAGTCCAATTTACATAGCCATTCAATTGCTTCTGGGGAACATTCCGCAAAGTCCTGGAGGTTTCCACGGTAGGCACTATTCAAGCAGTCTGAAACACAATGGCTTATGGTCTGTCTAGATTTTCCGCAATCGCACTGTGGACTTTCTGCACGACCCCACCTGAACAGCGAATCAACACATTTACCATATCCGGTACGTATACGATTAAGCCTTGCCCAAGTGGACCGGGGCAGATTTGATCCGATGAAACCCTGAGTTGGGGTGGATATCTTAATATAGTCCGATTCTACTGTTGGCATCCATCTTGTTGTCCATTGCCTATGTATATCATAGGAATTACCAATTTTTCGGGCAGATCGTATTGGAGGATTTCTAGATCTCAGTCGCTGGTGCTCTTTTGAGATGTCTGGGATATCTTGATGTATTGGTAATTGTACGTTGGCTATAACTTTCTGGTACTCTCTCACTAATGCTGCTGTACGGCGTAGATCTGGTGGAGCAATATTGCTCAAAGTAGGCAGCCATCTCACTGGCGTTGGTTTTATTGTTCCAGTGATTATTCTCATGGTTTGGTTAAGTTGGACATCGATTTTGCTTGTATGTGCACTATTTAGCCATACTGGTGCACAATATTCTGCTACTGAAAAAACCAAAGCTAGAGCAGAGGTCCGAGGAGTATCTGCAGAAGCACCCCAAGTTGTTCCGGCAAGTTTTGATATTAAGTTATTTCTTGTTCTTAGTTTACCGGCTGTGTTTGTAAGATGACTTTTGAAGGTGAGTGTTCTATCAAGTGTGACGCCTAGATATTTGGGGTTGTTGTTATGTTTGATAGCTGTATCATTTAGAGTTACATTGAGAGTATCGCCCGCAAGCTGATTCGACAGGTGAAAGAGACAGGTTTCAGTTTTGCTTGTGTTAGGACAATATTGGTAGGAGATATTGGTAAAAATCGGTTTTCATGTTATAGCTTCAAAGAGTTGTGACTACTTCAGTTAATTATTTTATTGCTAGCACATATGGTTAAACATTTGACCTACCTTTATCTTATATAATGTATATTTAGGGAAAAAAGTAGCAGATAAATTTTTACATCCAATTTACAAATGGTTGTTTGTTTGATAGTATCTCTTAATTTTATAAATTGGTTTACAAAGGATACATGCTCTTAAAAATAATTTTCTCTTGGATTGAGATTAAAATAAGTGGATAAAGGGGTGTGCTGAACAAACAACAATAACAACGTTCTTGAAAAAATAGAGATGTGTGCTGGGGATATCTTAAATGATGTGACTATACCAATTTTAAAGAATAATGATTCCATGTGATGATTTACGTTGTTTTATATGAACTTTTTTTGAATCTACATTCATATGACGTGGACAGCTTTGAGCCTGAAATAAAATATTTCAAATTTAACATAATAGAAGTTAATTATATTAAGTTGTAATTTTGCTTTTTAAACGTATACATAACTGCATTGGCATCCATGTAATATTTTTAAATTAACCACAGTTGGGAATAAAATACTAGAGTATTGTAGTAGGTACCTTAAATTATTTTTTTGATTCTACGATTTTTAATATTACAAGTTTAGTTCACGAAAATAATTAGTATCTACAGTATTTTACGTCACCTGCTTCAAAATTTATATAATATTGGAACGGACTTTCATAGTTACTGGTCAAATGTCCAATGCTTATCCGATAGTAATTGCCATACTACAGTAAAACGGGGCCAATGGAAACAGTTTTGAGGTTTTCAGGCTTTGTCGTTAGGTTGCTATTTATCTAATCGGCCACGAAAAATATGCAAAATGTGTGTCTCGGCTAATAGGTTTAAGAACCTAGTGAGCACATTTGAAAAAGGTTCCCAAAAAAAAAATAAAAAAATAGTGTTTTTCTATTCACCCTCCAAACGGGGTGAAAGGAAACAATGCTTTGTTTTGCAAATTTGGAATTTATATTGTTTATTAAGTATGAAAATGTAGAAAAATATACAACTTTCTTACTTTAGGGAACACAAAAGTCCCTATTGCGTTGCATTAATTCTCACAGCATAACTTTTGTACTGTTATAGCTACAGGAACAAAAATTACATGTGTAGGAACAAATAAAAAAAAAATTTAACTTAAATCTAGATCTGCTGCGTTAATTCTCGCAACAAAATCTTCGTAAAAATAACAGATTACATTAGTTAAGATCATTTTGGTTGTGGGAAATTTAAGAATCTCCCTATTTGAACTGCTGGGCAGCTCGGAGTTATCAGATGTATGAATTTTACCAACAACTTGGTCAAGAGAGAAATAGCAAACGTCTGGTTTCGTGGGAAATTCATAAATAAACCCTGAGGATTGCTCGGTTTGGCGATGCCTCAAAAAAGTTTTGTAAATGTTATCGTTTTCATCAATGGTTTTAAAAAATTTTTCAATATAATACTTTAATCTTTCGTTTTTCCTAAAACTGATTGAAAACGCAACCAGCAATCAATCTGATAGTTGAATATACTCTTTGGAAACGGGATAAACATGTTTAAACATTCTACCTTTGTAGGAAAAACTATGAATAGGAACATTTGTCTGTCCAAGTTTTTGATTTTCAGCAATCTGGCGTAAAGGAATATTCATCTCATTATCTGATTCGACCTTCCCTTCACTTCTGTTAACGATCTCTTCATCTTCACTCGATTCATTTTCTTCTATATTTTTGTCGTTATGCGCATCTGAATCAAGCTCTTCGTCGTCACTTTCTTCTTCTCTAAAGTCTGCTCCAGTTACACTTTTACCAGCCACTGCGGCGACCTTCTTTCTCTTTCGTCGTTGTGTAGGAGTATCAGAATATCTCATGGATTTCAGCATATTAACCACTATATTGCTAATATGTTCCTCCACTTCTTAAACATTTGCAGTGTTGGCACTAGGGAGTCGGTTTAGGACTTGATCACGGTCTAACGGGTAGATCCCTCATTTTCAAAAACCAGATTTTTATATAAAACGTTTTTCTTGGTTGAGTCTGATGCTGTCCATCAACTCTTTAACAAAATGAGAAAAGCGATCTTTGGGTATAGTAGCTGCCCTTCTTTCTTCACCCATTTTCCACTTTTCAAGAATTTTTTGCCATGCTTCTTTTAAAGGGCGAAAAAAAGGCACATCAAGGCTGGTTCATATGTGTAGAATTTGACGGCAAAAAAATAAATGAGATATCATGTTCTAAACACTCGGTTACAATTTTGGGACTAAAACGGCTTGAAAGGTTGTCGCCGATTAGAATTTTTTTCCTCGCAAGTCCTAAAGTGCTGGAATTGCTAGTTTGGTGACCAAGAATAAAAAAATAATTGATATGTGGCAACACCGATCGCCTTTCTTCGCGCGAAGTTCCGATATTTTGAACATTCTCGATCGTCTGTCTGTCTGCATCTCCCCTTCTCAGTCCTCAGTTCTGACCGTGACCAGTCTTAGTCGAGTCAGTTTAGTCAGTCCTTCTGTACCTGTTAAATTGTGTACCACTAGTAAAATCCCACCCCCTAGGGAAGCGGGCCCTACAGGTTGAGAATCACTGAAGTAGCTGCTTAATAAAAGGCAAAGTTTCTTCTGCAACATCGATATCTACATGATATTTTGTTAATATTATTGGAAAAATGTTTGTTAGTTGATATAATTTTATGCTCACCGGGTTGAGTGTTTTTTCTGAAGCTGTAGAAGATTCTGCTGCATTAAATTCAACTTCTGCATCAGCAAATTACTACTCAATTATTATTTATATTTATTTTTACTTACCACAGCCAATCAAAAAGTACAGTAGTTACACTGTATACTAGTATTACCAAATTAGCCTGCTTGCTATAAGCGTCACAAAATAAAAATAAAATCAACAAAAATTGTTACGTTTAATTATATATCAAATATCTATATGAGATTGCGATCGGGTATTCACATGACTTCCCGGAATTGCTCTAGTTATATACTTCATATAAGGGCTAGGTCAACTTTAATTTTACCAGTTGAATGATTTTAACATGACTTACAAAGCCAAAAAGTGCTATCTTAACAATTTGATGCAGACAGGAAGATTTAACTAAGTATTCAGCATATAGGATGAATATTCTAAGCACAACGGCTGTTAGTTGTAGAAACCACCATCAAATTTATGATTTTGTACGATTTTAGTAGGCAGAAAGGATTTTCTGACTAATACTACTAAAGATGATAAAGGTCTAATAGTAGAGAAATATTACCTATCGAGAAAAAATAAAAATTGTAAATCGGACGTTTTTACTAAGCAGGGCAGTATTATTTCATTATTTTTTTCAACTATAATTACTCAAATCTACTTCATACTAACATTTTTTTTTTACAGTATTGTCCATTTTCTACCTAAACAAAATTATGACGAAATGGCAGCTGTCTGTCATTCATATATTTCAGTTGGTATTTACTTTTAAATTCCGCCTCCGGTAAGTGCTGGATGGATTGAGTAGCTCAGTAAATACCGGTGTCGGTCCTAAGCCTGGATAAAGGAGAACGGTTAAGGCGATGGGCTAGCAAATAATACCCTGTCAAAAGAAATAAATGCTAAACATTTCGACCAAAAGCCTCGGAATACAAACGATGGACCAAAATAAAGACGACTAATGCAACGGAAAACGAAAGGGATATTGGTTACTACATGGAATGTACAAGGACTTAGAAGCAAACAAACAGAAGTATTCAAAGAATTAGCAGAAAGAAAAATAAGTATATTTATTCTCACTAAGACCAAAAAAAAAGGAAAAAGGAAATGAAAAAATAGGAGAATATATACATATCTACAGTGGAGTGAGTGAAGATAACAGAGCTAAGAGAGGAGTCTATTTCCATTCGAAAAAATTTTAAAAACAATATTAAATCGTGGACTAAAGTAAATGAACAACTGCTAATACTAAAAATGAAAGAGAATGGGCACAATATCGTAATTGTCGGAGTGTATGCCCCAAATGAAGATGCAGATCCAGATGGTAAAGACGATTTCCACAACAAGATGAATGAAATACTCTCCGAAGTTAAATAAAACTGTAAAATCTTTAGATTTAAACGGTAGAGTAGGTAGAGAACAAAAAAACAGAGTTGTTGGAAGATATGGGGAACAAATAACCAATGACAACCCAATGCGTCTTAAAGATTTTTGTGAAACAATGTCTCTCAAAATTATGAATAGATTTTTTCAACATAGAGACATCACAAATTTACATTGATATCACCTACTACGAATCTGCGCTCAATAATCGACTATATAATTCAACGTCAAACTTTCCAGCTGAAATCAATTGACGTAAGGATGTACCGTGTATCAGAATGTAGATCCGACCATCGTTTACTTATGGCCAACGTGATAGTAAACTATCGCAAAAACAATAACACTCAGGTACACAATATAAAAAAGGTACAAGAAATAACAGCCCCTAACTATAACCTAGAAAGCTTATAAGAATATTCAACGAAATTTCTTTACAAATTACGACTGGCCACAAAATTAGAAAATGTGGATCGAGAAAATATATCAGCGGAAGAATTATACCAGCAACTTAAAAAATGCATTCATGAGGCTCCAAGTGAAGCTTTGCGGTATAAAGACAAACATTAAACAAAAAATGGGTGGAACAAGAGTTATTCAAGCGTGGAAGGTGATAAAGTCTCTATGGAGAAAAGGAAAGGAAAAATCTTACTTAAAGTTAATAGATCTGAAACAGTGAAAAAACCATTATAAGGTCTTACTGATAGAGGATAGATGTAAATTCCAAGACATCAAAATAGAGGAAATACTCGAACATCCACAAATAATTGAGATAACAACCGGAGAGTTAGGCGATGTCCTCAAAAGATCGAAAAATGGTAAAGCAGCAGGACCTGGAGACATCCCAATTGAGTAGGTACAGTATTTTTCTCATGGCGCCGTCTCCTTTCGAGGGTTGGCGATCCAAATGGCAATTGTAGTTTTGGAAACTGCTGTGCGAAAGATTTCTGGCCACGAGTTCTGGCGTCCTCCTACTGATCTTTTGCCCTGTACTTTTCTTTCTAGTATAATTTGAAGTAATTCGTATCTTTCGCCTCTCAACACATGATCCAAGTATTGCGTTTTCCTTTCTTTGATTATTCTTAGTAATTTTTTTTGTTTACACATGCGACGAAGTACCTCAACATTAGTAACTCTTTGTACCCATGGAATTCTCAACATTCGTCTGTATATATACATCTCAAAGGCATCTATTCTTTTTTCTATTTCAGAGTCCATTGTCCAACTTTCACAGCCATACAGTAAGACAGAAAAAACGTAACATCTGATCATTCGGATTCTAAGGTGCATACTAAGGTCTGATCTTGTAAAAAATGTTTTCATGCTCATGAATGCTTTCCTTGCTTGTTCGATTCTTGATAGGTTTTCTTTTTTTTGATTACACTGACTATTGATATTTGCTCCCAAATATTTTATGGAATTTACCTGTTCTATTATTTGACCGTTACGGCCTTCTCCAGCTGATTCTCCAAGGGAAAGTAAATGGTAAGAGAGGACCGGGAAGAAGACGCATTTCCTGGCTTCAAAATTTGCGAAAGTGGTATAACACGACTACCACTGAACTGTTCCGCGCTGCAATAAGCAAAGTGAAGATAGCCGTGATGATCGCCAACGTCCGGAACGGATAGGCACTTTAAGAAGAAGAAGATTATTTGACCCTTGGCATACACATGTATGTTTATTGGTGTCTTTGAAAATACTAAACGTAAAGTATGGACCAAAAATATTACATGAGATGTTGGTTTAACTATTTAGCCAATGCTTAAAAGGACAAAATATCCCTGATGATTGGACCTAAAGATTTATAACAAATTATAGTAGGCGAAACCGGTTGTTGGTGGTAGAATAAATTGTGAATGAGTTCTATTCTTATTTCTTTTACCTATTTGAAATTGACTCACACAGGCGACATACTCAGAAACTTATTACACTTACAACACTTAACATATGTATTTAGAAAGTGAGTGAGGATTATTGCGTCGAAAGATTTTATAAAAATTATTCTATATACTTATCTATACTATGTATCTTCGACTTGGTCCATCGTGTAAAATATGTCTTTATATGTTATTGATACTTATGTTATAAATATTTGGTGAAATGATTTCTCTTTATCTCAGAATTGTTAAATACTATACAGAATTTTATAAACCGTCAGCGGCGATTAAATCAAAGTATAAATTTTAAATAATTTAAATTTATTAATAAATAAGTTGAATTTTAATATCTGGTAAAATTGTAACCAAGTACATTAAAGTTTTACTACTTACCCTTCCATTATCAAAATCTCTGCCTACACCGATTGTTAGTCTTGCCTTTGCTTTCATGGCGTCACTCAGGGGTATTTTAGCTCTTTTTGCTTCGGAATGTGATTTGTAGCAGAATTCCAATAATGCTACCGCCATGGCTATAAAGAGACCAGCTATCAAGATGTAGAATATCCCAGCGACATTGCTCAATGACAACTCATTGCGAGAGGTATCCTGAAATAGTAAACAAGGGATAATACAATATTCTGTTTTCTGAGGTTATGTTAATTATATTAATTTTTCATCTAAGCTCATAAAAATATAAAAAAATACATTTAATGACTTTTAAGTTGTATGATACTGCATGTTACATGTGGTAAATCTACTAGTTCCATTGTAATAAATCATCAGATTCATAAGAAACAATTTTGGAATTAAGCCTATTAAAATTATACTGTTTTGTAGGAATTTGTATTGAAATTACATCGTTGAAAATAAAGCTTTTGATTTTATATTAAAAACTACCAAAATTAAATTTTTTTATATTTAAATTTACAGTGTGAATAGGTGTTTAACATTGACACTGCAAATCTTATCTAAGCACAAAAACAATATATTTGCATTTATGAGCAAACAATTATTTTTAAATAAATACAAAGTGGACAAATACAAATTTAATTTTTTAGTGGTATGTTCCCTCTATGGAGCACAGACCACTCAAGAAGAATATCTTAACAGTTTTTTTGCTGCTTGTCGGAAAAGGCGACTAAATGGAGAGGAAGTCATGTTCATGTCCGGTTGTGACCGCTAATTATTGTGAGGTGAGCGCGATGAGACCAGACAAAGACTGCTAACGGAGAAAAGCCTAGTTGGGAACCAGATTTAACACACTCTGTTCCAACCTGCGGTCATCCATATGAGAGGAAACAATAATTTCATTTATACAGGCGAATCTTCGACATGCTGCTTCATATACCACTGGCAGAAGATTTGCAAATGAGGCTGCATTATAATATGTAGCACTCATTCAGGAGTCTTGGGTTACCAGAACAAGCCGAATTGGCAACTTAGTGTTCCTCTCAACTAAAGTACTGTATTTCTCAAATGGGATAAAATCCAGAGCGTATATTGTATTAAGAAAGATATTTATGATATATTGAATGATTATAGTATTGAAGATATCGATAAAAAAATGTTTTTCCTCGAAGATGGGTAAAAGAAACGTTTATAGGCCCAGATTATTTCGTTGGAATAATAAAAAGCACAGCCAATAATACAATATTGGACTGTATTAAATGGATAAAACGTAATCACTGATCCAAAATAAATGGTCTTAAACATTCGTAGGCTTTTATATAAGAACCGTCGACGAGGAGATCCAAATATCTACTGAATATTAATGAGAATAAATAGAGATGATCTGCTAATTATCGTAGGTTTCCTTATTGAGACACTGTCACCTTAAGGGGCACACTAACAATATATGACAGAAATACGAATTGCATACTCTATTACGATGATGACGAGATGGCCGAATACGTTATCCCAGTGACGGATTCGATTAGGCTCAACACATTTTAGTATTATCAAATTCAACTTTACGATTTCGTAAAAGTAAACCTTAATAGCTTTATTAAAAAGGCTGAAATGTACAGACAACTTTCACCTAGAGATGAGCCACAATAGACCTCTTATGTCGAGTGAAAGGGTGGGGAAGCGTCCAATCATATTGAACTTAAGCAATTTAGTATTCATTTCAGTATGAAATTAAAAAATTTACCTAGGTACTTTTTGTAGATACTTAGAATATATGTACACCAATAACCATACAATTAAATAGAAAGAAAATTTTGTTGTCATAAATAAATGACATCTTACCAACTAACGAAAATATACAAATCCTAATATCAGAGGTAAAACAAGCAACTAAAAGGGGTAAAGCGCCAGGTCCTTATGAAATTACATACAGTAAAAATATTAAAAATCCCGAATGACGAAAATATAGAGTGTCGAAACAATCAGTACTTTCTACTACATATCATCACGCAAGGAAGACTAGAAGGAAGAAAAGGCTTGGAAAGAAATAAGAAATTTTGACTGAGGAATATCAGAGATTGGACTAACCCTAGTGTTAAACAGATATTTTGCATTGCAAAAGATAGGGAATGGATTGATGAAGTTAGAAGACGTCACTATAAGAAGAAGAAGACTTACAATACGATTTATCTGCTTTGGTCTTAAATAGAAAAAAGAATAGATGCCTTTGAGATGTATATATACAGACGAATGTTGAGGATTCCATGGGTACAAAGAGTTAATAATGTTGAGGTACTTCATCGCATGTGTAAACAAAAAGAATTACTAAGAATAATCAAAGAGATTGCAGCAGTTTCCAAAACTACAATTGCCATTTGGATCGGCAACCTTCGAAAGGAGATGGCGCAATGAGAAGAAGAAGAATCAAAGAGAGGAAAATGCAATACTTGGGTCATGTGCTGAGAGGCGAAAGATATGAATTACTTCAAGTTATACTGGAAGGAAAAGTACGGGGCAAAAGATCAGTAGGAAGACGCCAGAACTCGTGGCTGAAAGACCTGAGGAGATGGTTCGACCGCTCATCCGCAGAGATCTTTCGCGCAGCAGTTTCCAAAACTACAATTGCCATTTGGATCGCCAACCTTCAAAAGGAGACGGCGCAAGGAGAAGAAGAAGGTCTTAATTAAAGAAATGTGCCTTTAATTTTTTACTGCTTTATTAAAAATTTGTTATTAGTTGTAAATTTTGTGGTTAACATACATGTGGTACATAATTTATATTTTTTGATAAAATTTACAAATTTCCATTTATTTACTTTTCAATAAACAAATTTTCTTTTTATCTTTCTATATTTGGGTACCGTGCTTTAAGTTTTTTAACTTAACATTTAGAATTTAACCCATATTGGTTAAAATATAAAATATAGATTAAGTTAAGAATTTTTCTGCCTTAAAATCTATTCGTAAAAATAATGTTGTAAACCGCTTTAAGTCTACTTTTAAATATACAATTTTGTTCACCGAGAGTATATAGGTCATATTCCAACGTGCCTTCGGCAGTTTTCATGCATGATTGGGGTTATTAGTTATTTGACGCCAATATTGGCAATTAACATCCTTTTCTATAATATTAATCAATACCTGCGAAGCCCTGTTTCTGATTTTATTTTAACATTAATGCTTCTTTTTTAATTTTGGTAACTAATTATATATATATATATATATATATATATATATATATATATATATATATATATATATATATATATATATATATATATATATATATATATATATATATATATATATATATATATATATATATAATATGCAAATATTAGTCGCTTTTAGCAAGAGATTGCTATTTTTATGATGAAATAAAAGCCATATATGAAATGATATATATGATAGCCATATATGATTTATGATGAAATAAGATCCATTATTGACTACATTATCATGAACCACAAAAGCTCCATCAAAGTGAAAGACACCAGAGTGAAAAGAGGGGCAGAGTGTGGAACAGATCACAAACTTGTGGTGGCATGGATGGAATTCCCCTATATCTGGACAAAACAAAAACATACATCGATTGTTACAACGGGAACGACAATAAACGAAAAGAGGCTCAAATTACATCTATTGCAGGAAGAATCAATAAAATATTTATACAAAAGAAGACTAGACCAAAAACTAGAAGAATTCAGATATGACACGTTAGATGAAATGCATGAACACATAAAAACCTGCCTGATTTCAGCGGCCTTGGAAGCTCTTGGAGAAGACGACCAAAGAAACACCCATCAGAATATCAAATTAAGGGAAGACACATTGAAATGCATAAAAGAAAAGAAAAAACTACACATAAAATACCTAAACACCAAAAAACAGGAAGACTTAGACCTATATAGAGCGAAAAACAGAGAGGTAAAGAAAAGAGTAACAAATGAAAAGAACGAACGATGGGAACAAGCATGCACAGAGATAGAACGACATATCGGAGGAACGAGAAATTCAGAATCATGGCGAATATTAAAAGCACTTCAACGAAATAAGACAGAGAAAACCCAGATCGGCAAAATTAGTGAAAACGAGTGGCAAGAATACTACGTAGAACTACTTACAAAAAACCGTCCCCAATTTCAGGAAGAGAATATAGAACATGCAGGAAATGGGACATACGACCAGATAGAAATAAGCCTGGCAGAAGTTAAAAGAGCAATCAAGACATTGAAGAACAAAAAAGCCAAAGGACCCGAAGGAATACCAAACGAACTAATTAAAAACGGAACGGAAAAGTTATTCCGCATGCTACATAGAAAGTTCGAAAGAGGACTAAATGGAGAAGAAATACCTGCGGAATGGACACAAGCATACATCACATCCATACATAAAAAAGGAAACAGGAAAAAATGTGAAAACTATAGAGGAATTAGTATAATATCGTCGGTAGGTAGACTTTACGGGAAAATTATTAAGGAAAAACTAGAAACTGAAATAATAGGAAAAATTGGAGAAGACCAAGCAGGGTTCACAGTAGGAAAATCATGCCTAGATCATACGTACACATTAGAACAACTGATAGAGAAGAAAATGGCAAAAGGTAGACCGGTCCATCTGGCCTTTGTTGATCTAAAGAAAGCATATGACTCAATACCTAGAGTCAAATTATGGGAAGCAATGAATGATCTCGGAATCCGACAAACACTAATAAAAGCAGTTAAAGCACTATACAAAGAAAACAAAGTAGCTACTAAATGTGGAAATAAAGCCTACAATCCATTTAAGACGACAAAAGGACTTCTACAAGGCTGTGCTACGTCCCCTACTCTGTTTAAAATATTCTTGGAAAAGACACTCAAACCATGAAGGAGAAAGTGCGAAGCAATGGGCATACCAGTAAGAGACGAATACCTATACACCTTAAGTTTTGCCGACGATCAAGTAGTTATCGTACAAGATGAAGAATATCTCAGCTTTATGCTCAGAAAACTAGAAGAGGAATATAAAAACAACGGAATGGAAATAAACTTAGAGAAAACCGAATACCTAACAACAGAAAACAAGGATATGAGAAACCTAGAGATAGACGAGGGAAGACAAATAAATGGAACAGATAAATTCAAGTATTTAGGAACCATAATATCGAACCAGGGAACAACAGAAGAAGATATAAACAACAGACTGAGACAAACAAGAAACTGTATAAGACAACTAAACTCAGTGTTGCGGGATAAGAACATTACGATAAAGACAAAAAAGAGAATATATAATACCCTGACAAGAAGTATCCTGACATATGGGTCCGAAAACTGGACAATAAACAAGAGAAATAGAGGTAGAATAAGAGCAGTAGAAATGGAGTTCCTGAGGAGAAGCTGTAGACTTACAAAAAGAGACAGAATTGAAAACGCAGAGATTAAGCGGAGAATGGGAGTGCAATCAGACATAATCGACTATATAGAGGAGAAGAGACTATCCTGGTACGGCCACGTCAGAAGAGCGGACAGAGGACGCTGGATAAACAAAATCACAGAATGGAGCCCGATTGGAAGAAGAAAGAGAGAAAGACCCCGAAGGTCATTCAGAGATGAAATCGACGAGGCTATGGAGAAAAGAACCCTGCGAGATGGAGACTGGAATGACAGGGAAAATTGGAGAAAACGGTTGAGTGAAGGAAGACAGTGAAAACTGTGGAAATCCTTAGTAGTAGTAGTAAAAGCCATATATTATAGCATTAAGTCAAACTTATTTGACAGGCACACGTCTGAGGAGTCAGATTCAATAGATCGATATAACAGTTGTTTCAGTATCTGCTGGGGGCAAAGAACTAAACAATTATATAAATTGTTTTCTTGCCTCTGACCGTCAAAGTTTGCAAATATTGGTCGCTTTTAGGAAAAGCTTGCTAATACTTGATGAAATATAAGCCCTATATTATGGCATGGGAATACAAATTAGTAACACTTATTTCAGTATATTGTGTCATCCGTTCGAGCTGAATCCGATTTAAACCAAAAAACCTAATTAATTCTTTAAAATCTTCCCACTTTCACTGAATATGGCTTTTATTTCATCAGAGCAATAGCAAGCTTTGGCTAAAAGCGACTAATATTAGCTTATTTCCACGGAAGGGTGGACAGAAAATAATTTATTTAATTTATTAAACTGTTTATTCGGGCTGTTGGGCCGTTGTCTTCTGTTGAGATTTGTTCTCGACGTTTCGCCAACACTAGGGGTTGGCATCTTCTGGAGATGTTGATGCTTCGCTTGTAAGCAGAAACTGACGACGCGTTAGTCGTCATATTCAAATGAACATAAAAGCCATTGTCGTTTAGGACATATCGACAAATCTGCCGTTGCCGAACACGCTTTGGGAAGCGGAGAACATCGAATACTATTTGAAGAAACACAGATGCTGGACAAAACTTCACAGTACTACCCACGGTTATATCGGGAAGCGGTGGAAATATACAAGCACCCAAACAATTTCAATAGGATAGAAGAAGGACTAAAAATCAACAAAACATGGATACCAGTATTAAAATCCACAAACGCCCTTCCCGCCAAACACGGAGATAGAAAAGCTACTATAAACAACGACACGCCAGTGGGAATTATAAATATTGCCTCCGTAGTACAACGCGTCGTCAGTTTCTGCTTACAAGCTAAGCATCAACATCTCCAGAAGATGCCAACCCCTAGTGTTGGCGAAACGTCGAGAACAAATCTCAACAGAAGACAACGGCCCAACAGCCCGAATAAACAGTTTAATAAGTTAGACGATGGCCGTGAAAGCCTAACGCAATTTATCAATTTATTTAATTGTTTATTTATTCGCCACTAAAGCAGGTAGCACCTCTGTGTTCGAACCACTGAAAGTGGAAGGATTTTGGAGACATTATTTAGACTTTTTGGTTTGAATCGGAATCAACTCGAACGCCTGACGAAGTAGAGATACTGAAATAACTGTTATAACGTTCTACTATTCGGATTTAGACGTAAAAAGCCTAATTTGTGTTTTAATGCCCTAATATATGGTTTTTATTTCATATACACATATTATATAGTTTTTCATATATACATACATGGTTTTTGAAGAACCGGATAACTTTCAATCACAGCAAATAAAATTCATACTGGAGGACTTCTACTGTCACAGTATCGCGTGGGGGTATAACAAAACGGACTCCTATGGCGAAGAACTAGAAAATTGGGCTAAAAACATGAACCTCAAATTATTCATGATCCAAAATAGATTGCGTCTTTCAACAACCGAAGATGGCGCAGAGGTTACAAATCAGACAATATATTTGTCAGCGACAGGATTGAAGACCAGGTGACAAAAATTGTGGGAAGCGCCCTCCCAACAACACAGCACAGAAGAATAACTTGCTTTTTGAACGCGGCAATCAGATACGAAATTGTTCCTTTCAACAGAAGGTTTAATTTCACTAAAGCAAATGGGAAAAATTCGCTGAAGCATGAGATCAAGAAGTTTCCTAGCTAGAACCGAGCTCTGATTCATACGATAAATTTGTACAAATCGTAAAACAAATATCACAAAAATATATTCCTAGAAGTTGCCGAACCAAATATATAGCGGGGCTAAATGAAGAATCTAAACTCCTACTTAAAAGATACGAGCAGCTATATGAAGACTATTCAAGAAGAAACAAAACAGCAGACGCGCTTGGAAATTAATTCGGAATCTTGGCAACAATCCCGCTGCCCCGGCATCCAATCTGACAAAAGTCACACCCAATCAGATAGCCCATCGTCTTCTGACAAATGATAAGATGACATGAAAAAAGAAAAAAGTGAGAGTAAAACGAAATATCAATGAGGAAGAGGATGTTCTAGGTACCTCCTTTTGTCTGGAGAAGATGAGAGGTGCGATCTACCAAATGAAATCTTTTCCGAGATCTTAATCTACTTGGCTGAACTTGGTGGTCATAAAAGGGGTATCTTCGATCCGTCTCCTGCTTATTTCGTTCTATCTCTGACGTGACTTCTGAGGAAGTGAAGACAAAATGTAAAGAAAAGAAAAAAGCCCTTTTACAATACAGAACACAACAGACACAACTGGCATACAACCACTATAAATGAATAAGAAATGAAACGAATACTTTAGTTAGACAAATAAAAAGGGAATACTGGCAGAGCTTTTATCAAGAGCCAGTAGGAACCAGGAAGAGAGGCCGGTCAAGATTAAGATTTAAAACTCAAGTCGAAGATGACTTGAGAAATATAGGGGTCAGAAATTGGAAAGCCAGGGCCAAAGATAGAGAGGAATGGAGACTAATTCTTGAACAGGCCAAGACCCACACAGGGCTGTAGAGCCAAAGATGATGATGACTGGCAGAGCCAGAGCCAGAGTATTAAAACAGATGAAACACGACTTTTGCGAAACACAACGGAAAATATGGAGAATGATCAGAGGACAAACAAAAGATATGAACGAATTAATAAAAACGAAACACATTTACAAGAAAACAAAGGTAGACTACTTTCAATCCCTATTTGCTAGAGGTGACAATAATGAACCACCAACACCAGAGGTGACGACAAACGAAGAAATAAATATTGAGGAGAGAGGGGTTAAGGAAGCATTCAGGAAATTAGAAAAAAAGAAAATCACCAGGAGAGGACAGAATACTGAACAAACTATTAAAAGTAATCCAAAAAATAATAGAACAGAACAGAATTCCTCAAGAATGGAGATCAAGCATCCTAATACCCCTCTTCAAAATAACAGATAAATCGGATCCGGAAAATTACAGAGGAATTAATTTATTAAACAAAACACTAAAATTAAAAACCAAAGTGAAAACAAATAAACTAAATGAAATTATACCACTAGCAAAAGAACAACAAGGTTTTAGGTCATTAAAATCTTGCACCGACGTTATATTTATAGTGAGGCAAGTGCAAGAGAAATCATTAGAATAGAAAAAACCGGCATATCTATGTTTCGTGGACTTTTAGAAGGCATTTGACCGGATCAAATAAAAAGACGTTATTCACTTAGTGTACGCAAGTGAGATACCTCTAGACATAATCAAAACGATCAAAAAATCTACCAAAACAAGACAATAAAAGTAAAAGTAGAAGAAGAACTAACCGATCCTATTGAAGCTGGCAATGGGACAAGACAGGGAGATTCCCTGAGGCCTCTATTGTTTAACCTGATTATAGATGAAATAATGAAAAAAGTAAGAACTAAAAACGGATGGCGTATATGGCGTATAAAGAAAAAATAGAATGTAAAATAATCAATGAAATTCCAGCCTTGATAGAAAATATCATCAAGAAAATTAACCCTAAAATATTTTTACCTAACTTACAAAAAAATACAAAAGAAGAAATTGAAAAAATGTTGAACAACCTAACAGATATTGAAAGCGATGGGGAACAACAGGACATTTAACATACTGCAGTGGAACTGTCAATCTATAAATAAACATAAACCTAGTTTACTTAATTATCTCGAGCACAATGTTGTTGATGTCATTCTGCTTAATAAAACATGGCTTTCTAAAAATAAAAATTTTGGTTTAACAGGTTACAACGTTATCAGAAGCGATAGACCTGATGGTTACGGTGGTGTAGCCATCCTCATATCAAATAACCTTTGTTTTACTGAAATTAATGTAACGAAAAACTTTAATAAAGGTATTGAAACGTGTGCAGTTTTTATAGAACAAATTAAATTGGTAATCGTTTGTATTTATAAACCACCCAAAGTGATAGTCAATAATAGAGATTGGGAAAAGCTTTTAACTCAATTTAGTGGTAGGGTTGTCATTGGTGGGTACTTCAATGGACACCACAGTAGGTGGGGTTCCTTGAAGGATTCCGCTCAGGGCAAGTGTATAGTAGACGCACTTGATAACAGTAATTTAGTTCTGCTAAACGACTGTAGACCGACCAAAGTAACAAGACCTAATGAACTTCCATCAATGGTGGATCTATCCCTTGTTACACCAAATCTAATTGGATATACCACATGGGATCCTGTTTCCGATACTCTGGGTTCAACTCACTTACCTATAGTAATCACCATCGACTTGGACTATCACCCATGTACAATAATTCCTTCATCCAAATGGAAAGAGTCTTCAGCAAACTGGAATATCTTTAAAGGCCATATAGAAAAAACATTATCCGAAAATATAACCGATAATATCACTTCAGCGGAACGTTTTGACTTCCTGTTAAAGACAATTGACGATGCTGCCTCATTTTCTATGAATATCAAAAATTCCTTTCAGCCAAAATCTCGAATTCCAGTCTGGTGGGATTATGAATGCAAAAATATGATCATTTCACGAAAAGTTGCATACAAAAGATACATTGAAGCATCAAATTTTGAAAACTATATTAAATACAAACAAATTCAAGCCAAAAGTAAACTCCTCTTTACAAACAAACAAAAAAGTTCGTGGATTAACTTTGTAAATACTTTACACAAAAATACTCCCATCAGTAAAATTTGGAATTTTGTTAATAAACTAGTGAATAAAAATTACCGTACAAGACGATATCCCCTGCCAAATGAACTAATAGAAGAGTTGCTCGACAAATTTGCTCCGCCATATGTTGACCTTCCTATTCAGGATAACAATAAAACTAGTAAATACAATATTTTCCAGGAAAGTTTTGATATGATAGAATTTGAGGCTGCACTTAAGTCTTCAAAGTCCTCGGCTCCGGGGCGCGATCAAATTACTTATAACATAATATATGAATTACCTCTTATAGCTAAACAAAGTTTACTAACAATTTTCAACGATTGGCTTTTCAATGGAAGATATGTGGATCATATGAAAGAAATAGTTATTTGTTTAATTCTTAAACCTAATAAAGATAAAACACTCTCCTCTTCTTACAGACCGATATCATTAATGTCTTGCATATGCAAGACATTTGAAAGACTTATTAACACTCGATTAGAATGGCTTGTAGAACATTATAGTATCCTTCCAAGTACACAATATGGATTTAGGGCTAGTGTTGGTACACTGGATGCAATATCACATTTAGTTACCGACATTCAAATAACGTTTTCCAGAAACAATTATCTTGCTTGTTTGTTTTTAGACCTAAAAGGGGCATATGATTCTGTTAATTTATCCATTTTACACAAAAAACTATATGATATAGGATTACCTCAAAATATAGCGACTAATATTGTTCATCTTTATAATAATCGTGTTATATATATTAAAGATCATTTAAACCAACTACACGGTCCTAGAATTGCTCATACAGGTCTTCCACAAGGATCAGTTTTAAGTCCGTTATTGTTCAACATATTTTCAGCAAGTATTCATGGCATTTTTGACAACACAATCAATTGCATCCAATACGCTGATGACATATGCATCTATACAGAGCGTAACTCGTATACTGACTGCCTGGAGGCTCTGGAATCCATCATGCAAAACGTTAATAACTGGGTAAAAAATCATGGACTGACCATTTCCCCTGACAAATCAGCCACAATGATATTCACTAGACATAGGATTCGTACGCCTGACAAAATAAAGTTGTCTGGATATGATATACCTATTGTCAAAGAATACAAATATCTTGGCATTCTTCTTGATCCCAAACTCTTATGGTCAAAACATGTGGAATATATAAAAAGTAGGTGTGAAAAAGGTATTAATATTCTTAAATGTGTTACTAATCGAAGATGGGGCGCTGACCCTAAAGTTGCATTGATGTTTTACAGAGCCTACGTGCGATCTATTGTAGACTATGGTTGCATTCTGTATGGTGCCGCCAGTAACACAAACTTATTAACTGTAGACCGCATTCAGTTTAAATGTCTAAGAATATGCTTGGGCACCATGAAGTCTACTCCTTGCCCTGTACTACTTGCTGAAAGTAATGAAATACCTCTTCAAAATCGTCGAGAAATTATGGCAATTAAACATATCCTGAAGCTAAGATTAAATAATAATAATCTACTTAGTCAACTGTATGAGTTATCTATTGAAAACCTCTCAAATAAATACTGGCGCATAAAAAATTCTCCTCCACTTGCTGATGCTTTCTTAGAAACTAATGAGTATCCTAATATCTATGGCAAAGAAAAAAGATTACCAATATATAAAGCTAATTTTCAGGTAACATTAAATAAACCAAAAGTCATTATACCAAAGTACACAGAATCCCCACAAATAAACTTTGTCTTACTTAGATCCATATTGAGTGACTATAATGATCACGTAATAATGTATACCGATGGTTCCAAAAAAGAGGATGGTGCCACAGGTTGCGCTGTTTACATTCCACATAAAAGCGAATCTTTGAAAATTAAACTTCCATCACATTGTTCAATATATACTGCTGAAGCGGTAGCTATCGAAAAAGCATTAGATTGGCTAGATTCACACAATTTAAATAAAGCAGTAATATTATCAGATTCATTATCGGTCATTAAAGGATTAAACTCAGATATGACTCAACATAAAAGAAATAATATTCTTTGTGCTATTAAAAATAAAACATATAGTAAAGATATTACAGTTATTTGGGTTAAAAGTCACATTGGTATCGAGGGAAATGAACTGGTTGACCAGCTTGCTAAAGATGCGACCCATGTTGGACTCTATATTCCCATATTTACATTGGAGGACTTACAACAACATTATTATAACAAAATTTTTATAAATTGGAAAGAAAAATGGAAAAACATAGCAACGAATTCAAATAATCAATATTATACTATCCACCCTACCTTGCCACAAGATGTTGACTATATTTTCAAATATGCAATGCCAAAGAAGTTAACAGCCACAATTACACGACTGAAAACTAATCACGGTGCATTCCCAGCTCACTTGGCTAAGTTAAATATTATCCCTTCTGGGGTGTGCTCATGCGATAATATATCACAATGTGACATCAACCATATTCTTTTTAAGTGCGATAAACATAGGTATGAAACAGATCAGCTGTATTCAAAACTATCAGAACTTAAAATTCAGACTCCCATAAACATCACCCATTTACTCTCCTTAGATAGTAGAGAAGTATACGAACTAATATGTAACTTTTTATTTAAAGTTGGTTACACTATTTAAAATCTAATATCTTACATTACAATTCTGTGGCTAAAGGACTAGTTTCCAAGCCAACTCACCAAACACACACACACACACTAAAAACGGATACCAAACGGGGAAAAAACAACTTAAAATAATCTGCTATGTAGACGACGCAATACTACTCTCTCAAAGTGAAGATAATGTAAAAGACAAAATGCATGGTTACAACAGCAAATTTACTGAGACATAAATTGTAGCTGAAGGGTCAGATAATAGAACAAGTGATAGAGTTTAAATATCTAGGCATCACATTATCTATAAAGATCAGGTGAACAGAGCACACAGAGCCGCAGGCTGCCTGAATGAAACAATATGGAGAAATAAAAATATCGGGAAAGAAACAAAAGGCAGAATTTACAAAACAGTCATCAGACCAATTATGACATACGCGGCAGAAACTAGACCTCTCACAGAGCGGACAAAAAGGATGTGAGAAACAGCAGAGATAAAAACACTTATTGTAAGACACTATGGGACAGAGCTAGAAGTGCAGATATACGACGTATGCAAGGTGGAGAACATCAAGAACTGGGTAAGCAATATAAGAGTAGAATGGAACGATCATATAAGCCGAATGACAACAAATAAAGTAGTGAACACGGCAAGAGAGGGGTCCCAATAGAAAGACGATTAGTAGGAAGACAACGAAAACCATGAAACGACAACTTACTGTAGGCACATTGAAAAACAGACAGAGTCATATCTATATAAAAAAAAGAAGAAGATGTTTTTAATATATTTTTCCATATAATCACAGAATACATCACTTTAATAATTTTGACGTTATTTCAAATTATAATTTAAGGAAAAATTAAATTCGAATATTTCCAATTCGTGTTAAAATACTTAACGAATTTAATAGTAAATATAACTTATGTGTAAAAACACGGTATTTGCAAAAGTTACATAATATATTTATAGTATCCAACACACAGAATGAGCAGAAAATATCGTATAGAAGAAGAAAAAGCTAAGCAACTTCAGGAAGAAATTCTAGAAGATGAAGACAAACTTAAACAACAAAAGGAGAAACTATTTGGTCCCCTTGTATGGTGCAAATTATCTTCAGGAATTAAAATTATAGATTTACAGCCTATTAACTACGATCAAGCTGCAAATATTATTCTGGATTATTTTGTGAACGAAGATGTTATTTTCCGAAATGCAACTCGTTTCTCTGATGACTTAGATTCGGTTGCTTCCTTTAGGGATAAGTTAATTGTATCAATGATGGATAGAAGCTCTATTATAGCAGTTACGGTATAACCATTATTTGTTTTATCTAAAATAAAAAAATTTCCTACTAGTTTTAACAATTAAAATTTTCTATATTTTTACAAGTTAAATTATACCGCTTTATATTGTGAGCTTGCATGGAGACCATCATATCGCAAACATTGTCAAATATTAAAGATTTACATGGGTAAGCAATCGACCATAAATTTTTACAGGTTATTAGTTATGATTAATGCCTTAAGTTTGTTAAAACTTTAAATTTTTTTTTAATATTCGTCCCAAGTCTGTGGCCCAAATATTTTTTATCATTGTCATAGATATCCTATATAGTCTTATACATACTTAGATTTGATTAAGAATGCATGCGACAGTGTCAAAAGAACAGTTTGTTTTGGTATAACCATAAAGGTCTGATATAAAGAGTTATTCTTGCGTAAATAACAGCTCAATGGAAAGTCCTTAAAATTACCTAGCGATATTTAGACGTCAGACGATATTTGCTTGACACAAAAAATTTGGTAGAAAAAACTGAAGGTTCTAAAGAATCGCAGTCTGAAGAGGACAAAACATTTCAAAATACATTTATAGAAGCTCACTACTTGGAGGAGAATCATATAATTAACGATGACATTTTAAAAGTCGCATACAATTATAAGGTGAAAGAAAAAATTCATCGGGAAGCTTTAAAGCATGTTGCTAGTTTTGTTGCATACAAATTCAAGCATAAATATAGTTTAGGAAAACCTATAAAAACCTATGAGACACATATGGAACCAGATTGTCTACAGACAGTCTCCAGAGGTTTTCTTTTGTACAATATTATTAATATGGAAAGCTACATTAAAAATGGAATCAATATTTTGTACAATCCATGGAAGCTCTTTATTTAAAAAAATAAAACCATTCAACAGCTGACACAGAAAAGTGTGACTCAGCTTGAGAATACCAGAATATCATTTGAGGTACTCCTATGTCTCAGTAAAACACAAACATATATAAGATTAAGAGAAATGAACAGAAATATTGGTTTCAGTAACTATCAAAGAAAACTTGACAAAATATGTTAAAGCTTGTTAACTTTAAGAAATAAATTTTAATAATGTAGTGTAAAATATTCAATAAATTTTTATTATGATTTACTATGAAAAACAACGTGCTCGAAATATTACCGATGAAAAAAACGCGTTTGCGAAACTTTATACCGATGACTTTCTACCTCTTTTATGTGATTCGCGAACTTGCCATACGAAAATGCAATACTTTAACTGGTATTACACTACGCTTGATAGAACTATGGACAGACAAAAACAGAAATAGCGACGACGCAACGTTACCTAAAAGCGTTAGCTATGTCTCTGATGATACCATATCTCTCAGGATAAAGAGGAGAAATGAAAAGTTTTCCATCTGATATTTAAAACTTTCTTTCTAAATATAGAATATCTCAGCCACAGATTGATAAAGAGCCATCAGCAAAAATAACAAAAAGGTGTCGTGTCGCTATCGATTAACTATTGTTAACGAAGCCTATTATAACACTGAGCTGACTCCTTCTTTTTTCCGCAATCCTCCTCCTCTATATTTTCTCCTTCGTGAGGATGTAGTGGCGTCATGTAATTTGTTTGACTATTTCTGTCCAATTATCTCTCTCCTGTACGTGTTGTTTTGGTTCAGAGAATGAGTAACCTGTCGTGTCCTTTATTTGGTCTAACCATCGTACTGGAGATCTTCCTCTGGATCTTTTACCCGTTAAGTTACCATCAACTATCATTCGTTCCATACTTTCTATCTATCTATCTATCTATCTGTAGCTCAAAATCTATTCATGTGTTGAATATAGGCCTCTCCCATTTATTTCCATTTGTCTCTGTCATCTATTTGTCTTTTTCACATTGGACCTGCGCTTTGCTCAATGTCATCTTTCCATCTCATTTGCGGTCGACCTCTTGACCTTTTTGCAGTATATGGTCTCCAGCGGATAATTTCTTTATTCCATCTTTCATCCTAATATCTTTCATTATGCCCAGCCCATTTCCATTTTAATTTCAATGCAGGTTCGACAGCGTTTGTTGTTTCGGTTTTGCATCTTATCCACTCGTTCCCCTTTTTATCTTTCAACGATATTCCCATTTGTCTTTCCATAGCTCTTTGAGTTTTCTTTATTCTATCTAAGTTGCTCTTGGTACACGTCCACGTCTGGGCCCCATATGTCAGAACAGGTAGGACGCATGCATTAAATACCTTCGTTCTTAATTTTAAAGGTATTTTTTGGTTTTTGATAGTATATGAGAGTTTTCTGAATGCAGCCCATCCCATTATTATTCTTCTGGTTAGGCATCGTGCCCAACCCGTTCATAATTTGCTCCAGTTCTTCTGGTGATGACGCCAGTATAACAGTGTCATCAGCATAACGTAGGTTTTTGATTTTTCTTTTTCCTGTCGTTGCTCCACCTTGCCATTTCTCAAAAACTTGACGCATAATTTTAACTATATATAATATATATTGAATATTTTCCGAAATACTTCATCCCTATTAGCGCACGCCCTACCAATGTACATTTTGGTATGTGCTTCATAGGATATAATTTTCCCAGTAATGTTGTGTTCAGATCCAGGTGTTTTCCGGTTGTGGACGGTGGTTTTTAGCATTTTGGCGGCATCTCTAGGCAGAAGTATTTTTTTAGCATTCTCACACTAGTCCAGAGTCAACCTCAAGGCCTCTAAGAGCCTCCATTATCACTTGACTATCTATCCATTTATTGATCAGCTTCAGTTTTGGGACAAAAAAAACATCATAAAAAATTAACGGAAAATATGTAACATGTTTTTTGTGGTCATTTAATTCGTCATTTAATTTATAATTTTCCTTAATACTAATTCGGTTAGGCTAAGGCTAAGTTCGGTTTACAAAGAGTAATGATGATGATAATAATCGGTTTTAAAAGATAATTTTTTATATTTGGGTACATTAAACATTAGCAATGGCGTGGAAAGAATACGCAGAAAGACTTTTTAATGACGAAAGACCAACACAACCAACGCGCAAACTTCCTTCCGAAAACTTATCAGGGCCATCAATAGTGCGAAGTGAAATTGAATATGCAGTTAGAACCACAAAGATGCATAAAGCAACAGGTCCAGATGAAATTAATATAGAAGCAATAAAACTACTAGACGAGGAGAATATCGAAATCTTGGTAAAGCTGTTCAATACAATTTATGATACTGGTTACATTCCGCGAGAATGGCTGCAGTCATCCTTTGTGATGATCCCAAAAACAGCTAATGCCATAAAATGCAATGAACACCGCTTAATCAGTTTAATGAGTCACTTGCTGAAACTCTTCCTTAGGATATTACACTCAAGAATGTACAAGATACTAGAAGAACTTAGCGGGTCAACATAATTCGGTTTTAAGGGAGGACTAGGAACAAGAGAGGCAATTTTATGTTTGAACACTTTAATACAAAACTGTTTAGATCAACGAAAATATGTCTACCTCACCTTCATCGACTACGAGAAGGCATTTGACAATGTTAAACATGATATCATGATGGAACTACTACATAGGGCCAACATTGACCAGAAGGAGATCAGAATTATTCAGAATCTATACTGGAACCAAATGGCAAAAGTTGAGGATTGATCAAGACCAATATACGGATGAATTTGAAATCCGGAAAGGTGTCCGCCAAGGCTGCATACTCTCTCCGATGCTTTTTAATTTATATGTTGAAAATATATTTGCGGAAGCATTAGAAGACACGGAATTAGGCATTAAGGTGAACGGATTACCAATTAGCAACCTACGCTATGCGGACGACACAGTGATTATAACTGATAAATTGGCACCATAAATACCTTGGCACCACAATCAATGACCAATCGGATCCACAACAAGAGATAAAAACCCGAATACAAATGGCAAGACAAGCTTTTGTGAAATTCAGACCGCTCCTATGTAATCAAAACCTACATTTCGAAATACGCTACAGAATGGTCAAGTGCTACATATGGTCCATCTTGCTTTATGGCATGGAAACGCGGAGTTTGAAAAAAATCATCTATCAACAAACTTGAAGGATTTGAAATGTGGTCATTAAGAAGAATGATGCGCATACCTTGGGTGGATAGAGTTCGAAACGATGACGTCCTTAAGAGAGCCGGCGTGGAAAGAGAACTCTTTAAATTAATTAAAAAACGCAAGATTGGTTACCTTGGGCACATATTGAGAGGAGCAAAATATGAAATACCACAGTTAATCCTACAAGGGAAGAGCGAAGGTAGGAGAGGAGCCGGCCGCAAACAATTATCCTGGTTAAGAAATATTAAAGAATGGACAGGAATACACAATACAGGCGAGCTGTGTCACGCCGCCAAGAACAGAATGCTAGTAATGAGATAGTCGCCTACGCACTTTGGTGTATGGCATGTTAAGAAGAAGAAGACATTAAACATTTACCCGCGAATAAATATCTAAGTTAGAGCATTGTATATTTTGTATTGCGCTCTTGATGAATAAGATAGTCAGTCTTTTCCTTATCGTTTCTTTTAGTGCTCAATTAAATATTAATCTTAAGTGAGATAGTACACACTAAATCTAGGTATCTAATATTTTAATTATGACTCTTCGAAATCAGATTGTGGTTATATATTTTTTGTTATTGTTGTCCCGTCCTCCTTCTCCCTTTTTATGATATATCCAAAACTAAATCAAATAAGAATAAGTACATAATATAAAGATTTTCAAAAGTCGATCCTTACAGTTTAATTTGAGGTATGTTAGTTGTAATTAAGACTAATATTTTAATTTTAGGAAGATGATGAAATTGCTGGTATTTTGATACTTAAAGCTGTTAAAAAGTCAGATTTTGGAAGAGTTTTTAGCAGAGTGACAATTACTCAGGGCAAACCATATACTAGCATTACAAAATTCATGAATAAAATCAACAGAAAAGTTGATGTTTATAAAAAATTTAATTGTGATATTTATCTAAGGTATATATGTGGTTCTTAACTTTTATATTATTTTGTTAAATTTAAAATATTAAGCAAAACTTGGTCTGAAGTAATTGCTTTAGACAATATGAACGTTTGTGCTGGAAATCTCAAAATGTTCCCTTCAGGTACCATTTAAGCTGGGATCCCAGAAAAGGACGGTGATGCTGCAATCAATTCTGTCCATAGTGTTATACGGGGCCCCAGTGTGGCACGAGGTCCTTCGAATGACAAAGTACAAAGACATGCTTATTAGGGCTCAGAGAAATCCTCTGATCAGGGTGTGCAGCGCGTACAGAACCGCATCAACCATTGCCTTACAGGTGGTGGCTGGTTCTGTACCGGTGCACATTCTGGCCGAAGACAGAGTCCGAATGTACTAAAGGGGCAATGGGGTAATAGGTTTAGGACCACAGGAAAGGACGGGAAGTCTACAGACGTGGCAGAGGGAATGGACAACCGAAGTCGGGAAGGCGGCCTGGACGAGATCTCTGATTCCGGATGTGGTGAGGTGGTATGAATGCCGGCATCGACGCGTCAACTATTACTTCACACAGTTGTTGACGGGACATGGTCGTTTAGGAAATTTACCCACCGTATAGGGAAGACCGTGGACGATCAACGTCCCGAGTGTGGAGTGGTGGATGACACGCAGCATGTTGTGTTCGTGTGCTCTGCATATCATGCGGGGCGTACCGAGCTACAGCTGGGTCTTGGATCCCTTCTAGGCGAGCCTCACGAGTTAATCGATGAAGCTATCGATAGCAAGAGGGACATCGACTTGGTCATTGCTTTTGTCACCAAGACAATCAAACACAAAGAGGAAAAAGAGAGGCGTCTGCAAGCTTGATGACCAATCGTCTTTACTTATTTTTTTAACGTGTTTGTGTCATCTAAGGCAGTCAGCGGGGGAGGACCCTTTACATCCAAACTACGTTAACTGCTCTTATTTTATTTTATTTTTTATTTATTCTGTTTTATCTATTTATTTATTTATTCACCAATTTTATTTATACAACATTTTGCCGTTTTGACTCTAATTTTATTAACTGTGGTGCATGTCTTAAGAGACATTCAGTAGGGGGAGGACTTTTACATCCGAATCAGACTGAGTACCTCTTGTGTTTTTCGTTTTGTTTTGATTTATGTTTTCCGTGTTCTACCCGTGTCCGTCCTGGGGCAGCTAGCGGGGGAGGACCTTTTACATCCGACCTACGCCGATTGCCTCCTTGTTTTAAATCTTGAGTTTTGAATGAATGTGTATTGAATAAATGAATTGATGAAAGTAAGAATGTTTGGGGTTACTCGTAAGTACCAACTGGTTCTGTCTTGCTAGTTCCATCATAAAGGGGGCACCCTGGTCGTCGACCCGGGAATGAGTTGCGCCAGACGGTCGCTTCACCGACCAGTCTGCCGCGAGGCTTTTGCGGGAGGGGAGGCTGGGTGGCCGCCAAACCAATGGAGTGCACGCGAAAAGTGTCAGATGGGAGTTAAGAGTAAGGTCGACGGGTCAGATATGCACGCTAAGTGCGGTTCCAGACCCGTCGGTTGGGGGAAGAGGGAGTGACACACACACACGCAGTGATCAACCCTGCCCCTAGGAACATGTGTATACCAATGTAAGAATGGGATCCACATGTCCGAAGATCAAACTGGTCACACCTCGCTAGTCGAAGTGGTACCTATCTGACCCCCAGGCTTTTCCACCACCCCTCCTCATCGTGTGACTTGCGTGAGGACGCTTATGATCTGAAATTTACTTAAGATGCCCTGGGTAATAGGACATCCTCGGTTTTTAGTGAATGTGGTTATGCCACCTAACTGTAGAGGTAGCCACATCTAGGCTTTTCTCCCTATTTACTTTACTGACTCTATTGATTTTACTCTACTTTACGTCGGGACTTGAGTCCCTAAAAAAAAGAAAAAAGAGCGTGTGTTCCGACCATAAAGCCATCAGCCTGAGCTGATGACTCTATGTCCGGAAAAGAGTGTGTGCTCGGTCGCTCAGCCGCCGATTTGGCAAAATAAATTTTGTTCTCCTCGCCGGCTAAGCACCCGACAGGGGTCCGGCCACCAAGCCCATGTATGCCGCACATGACCCCAGGGCTCGGATTTCGCGAGTAGATCTTTCATTCGATCTGCCTTAAGGGCCTAGTCCGCGGAGCGGTATATAGAAGGCCTGACGGGCCCCTTCTATTGTCACCTCGAGGGAACAAATAAGGGTCTAACCACCTTCTGATATTCCCGGGTGCTCTGTAGAGGGCTTCGGAGTAAACGTCGAGAGCTCCTCTACTTAAGTCCATTTTCGGGTTATGGACTTGGAAAATATTTATCTTCGGTGTCTTGCCTTGAAAAAGGCAAGATATTTCTTACATGACAATTTCTTCGTCGAAATAAAAACACCAAGTTAAATTGAAACAATTCTCAGCCACAGAGTATGAAAAATAAATGCAGGAAGCAGAGCCCCGAGAGCAATAAGCTCTCGGAGAGCCCGTGAGGGACTGATTTGGCTGACCTGAAAATCGCCAATATTTATATGCGCTCCCCGAGCGATAAATAGGGATTTCCAGGTCAAGAGCCAATGGGAAAATTCGAGGCGGGGCGATGCGCATCGAAATGCGTACTAGTCCACAGACTATGGCATTCGATGACACTATATTTGCTATATAAGGTAAATTTACGTTAAACGGTTTAATAAAAAGTATGAATATATCAATATGAATTTACGTTATTTAATCAGAAAACACATTTTTTTTTTTTTTTGTGGACTTCCTTGTGGCTTCGGGACTATAAAATGCCTGGGCAACAATTCTTTCCTTTTTTCCTTAATCCTATTTGTGTGCGTGTATTGGGGTGTGCATTCCCAAGTGTATAATGCTCTCACACACCCCGGTGTATATTGGACTTAATTACCTAAAAACCTAAAAAAGAAAAGCGTACCCTCTCGCCAGAGTTTTTTTGATGTGTTTTCTGATTGACTGCATTTCTTTGTTCGTTCTTCTTGCAACCATTTCATTCTTTATTTATTCGTTCGGGTTCTCCCTATATCGAGCTATCTGTTGTTTTGGTCTTCTGTGTACCGTCCTTGTGTTTTCATTGTAATTAGTCAGCTCTCTTCACATTCTGCTTGGATGGTTTCTTAATCCGTTCAAAATTTCATATGCTCTCTCGTCTAGCGTGCGTAGGATTCTTGTTTGTCCTGAGTCCTGAGTCCTGAGTTTGTCCTGAGAAGAGGGGGTGAGTTTAGTCGGTAGGCGGCCTCGGCACGCGGTGAAGAGTGCCGGACTGAATCCGACACACCTGGGTCACCTTCCCAGAGGTTCTTTTTGAAGATTCTTACCCCACAAAAATAAAGTAGTAAAAAAAAAGGTACCATTTAAGCAAAACACGCCAAGGCCATATTTATAAATTTAGACTTTTTACCAATAGGGAAATATGCGGTAACCAATAAAAATGAATATTTTTTTGCAAGAACTTCATGCATCTTAACCGTAGATAAGTAGAACCAATATCCAAAAGAGCCCAAATATCACACGTTATGTGGGCATTTTAAAACAGCATTAAAACAATATAGCGAGATTATTATATAATGCACAACCGTTGATCTTAGACTACCTTCACGAAATGCATTTTAAAGCGAACCACGATCACATTTGCATTTGGACAAACAGTGAAACAGCTGAAATAAATAGTGTACTCTGGTAAATTTTGAAGCTAATTAGTGGAGCAACTAATCAATCACTGTTTTATTCACTTTCAAAAGAAAACTTACATCATAGTGATTACATAGTTAATATTTCTATACTGACTTCTCCATATCATGTTTAAACTTATAGCTTTCTATACTCCTTGTTAAATATTTTTTTACATCATTAAGCGAAATAAAATATGTATTTTGTTTTTATAGATATTATCTACTCTGTATTAAACCTGAATACAGAGGAAAAGGACTTGGTTTTCGATTAATGTCATCTGGATTAGACGTTGCACGACATCTTAGAATATCAGTGGTGATGGGAATTTTTGATTGTTGGAAACTTCAACAGTATGCAGGAAGACTTGGAATGCAAAGAATTTATGAATATAACTACCGAAAATATCGCGACCAAGAACGGGAACTAGTCTTTTGCGATTTGGGTGCAGGAAATTTTACTTGCTCGTTTATGGCGGGGAAAATACCATCTCAAACAACACCAGAGAATACTAAGAAAGTAGAAAAATAGCACACTAAAGTTAATGTATTTGTATAAATTAATACGTCATTAATCATCAATCTAGAAACAAAATGTTCAATGGATAAACTCGCCATTGTATGTGCAGTTAATTTTAATTAATAAATTATAACAATTCGGTGATTTTATAATCGGATTAAAGTTGTACTAAAATATATTTTAAATTTATAGTCAATAAAAAGTGTTGAAACCAAAGGACTTTTTAAAACATTTCTATCAGATAAAACACGGTGCTTTTCTCTATTTTACTGATCTTAAAATTTCTACTTTTCGGTCCAAGGTCCAAGATATCACAACACGCATAGTCAATATCTATTTGAGTTGCTTTAATAAAGTCCTCGTAGACATACCGTCTCAGGACTTGCAACTTAATGTAGAGTCATATGTCGCCATGTTACCAATCCAACGGTAACTTTACCATCCTATTTGTAAACACGACATAATGTAAACTAAACTTCACATATTAATTTTTAAAGGGTTTTACCCTCATATTTAGTGGCTACATTAATGTAATATATTGACACTGATGATGGAATACTTATTCCGAAAACGTTTTGTCTTTTTAACATAGCCCGAGAGACATGCACAAGGACGTCCACTTGTGCTTCATCGACTTCTCCAAGGCGTTTGACAACGTCAAACATGATAAACTTGCTCAGAAAGATGCATATTGATGGCAAGGATCTGCGCATAATAACCAGTCTCTATTGGAACCAAAGTGCTGAGATAAAGATGGGCAACTTACACAGTGGGAAGATAGATATTAAAAAGGGTGTACAACAGGGATGCGTCCTCTCGCCGCGCTCGCTTCAATATATACCTCTCGCTTCAATATATACTCTGAACAAATCTTCAGAGAAGCACTGGGAGAAGTTTCGGAGGGTATCAAAGTAAACGGAGAGGTAATCAATAATATTAGATATTCTGACGACACAGTTATTATCGCAAATGACTGCAACGAGCTTCAAAGACTCATGCAAAGCATACACACAGCAAGTCAAGAATATGGTTTAGAACTCAATACAACCAAAACTAAATGCATGCTCATCAGCAGAACACAACAATCTCCGATGCAATTGACATTAAACAACCGAAAAATAGAACAAGTGGAGACATACACATACCTTGGAACCACAGTCAACACAAAATGGGACCAGTTAACAGAAATAAGATCACGAATTGAAAAAGCGCGAAACGCGTTCAACAATATGAAAAAGTGGTTCACAAGCAAAATCTCAATGGAACTAAAATTAAGACTGGTCAAGTGTTATGTCTTCCCGGTCTTGTTCTATGGAGCAGAGGCATGGACCACAACGGAAGCCACCCTGAAGAAACTAGAATCCTTTGAGCTGTGGATATATCGCCGTATTCTTCGGATATCCTGGACAGACCACATCACTAACGTGGAAGTAATGCAGAGAATAGGCAAAAGCAAAGAAATAATCTTCACCGTAAAGAAACGGAAGCTTGAGTACTTCGGACATGTCATGAGGCATACTAAGTACCGGCTGCTACAGTTAATAGTCCAAGGAAGAATCGACAGTAGGAGGGGACCGGGAAGAAGACGACACTCATGGATGCATAACCTGCGACAATGGTTCGGACTAACATCGACCGAACTGTTCAGAGGTGCCGTAAATAAAGTCAAAATAGCCTTGTTAATAGCCAACGTCCGAAACGGATAGGGCAAAGGAAGAAGAACATAGCCCGACGGGGTTTTTTATATACCTTTTTATAAAGAATTTTATTGGAAAAATTTTTATATCGTTTTATAATAAAAAACAGAAACATCGCCACTAGGTAACTGCAACACGACGTGTAAGTTGTATACGGCCACAACCAAGACAGCCTCGAGAGCTTCCTTGTCTTTCGTTTTTTTTTTCTTCTTTTAATACTTGTTTTTCTGTAATGTGATCGTTATATTTGTTTTTAAGTTTTTCTTTGTCTTCTAAATTAGAGTTTTCATAAACTACGCAAAGCTCACACCTCCCCTTTTTCGGCACAAAGAAACCCGAGTTAAATTCGCGATTAAATATCCGTAAATACTTTACATAGTTTCCATAATTACAAGGATCTCGTTTGCACTGGTCTACATAATCCCTATGCTCTTTGTGCCCTATGTTCTTTCCTCCGTCAATATATTCGCGTGTAGTTTGTGCCCTCAAGTAATGACTTTATATTTTAGGTATTGATTTTATATGATCCCTAATTCTATTTTTAATAGTTTCGCCAACTATAAAGTCTTGCTTATGCTTCTATGCGTCTTTCTGTTCTGATGGTTATATCGTTAATATCCAAGGTGTTTTTAAACATGGTTTTGCAAACCCTTTATAATACACTTTCAAATACTAAGTAAAAAGCATTATTCTTTTTCCGTGGCTTCTGTGCTTTGACATAACGGTACATAATTTCGATAAGTTTTAAATGTTTATGTAAGAATTTATGCCCCTGCTTTTTCTAAATTTCGCAAAATCCAGTATCTTCCAAACAATTCAAGTCTTGTTTCGTGAGTAAAAAAAGAAATGCATTTTAATCTACAATGTTCTTCACAACCTTCTAATTGTTTTTTTACAAGTAGCTCGTCCAGATTTAGTTTGATAAGCTAATTCTGAATTTTTTAGAAGTTTAACCACATTTTTCTTACACTGTCCTTCAGCACGCTGTTTTTTACTTGTAGTCTTCAATTATTTTGTCTCGAACTCTCCTTGTTGGTGATTTCTGTCATCAGAGTTCTGTGAAGTACAACGACGTTCTTTACGGTTATTTTCACCACTTGACCAGGACGACTAGATTGATGAGGATAAATTGGAACTGAACGATGAAGAAGTGTTCGATGATGATGATAGACGGTTAGTTAGAAAATAATTACATTTTTTTCTTCTTCTTAGGATCACTCTCATAGTTCGAATCTTTAACTGAATCATCTGTTCACTTTTAGTTAAATAGCCTTGATTACTTTCTAGACCCAAATTAAAAGTATTTGCTTTATTATAACAATAAAATACTGAAAATTTTGTTTTCAAAACTTCAAAAAAATTTATTGTAACATTTTATTACTACAGCTGTTTCGACAGAGTGCCTTTCTCACTTGAGAATACTTGAGAAAACTTTTTGTATTGCACTGTGCTAAATATATTTTTGAAATTAATAAAGTACGAATATACATCATAACGCATTACAAGTAAACATTAGTACCAAGTCTTATATGGCTTAAAACTTGTATACTGAATAATGCCTATTTGGTGTCTAAACCATTTTCAAATCAGAATTTATTGTAATTCTGTGATGTATTGTATGAACAGGATTTAAGCATTAATTAAACAACTGCATAAACTGCATAAAAGATCCATTTGAAGTTGCATTATCTTCTTCATTTAAAAAAAAATATTTTGTAGATATTTTCACATCAAATTTTTTTTGAGACATGCGAACAATAAATGCATATTTATGCAAAGTTGCATAATTCTGGTATAAGATTTTTTCCGCTACAAATTAGATATTTTATAAAAAGATTTTTAATTAATTATTAATATTTTAGTAAGCAAAAACATGAAAATAGCAAAGTCTGATATTTTCCTTGCACATATTTTCCCATAAAATACTAACAAATACTACTAACTATTGAAACAAACCTTTTTAAAGCTTTCATTGTGCACACGCTCCATGCTAATTTAGTCGCAGGTAAAAGTGTGACGTTGATAATGCCCAATGTTAACATGATACATAATTTTTTTATTAAAATTAATTGTGTTTGTCTTGTGACTTACTTGTTTATCTCGAAGACATTCGGTCCTATCATACCACCATTTGTTCTTGAGTTTGGTAAGTTCGCCATCTTCTTTCAATGATAGTACTGCTAGATTAACTGCATCCCTGTAAAATAATTATGCCTTAGAATATATTTTAAAGATAAAATCGTATGAAAATAATAATTTTTTAATATATTGGGGTGTAAAGCTAGTTTGCGTCCTTAGTAGAAATAGAACACGTGCAACCTGGGTAACGCTAATGAATTAGCTCATACTAGCAGTCAGATGAGCCTTAGTATATCTTAAGCAAACAACACTTTCATCACCGTATGACGAACAAAATAAAAGGTCCACATAAGGACCTTACAACCAGACCTATCGAACGTATAGTCCGAATATGTCACATGAACGTAAAAGGCATAAGCTATGCTAAAGTTTACTTGCTTTAACTTGCTGTTTACTTGCAGTTTAGTTGCTGAACTAATAAAAAATTACAACGTTACATATATGTCAGACAAAATACATTGAAAATGCTTTGCTAATCTTTACTTCGATTTATAACTATATATTTATAATGTAGTCACAAAAATCAGTATTATTACTTTTTCTAATAATTGCAAATCGCCTGCCACATCTTGGCCAGCCCAATTGATTCAAGCACAACCTTACTCTACTGTATACGTTGGCAATTATAACAGCCACCAAGAACAGTGGAAATATAAAAATAGTAATACAAAGATAACAAACTGTTAACATCGCCTAGTAATAATACAAATAGGGACGAAAATCCTCTTAATCAGTTCTGTTCCACGTCTAAGATGGAATTCTAAAATGGTAAACCAAAATGGTTTTTATATCAACCAGGATAAATGCTTGTGGCGGATGCTACCTAATATTAAGACTTACAAAATAGATTACTGGTGCTCTGTTAAACATGGCCAAGAAAAACATACCAAGATGATATCGCAAAGAATACATTCCTGAATAATCACAAAACGATTAGAAATTATACCAGATATTATTTGAAACTGTCGATCATGAAATAGCGGATGAACTACATACTTCACAGCCTCGATGCCGCTAAAAGCCAAAAGTGGACCTACACGGTGAAAACCCTTATCTTTTAGATATAAGGAAGGCCAACATGGTCAATGGGGAAAGCAGCTATCCTCTCGATGATATGGGGAAAACCAAACCATCGACCACAATTATTAAATTGTCTAAGAAGATAATGGTAGCACTAAAGACTTTCTGCTTCCAACTTCATCAGCGATATAATATATTATAATAAATCACGTAATGCTCATTAAAGTTTAAAATAAACCGCGTCGATTATCAGTAAAATGATAAAATCGACTCGGTTCAACCAGGAAGTCTGTTAAGTAACATATTCCAAATTAAAATTATGGTTTATTCCTATTAAAATAATGTATTAACATTTTTAATAAAGTTTTAATATTTTACTGTTTTTTCTTTTAAACTCAGTGATAAATAGTTATATAATTTACCTTAAAGGTGATCCAAGAGGGGTTGCAATACCAAAACCTTTCGCGTCGAGATTTCTTCCCACTTTCATGGTATCGCATGGTTCCCTTTCGTTAGTGTAGTCATTTTTTGGAGACTCTACCAACAAGGCAAACTTTCCTTTTGAGGTTCTTACTCGTTTAATACCTTCGTCGTATGTTTTAACAAATACGTGTTTTCTGGAATTCATGAATTCCCACATTTTTGAATAAAGTGTTAGTTGTGATCTCTGAAATATAAAAACAAAATTATAGTTCTAAAATAATTGTATAATACACCAAAATAAATTGTAAATAGCTGCTTATAATCTGTCTGTAACAATGATGCCCTTAACCCGGCGTCACCCAGGCGAAAAATGTGTGTATAATACCCCAAGTGGGGTATTATTTAAAATTGATTGGAAAAACTCAACAAACATTTCGAACACGAATTTATTTTTTTAAATATAATCTTATTTGACTATCTAAGTTTTCATAAATAACAGCATTTTTTACCATTGGATTAAGGTTGACCACGTATTAGGTAAAATTTACAAAATAATAAAATTCCTACAAACAAAAAACACTAGATACATAAAAAATTCATACACAAAAAAAAATAATTTAAAATAAGAGATTTTCCAAAAGAGTTTTTTCAAAAGGTTCAAATAAAAATATAAAAAAGCAGGACATTGGATATCCAAGCTTGAAAAAAGTTAGGAGTCCCGGAACTGGATAAAATTCGTCACTTGATGAAGGTGATCTAAACAATAAACATTTTGGCATTGATCGCACGTTTGTTTAGGTTTCCGGTCAGATTTTCTGGAATACTTTTGACACCGTCCACGTCTCGTACGTTGCTTTTTAGGTGGAGCTTGGTCACTTTCTCCCGAAACTTGAACTATTTTGGATCGTAAATGTTTTGTAAGTCGAGGATTACTTTTTTATTCTTCCCTAATTGGCGTAACTAATGCTAATCCCAGATCTTCCAGGAATATGCGACGTTTCTTTGAATAGTCACTTGTGTTTGTTCTGTTAATTACCTGGCTGTTGATTCCAGCTGTGTCCATTAGCGAAAAAAATATTCTTAATGACCACCTTCTACACTTACGAGCTACACTGTAACTTCCTGTCAACTCATCCACCGTATCAACCCCTCCTTTTGTAAAGTTATAGAAACTTGTTATTTCTGGTAAAAGTTTCTCGCCGGTAGATTTATCTATTTCATCATCGTGATGAAGTGATGATAATAAAATCACGTTTTTTCCCTTTTTTGGTACAAAGGATACCATAGTTATATGTTCCTGAAATCCAAATATCGAGGACTGTGGTTGTCTGTTCTTAATCTGTATAAATTCTGGGAATCTCTCGCTTGTTTTTCCTCAGAGTTCCTACTAAAGTTAAACTAACTATATCAATAGGTTTATTGCTTATTCGGTATGGGCCATCTGGCTGGGTTCCTGCATAAATTTCCATATTAAAAACATAAAAAGTACCGGAGTCTACTAGGGTCTGAATTTTCATTCCGTATTTCGCAGGCTTGTTCGGAATATACTGCCGGAATGAGCAAAGCCCACGAAAAGACTCTAACTTCTCGTCAATAGTCAAGTACTGGCCTATTGAGTGTCATCACTATACGAAATATACCGATTCCTGTACCATTTGTCCGCCAAAGGTCTTTTAGATTACGATGGCCATTTTTATATACACCTGCTAGGTAGAAGAGGCCAAATAATGCCTTTATTTTACAATATGGGTCCTGTTAGAATATGCTTTATCTTTGTAAGCTAACGCTTTTTTATCTAGTAATACATTGGTGCAGACCATGATACCTTCAAGCATTTCTTCATAGAAAAAGCAGCCAGCAATCTAAAAGAGTCTTAGCGGTTTTAGCATATGGTTTGGATCCTGAAAAGTTCGAAATTATGTTCCCTGCCCTCGTTCTAACTGCTTTATTAGTATGGTTTTTTCTCCATTTTGTTTTGTAATACCCACCTAAATAACAAGGATATTATTTATATTTTTTTTTTGCTTATTTTCAGATTCCAATACCTCTAGTTTCTCAATTTCTTTATTTTGTTCACCATCAGACTAATTACTTATGTGATCAATCTCAAGCCCATGTAAAAGTTTAAGTGATATTCATTGGCTCATAACAACCGTTTATAAATCCTGCCTGGTCTACTGGTTGATAGCTATCGAGCTTCGACGTTACCCTGTTAATTATTTCTCTCATAAACCGTTTTTACATTTGAGACAGCAGGGAGATTGAGCTATAGTTCTTCAGATCTTCCCTGTCTTCCTTTTTGAAGAGAAGTATTGTCAAACTTGCATTCCAATCATCTGGGACTACTTTTCTCTAAAGACATTCGTTAAAAAAAAATTTCAATTCTTCGAGAATAATTTCACTCCCTTCCTTCAACATTCCCATAAGGGAATATTCCGTCTGGGCACGGAGCCTTATTGTTCTTCAGTTGTGCCATAGCTTATTTTATTTCGAAGGATTCTAGAGAGTATTTCTAAGATGACATTCCTTATCTTTCTCTTAAGATCTATCTTTGCAGTGTTATCTGGGTTCCTGTTTAAGGAATATAAATCACGAAAAAATGTTTAAGTAACTTTTAGGATTTCGTTCTTTTCTCATTTCTTTTCCATCTTTATTCTTCAACGAAATTATTATAGGCTTTTCTAAGTTTGATCTTAAGCATTTCAGTCCTCGGTTCTTTTCTATTATTTTTTCTACCTGGTTTTCATTACAGATCTTCAAATCTTCCTTTACTTTCTTCTTCATTTGTTTATTCAATTCTTTGAAACCATTGGTGTTTCGCTTTCCTTCGCTTAGAAACGTGCGTCTCTTTTCCATTAACCGTTCTGTTCCGTCACTTATTTTGTCTTCTTTATTTTTCGTTTCCTTTGCAACAGTCAGTCGTGATTTCAAGGGCTTTGTTGTATTTCTTTATTAATTGTGTTCATGTCGGAATATATTTTCTGATAAAACGTTTAAATTATTTATAATGGATAATTTTTCTATCCATTTTTATTATGAAATACAGAAGTTCATATTTTCTATATCTCTTAACAAGGTCGATATTTTAATTTTCTCTTTTAGCTCACTTATTGCCTCCAAGTTTAATAGCCTCTAATAGCAAGTTGTCTTTTGACTAAACGTGAAAATTTAAGTATGCTCCTATTTTTCGACATCGCGAAAACTTTTAATATTTTATAATACATGATTAGAGCTAGAGTCTATGCTCCAATATCATCCAGATAATCCAATATCATATAAATTTTATCAGAAAAAAAGCAGAAAGTCAAATTTTAAAACAAACTCTTGTGATCCTTTTTTAAATATTAAAAAAAGTCCACCAATCTCCATCAGTTCTTTAAAATATATATTTTTTCAAAACATTTTTATTTATTTGAGAAAAATAAATTTATTATTAATACAAAGTCGCAATTATTGGAGGAATTTTTCCATTTATCAACATGAATATTACTTTAATTTTGAACTAATTATTACATGCTGAAAAAAGGCTCATATGTAAAAAAACTTATAAACTTAGCCTATAAAAAAGCCTGTTAAAATTCGTAACAGCATGCAAATAATGACTGTTTAAAATATAATCGATACTTACTCTGAAGAAATCCCACGTTGCACCTTGATATAATGTTCCGTATTCCACCTCAGTTTGCGAAGCTAAATCTTCAGGTGAGTTTATAGGAGCTACCATTCGTTCAACAGTCAAAAATGCAGCTAAGTTAGCAGTGTAACTGGAAATTAATATTAAAGTAAAGAACCACCAGCAGGCACCAACTATTCGACCCGATAAAGATCTAGGGGATAGCTCCCCTCCTTGCTGCATAAAAGCTGCCAAAGAAAACCATAATGAATTTAACATTGTAAAGTCGTTTGCCATCGTTCCTCCGTGGTTGGTGTGTTGGTTACCCGGATCCCTGCAAGTAATAATACCTAACATAAAAAAGCTGTTTCTACTTATTTTAAATATCAATAGAATATATATTTATTCTGGTTTTAAGATTTGTGTTTAAGTATTTTCAAGTAAGCCTTAATCTTTGAAAATATGCAGTCCCTAATAATTTGCAAGCTTTATTACTTTTGTAAGGTTTTAATAATCAAAGTAAAAGAAATGCAATGGTGGTAAAGATATTATCCCCTATAACGTTAAATTTAATCCGTCTTTCCAATACTATTTAATGAACATCGACCATCAGTACATCTGTAAAAGTATAAATAAATTTATTTACCGATGTTCGCCAGTCATATGAAGTAACCGCCATTCGTATGGAGAAAATCTTGACACGACAAATAAAACAATGCTTACTCCAACATAAGCAAAAAGAACGCTAACCCATATTTCTTTTGAAAGAGGGTTGAGAAAACTCCAAACTCCTGGTTTTTGTTTCATAGGTTTTTTAATCATTATCGATATACCAAGTGACATGAATGGTTTGCTAAAATCTATGACTCGTTCCCTCTCGGACGTTATGGTCATTGGAGCGATAGCCATGTCTGCCTCCTGTAACAAAAATGTAGTTATTATTATCATTCAAAAAAAAATAATATTTAATATATGAATGTGATTGGGTAATATATGAAAATTGATAAAAATTATTGATAAATATTAAAATATGAGAACGGTTAGTTGATGAAAATTCATGTTTAATAACAAAACACTAAACTGACAACTATTTAATCTAAATTTTTCGGTGTAGTTTTGTGCCTAAACAACGATTTTATTGCTCTTCTACCTAACTAAGTTATTGTTAGATACAGAAATGGTAATGTCTTCATATCTGTTTATTCACTAAGTATTAAGTGTGTGTTTTGAACAAATATTTTATGAAAATCTATTTTTTAGAGCCACCTATGTATACTTTTGGGTAAACACCTACCACAATTAACCTTATATACCCCTCTGAACTAAACTTTGGCTTCTACTATTTCTATCTTTAGTCTTTTGTGAATACTGACACGACACTTAAAGAAGAAAATCTCTAGGGTGGAGGTAGTGACGCATTATATCTACATGGGCACCATAATATATGAAGAGTGAACCATCAACAAGGAGATAAGAGCGCGTATCGGAAAAGCTAGATACCTTCAACTAAATGGGGCCTTCTTCAAGAGCCTTAACCTTTTTTTTGTTATAAAAGTAAAAATGCTGCGTCGGAAAATTAAGGTTACTATTATTCAATGCAACCTCCAACACAAAAAGATGGCAACGGTGACAATATGTCGCCGCCTGGATGTAACGGAGGATGCAATAGCACTAATCCAAGAACCTTGGATAACTAAGACCAAAATAACTGGTTTTAACAGTCTAGACGGTCAAAGTTTCAGCTTACCAAGCAATCAACAACCGAGAACAGCAATATGTGTTCCCAGGTACATCAAAGCCTCCCCCGCGCTAAGGCGCAGTTTTGCACCTTAGACGTAACTGCGGTTAAAGTGAAATGCCCATGGGAAAAGGGCAAAAATAGAAAGTTGATACCAGCATCTGTCTACCTACCATCAGATGCAGCCACCCTAACATCAACAAAGGCAATGGAAAATCTGGTAGACCATTGTCTCAGTCAGAAGGTAGAATTTATTATCGGCTGCGATTAGAACTCTTACCATTTAGGCTGGGCCAGCAGAGAAAACAACGCTTAAGGTAAGTCTCTTTATGACTATAATATTAGAAAAGATTTCTATAATATCTTAAATAGAGGCATCGAACCTACCTTCATTAATGTTCGTAGCCAAACGGTCATAGCTATCACGCTAGCAACAGCTTAAATATCGAATAAAATTCAGAACTGGCAAGGATCGGAAGACACCTTCTCCTGTTTAATGTTCACAAAACTAAATTTTTATCATTTACATCTCGTTCAAATTCTACAAAACCAAATTTAAGTATTTCCATCAATGGTGAGGGTATTTTGAGTTGTAGTGATGTGAAGTTTTTAGGAGTGACTTTCGACTCTCATTTATCTTTTAAGACTTATTGTTGGAATGTATGTAAAAAACTCAATTCTAAATGTTATCAATTGAGAAATTTGGGTAGAATACTTAGTCTGCAACACCTTCGTCTTTTTTATTTTGCTGAGGTACAATCGACAATGAGTTACGGTATAACTGTCTGGGGTGGCTCTTCTAGTATAAAGGACGTTTTTAAGGCCCAAAAGCGTATTGTCAGATGTATTGCAGGTGTTCCGTATGGTTGGTCTTGTAAAAACCTATTTAGAGATTTAAATATATTAACAGTGTATGGAATTTACATTTTGGAATTATTGATACTAATTCATAAAAATAAAAGAACTTTTTTATGTAACAGTGATATTCACTCACACAACACAAGAAATAAGAGACAGTTTGTAGTACCCTATCGACATTTAGAAATAAGTAGGAAGTCATCTACTGTCTCTGGTTTACTACTGTATAATCAACTTCCTCAAAAATTTAAAAACATTCATTCAACTACAGCTTTTAAAAACCAAGTCAAAGAGTACCTAGTGACCATGTGTCCTTATACATTAGGTGAATATTACCAGAGTGTATCTGTGAATGCCCAAGCTGCAACATAACCAAATTTAATATTATTTTTATTTTTATTATATTATGATGTCCATATTGTACGTTTTATATGTATTTTAATGTTTTAAATATTTTTGTGTATTGTTTTCATTTGTTTGTAATGACTTTATAGTGATTTATATTATATTTTGTAATTATTTAAAATTTATATTTATAACTTTAGTTTTGACTTGCTGTAAACCTTGTTGTAACTTACAGTCAAATAAACTATCTATCTATCTATCTATCTACCTCTATGTCTGACCACCGCTGGCTAACATATAATATTAATCTGGAAAAAAGCCTTATTTAAATGGCGCGGTCCGAGAAGGACGGATGTAGAACTCTACAACCGACTCTTAGAAGATGCTCTGCGGAATGAAACGGCTTTAACTCCAGGAACTAATACAGAATTGGAAAAGTATACGGTATTAATCCAAAATAAAATAAGCTATGCTTATAAAAAATCCTCTCCAATTAGCATGGTCCAAGAAAAGCCGCAAAACCAACTCTTGGTGGTGCACTGAACTGGAACACCTTAGAAAGATAGCAAGAACAGCTTTTAATAGAGCAAAACGCACAAAACTCAAAAATAATTGGGATTTTTATTAATCAAATCTTTTAGAGTAAGAAAGTCTGCAGACCAACACAAGTAAACTACTAAGAGTGCCTTCTGTGAGGAAATCTAAGATATCCCGCAGGCTTCTAGGCTACAAAAAGCGCTCTCAAAGGACCCACTTCGGCATGTCGACATATTAACGAAGCAAGATGGAAACAAAACTTCCAACCTTTGCGAAAGTGCTGAGGTCCTGATGAAAACACACTTTCTCGGTTCTAGCGCGTCAGCGGCACCAAACTAGACGGAAGAAGCAATCACATCCTCAATAAACGACTGGTATGTCGCCAGAACAATGATTAATAAGGAAAAGGTAAAATGGGCCATATTGTGCTTCACCCCTTTTAAATCACCAGAGCCTGACGGCATATATCCAGCCCTAGTAAGGTGAAGACTGGACATTCTTCTGCCGCACCTTGTGGAAATATTCAGAGCCTCTTTGGTTAGGATATAAACCTAGAAAGTGGAGAGAAGTACATACCAAAACCAGGTAGGATGGACTACACCCTACCAAAGACTTTCCGACAAATTTATTTCCAAAAGATCCAACAACATCAATACAAACTTCATTCAATTATTTAATAAAGCGATTGAAATCCGAAAAACAGCTTATTGATCAAAAGGCAAAATAACTTACTATCTACAATTCTTCTTTTCCAAAACTATACTGTCTACCTCAAATCCATAAAGAAAATGTTCATCTGCGTCCCATAACTAGTTCAATAAACTCTGTTACTTATAATTTATTTAAATTTTTGTGATTTTAAACATTTTACAAAATGCCTTTAAAGATATGACAGATTTTAATGTTAGAGATACATTCACATTTGTGAATAAGATCAGAGGTAATAAATTACCTAATAATTATGTAATAATCCCTCTAGATGCAATCTCACTATTCACTAATATTCCGGAAGACTTAGCAATTTATTTATACGTCTGAAATGGGAACTAATAACACCTCACACAATATTAACTAAAGGAAATTTTTTGACATTGCTAAAATTCATTTTTAAAAATACCTACTTTTCATTCAACAACACGTTTTATTGTCAAATCTTTAAAACTCCTATGGGTAGTCCGATAAGTAATATATTGCCACTCATTGTTTTGGATCATCTAATAGAAAAGCCCACAATCAAAGTCTCATTTATTCTAACCTTCCTATACAAATTTGTGGATGACATTATCTGTGCGGTACCAAACGATCAGGTCGACTCCATCTTAAATACGTTTAACCCTTTTAATGTCAAAATACAATTTACCTTTCTTAGATACTAAAGTAATCCGCACGGAAGACATTCATATAATACATTGGTACCAAAAACCTACTGCAACAGGCAGATTTCTAAATTTCGTTTCTAACCACCCAAAAACCGGAAATACACTAAAAGGAAAAGGAAAAAGTTTACGGATTTAAAAACAGTAACCAAGTTATTGCTAAGAAAAGTAGAATATTCAATATATGCAACGACCAGTTTCTAAGTAATACTCAGTGCAAATTACTTGAGATATTTATTAACGACGGTTATCCAAAGACACTACTCAAACAATTAATTTACAACTCCCACTATTATGATGGACTATTGGATAAAGATTTTTTTTTGTGGCATTGACTTTTGTCATTCAGCCAGTCTCGAAAGGTTATAATATATTCCCTAAAAAAGTATACACAAATAAGTACAGATTATTTCTCTCAGACAAATGCACAGCGATATCCCTAAAACGAAATAGACGAATAATTAATAGAAGAACACGTCGAAGGAAAATACAAGGACACTCGCTTCTCGTCTAGGGGTCCGTCAAGACATTTATTTTAACAAACAAACAATACTGGACCACAGATAAGCTATTGTTACATATAGGATAAACAAAGGGTACAAGTCTAACCCTGTACACGCTCATGAAAATTTTCATGAACGAGTACCAGATTTATAAAGCTATGCATGTGTCTGACAAAAATTCTATAATTAAATTATATATTGTTACAGAACCTATGGCTAACAAGGACTGTATATTATATGAAGCGTATGTATGGCATTTAGTTAATTTTGTTTACAGGGAGTTTGAATGCTGAATAAATTTAGGACATTCAAAGAAGATGTGATCGAGGTCACCTAGCTTGCCGCAATGTTTGCAACTATCATCATCGATGGCTTTGATAAATGGCATGGGTAGCATGCATGTCCAAAGCGTATTCGATTTATAGTAGTAATATATTTACGAGGAGCTTTGAAATTCTGAAACCAGGTTGTTTGAGGTAGAGTTGGTTGTAAAGAGGTATACCTATTATGGTTTGTAGAACAGTAATGTTTCCATTGCTCTTTCCATCTCAGTTGCTGATTTTTTTTGAAAATCGTAGTAACATCTGATGTGTTAAGCATATATTTCAACGTAGAGCCAGTTGTTACACTCATTTTAGCCAAGTGATCTACATATTCATTGTGTTTGAGACCAATATGTGCTTTGACCCAAATAAATTTTATGTTGACTCCAGTCGATGATAAATGATACAATCGGTCTTTTATTTCAAATATGTAGGGGTTGCTAAATGTTGAGGGCAATTCAATGATTTTTATGCTCTGCAAAACTGAAAGGCAATCTGACAGAATTAAGATATGTCTATTACAGGTGTTTTTAACATATTTTATAGCCTCAAGTATAGCTATTGATTCCGCAGAAAAGATTGAACATTCATATGGTAGTTTATACTTGAATTCTACGTTTGTAGCAGGTAAAAAGTATGCGCATCCAGTCCCTTCTGTTATTTTTGATGCGTCCGTGTATATTACTGTAGCTTCCCTATAATCCTGCAGTAGAGATATTAGAAGATTGCTACTCATAATGGTGTTCTCACTATAAGTGGGTATTATAACCTGAGTTCTGTGGAATAAAGAATAGTAGTCTAAGCTTCTGTCAACCGTGTCCAATTTCTTGAAAAAAATAGGATTATTCTGTAATGCCATGCATAAAGGCGGGGAAGGTTTTTTCTCCCAATATTTGTTTGTAAGATCTGACTCGTTAACTTGACGGACGCTTAAAAATAACTGTAAGTTAGTTAATAGAATTTTAAGAAGTCTTTTTTCACTTAAAAAATTTCTTCTATTTTCCAGGGGTGGCTCAGCGGCTTCAACATATTAGGGTTGTATAGGGGTTGATCTCATAGCACCCAAACATACCCTCATAATAGAATTTTGAAACGTGTCGATTTTTCTTAAAAGGTTCTTAGAGGCGGAACCATATAGAGTAGCACCGTAATCTAGATTAGTCTCATATATATGCGCGATAAAACAACAAGGATGTTTCTACATCGCAACCCCACCACGTTTTAGTTGTCATTCTGAGGAAATTGCTGCCTTTGTTACATCTATCAAGCATGTACTCTATATGTTGTCTCCAAGTTAACTTCTTATCCAAAATAAGGCCTAGATATTTGACATGATTTTGAAGCTTAAAACATTGATCGTTCAGAATGATATTTTCATTTGTAGGAATGTTATGTCTTGTGAAGATAGATACTACTGATTTTTCTATAGATAAATTGAGACCATTCTCTAAGAACCATGAAAAAAGAGATTCACATACTTTGCTAAGGCTTTGTATACAGGTTTCATATTTTTTGTTTTCTGTATAGATGCAGAAATCGTCGGCATACTGTACGATTTTGAATGAACTGTTATTTATTTGGATGTTATGTAATTGGATAAAGATGCTCCTCAAAACTTTACATATCAAAGATTGCCCATCTTTGAGAATGTAACAAATAAGATTACAGCCCTCTTTTTATCATATAATAACATCAGAATTGGTATGCACAATTGTACAGCGGTATTAGTAACAAAAGTCTATTTTCTCGTGTTAAAGATAAGACACCAGTAATGTATACTACCAATACAATCTATAAAATACCATGTTTAGGCTGCGAAGTTTGCTATATTGGACATACAGGCCAATGGTTAAAACAACGTTTTACCCAGCACAAAAGTTACTGCCATAAAGGTAAAAACACATGCGCTTTTGTCTAACACTCCATCAACACAGGTCACAGATTTGACTATACCAATGTTGAAATCCTACAAACAGCAAATAATTATAAAAACAGGCTGTTTCTGAAAATGTGTTATATTACAAAAACAAAAAATGTAATAAATTACAAAGCAGATACGAATACGCTAAGCAGCATCTACAGCAATTTTATATATAGAAATTTAAAGAAACTCGTCTATTTCACTATACACTTTTTGTTATTTTATGTGTATAATAACTTATTTTAAAAATTGTCGGTCTAATTGTTAAAGTGCAAAACAAATGTTTGTCTTGTCTTTTTTTTGTGAACAGTTCTACCTCTGTAAGTAAATTTTTATGTAATTTTATCTTAATGTTGCTTATCTCTTTGTTTTAATAAATTTGTAGTGCACTTCTGGTGAAGTCAACAATCAGTTGGCGAAATAATAAGTGACTAGAAAATAGAATTGTTTTAATTCCACACCGACATAACCTGACATATACTAAAGAAAATTATATAAATATATATATATGAATTAATTTAATTTTATAAGTGGTAATCTAAAAACTCTGTACAAAGTTGATAAAAATTTTAGTTATTATTAGGTCGCCATACTATATTTATATTATCCGCACAATATTCACTTTTACCAGTTTTAAACGGTGTTTATTTTAAACATTTTCATATTCTCCAGCTGAGTTCTCTCCACACTGAAACTGAAATCCGCGTAGGACCATCGATTTTAAATCAACATAAATAGATGTATCAGGACATGGCTACAGCTATAGCTTTACGTATGACGTAAAACTGTATATTAACTTCGTGTCGTGGTTTGCACTTAAATTCACGCTCTGCTTATTCAAATTAATTACATGCCATAGTACGTTTATACAGGTTGATTCAAAACTGATCCAATTAAAAAAGTATTTTCTTAAAGTAGAAATTGTAGTTAGAGTTTTATTATTGTAGTTAGAATTTAGTTGGAATCCAGAAATCAAAAGTAACATCTAATATTAATATTAATATTTAAATCAACATATTCAACAGATATCCACGTCCATTTTAATACTCTTAATGTTCAACTTAATAAAATTAAAATAGCGATGATGATTTCCAGCCTCGGATAGGAGAAGGAACCTGAAGAAGAAGAATGTTCAACCTCGAGCCAAATTAGCCTTGGCGATCAAAACTTACCAGTTCAACAACTAGGATATTTTCCACAACAAATGCAAGTAGGACAGCAAAATTTCGCTCCAAACCAGTCAAATCAGATGCAGTTATCTCCACCTAAATGCCAATATTCAGTCCAAAGTACACTACCGCACTACCATACTGTCACCTCGGGGGAACAAATAAGGGTCTATCCACCTTCTGTTATCTCCGGGTGCTCTGTAGAGGGCTTCGAATATACTGTCGAGAGCTCCTCTACTTAAGTCCATTTTCGGGTTATGGACTTGGAAAATATTTATCTTCGGTGTCTTGCCTTGAAAAAGGCAAGATATTTCTTACATGACAATTTCTTCGTCGAAATAAAACACTAAGTTAAGTTGAAACAATTCTCAGCCACAGAGTATGGAAAATAAATGCAGGAAGCAGAGCCCCGAGAGTACTAAGCTCTCGGAGAGCCCGTGAGGGACTGACCTGGCTGACCTGAAAATCGCCCATATTTATATGCGCTGTTCGAGCGATAAATAGGGATTTCCAGGTCAAGAGCCAATGGGAAAATTCGAGGCGGGGCGATGCGCATCGAAATGCGTACTAGTCCACAGACTATGGCATTCGATGACAATACCATACCCACTAGGTACATCTCAAACTAATATAATAGTCCGGAACAACATTTTAAACTTAAAAAAACCCAAATATATAACTACCTTAGTATTCCTTCTTGTTCTTTTTTCTTGTATTACATTCTTGAGTTTTTATTTATTTTTTTGAGACAATAAAATATCTTCAACACATCTGAATTATAGAAAAACAGCTCATTCATTAAATCGGTTGATAGATGTGTATTTGTCTGATAATCGACGAAAATAATTTAGTTAGGTAGCATTTATATTAGGATTTCAGTGAAAAAACTGCCGCATGGTCAGAAAAGCGTTATATTCTTAAAATGTCCAGAAATAATGTAAAATAATATTCATAAAGCATAAATCAGTATACTGTACTATCTTTAACAGGTATTAAATTATGACATAATCCCATACAATAGTATTTTATGGTATCATTCTACCGTGCTATCGAACGTTTTAATTTAAATTAGGTCAGTAACATTAGACGGAAAAAATACTAATTCGATAATAAAAATTTAACTAAAGGTAGTAAAAGGAATGAACAGAAAAAGCGGCTATCGACTAATCATTTATCTTAATTATCGTATAAAGCAGGATCAGCTGTCATCATCACACACAACCCGACAGCTGATGAAAAATGTAATAAAGTGAAAGCCAACGACGTGGATGTTTAGTGGGGGAAAGAAGCACAGGGATGGATTGGAAATTAAAATAATTAAGAAACTTACATAAGAGTAGCTAAATATTCTTCTGTTAAAAGCTATGAAGTACCGTAAATTATTTAGCTTGAGCTAAGGTTTTAAAATTTATTTGTTTTCTGTAAAAAATTCCTGCTGCTTTCAGAGATTCCCATATAGATCGTCAGATTTTAATACAAAGTTCAACCACGATTGTATTCCTTCTGCCTTTTTGTGTATTTAAAATGCCATATGGGATAAGGAAAGGAAATGTAGAGTTGAAAAGGGTTCGTTTTTATAAAAATCGAGTGTACTAATTTTTCACAATATTTTCAAGGTAAAATTTTTCTTTTTTACAACCTGCCGGTATGTCATTTTTCTGCAGGTTCCTTGTGGTAAAAACTAACAAACTTTCAAATGGTATTAAGGAGAGATTTAGGGACACTGATCTATTAAAATTTACATTATCTTTATATCATAATTTACATCCTTAGGGTCCAGTAGCCGTTATGCTAAAAATTTTAAAAATAAAATCAATACTAGTCCATCCATTCGTAAAATGGCATAAGGAAAAAAATCGTCGCAGCAGATGCGATTTTCTTTGCAACAGAAAATTCAATTTTTTTATAGATTTCCCTAGAAAACCCTAGAGTATTAACATAGTTTATTTTACTCTCCTTGATTTTATCTTTTGGAAATCGGACGATCTCCGATTGTCAACGACGGTCATTCTCATCATACTCTGGATATATAATAATCTGGGAAAATGTTCTATACAATACTTTTCTACTGACAAATCTTTGGCACTCGAATGGAAAGATAAAAGAGACATTGTAATGTTGACAACCATGCATGAAACTAATATATCTAGAACCAAAAATATCAGAAACCAAGAAGTTGAAAAACCTGAATGTATTATCGCGTACAATATGAATATGGGTGGAGCCGACAGAACAGGCAAACTCCTAAGTTCTACTGAATCCGTAAGGAAAAACATGAAATGGAACAAATACGTCTTTTTTAATATACTTGACCTGGTTGTACTAAATTCACATGCTATTTACAAAGTCAAAACTGGGAAAAACATTCCTCTATTGGATTTCCAGAGGGATTTGGTGAAACAAATTTTACAAAAATATAAACAAAGCAGGAGAATAAACTTGTTATAACAAATACAAAATTTAAACATAAAAAGTACACAGATACACGAGAGTACAAGAAAGTAGAAATGAAAAATCAATCATAGATTACTTTTTGGTAAGTAGCAACAAATGGAAAAGAGTACAAGACACGAAAGTCAAAAGAGGCTCAGAGATTGGCAGTGATCATCATCTAGTAATAATGAGAATGAGAACAGCAAAAGAAAATGAAGAAAAGAGGAGAAAGGTAGTAAATGAAAAAGTAAAAAGCTACAAATTAAAAGAAGAAAGATATAAGAAAATATTCCAAGAAAAATTAGACAATATTTTGAAAGGTAGGGCAAAAACTGCAAGTATAGAAGAAAAGTGGGAAAATCTCAAGACCAGCTTAATCATAGCTGCTGAGGAAACTTGCGGGAAGACAAAAATAGCAAATAATAGCATGAGGAGAACTGAATGGTGGACGGACGAAATACGAAGGAAAGTAAAGAACAAAAAAGAAAAATGGAAGAGATATCTAAGTACAAAGCACCCTGAAGATTATGAGGCATATAAAGAAAACAGAAAAGAGGTTAAAATAGCTGTGAAAGCAGAAAAACAAAGGTCATGGGAAAAGTTTGGACAAAAAATGACAAATAATTATAGAGAAAACCAAAAACTCTTCTATGGCGCATTAAAACAGCTCAGACAAAAGAAAGAACACATGATGCCGAATATAAAAGACAAGAATGGAAAGGTAATAACAGAAGAAAACCAAATAATGGAAAGATGGAGAGAACATTTCAAAGAGCTAACTCATACAGACGTAGACAACATAGTGGAGATACAAGAAATTAATGAAGAACAAAAAGTAGAACCCATAACAACAGAGGAACTAGAAAAGGCAATTGAAAGAGTTAAATTAGGCAAAGCACCAGGCAAGGATGATATCACCCCGGAAATGATAAAATTTATGGGAATAGAGGGAGTGGACAGCATGAAAGAACTAATGAATGATATCATAAAGAGAGCAGAAATACCACAGGACTGGAAGAAAGACATTATACTACCAATACACAAAAAGGGCGACAAGAGAAACTGTAATAATTACCGAGGTATTACTATATCAAGTATTCCTGAGAAGGTATTCGCAAGAATAATAGAAACAAGAATAAAAACACAAATAGAACCAACTATGGAAGATACACAATGTGGATTCAGGAAGGACAGAAGCACGCAAGACCACATATTCACAATAAGAAAAATAAGTGAGAAAGTAATCAATAAAAATAGAGAAATACATATATGCTTTATTGGTCTGGAAAAGGCGTTTGACAGAATACAAAGAAAGGACGTATGGAGGACATTAAAGGAAAGAGGACTTCACAGGATAACAATTGATGTAATAAAGGATATGTACAATAAGAATACAAATACGGTGAGAACCAACAACGAGGAATCCGAAGAATTTACTACAAGTCAAGGCGTCAAACAGGGATGCGTGTTGAGCCCACTGCTGTTCTTAGTGGTACTGGATGAAGCAATAAAGAAAGCCAAGAGAAGAATGAGAAAACTAACATTAGGATACTGGCAAATGAAACAGACTCAACTATCAGAGCTTCTATTTGCAGACGACATGGTTTTGATAGCAGAAAACAGAGAAGACCTACAGAACAACCTTGAAATCCTAGAAGAAGAACTGTCAAACATAAATATGAAAATAAATACAGAGAAAACAAAAACAATGATAATTTCAAATAAGAGCAAGACACACGCAATACAATTAAACGGAAAACAACTAGAACAAGTGGAACATTTTAAATACCTAGGAGCAATAATTGAATCAAACGGTAAACAAGACATGGAAATAAATGAGAGAATGGGACGAACAGGAAGCTTATTTAACACTATGAAAACAACATTTTTGGGGAAAAAAGAAATACCGGAGAAGGTAAAAACGGCAGTCTTTAAATCAGTAGTTAGACCTACAATCATCTATAATAGCGAGTCATGGACATTGACTGGGAGACAAAAATCTCGAGTCAATGCTATGGAAATGAGGTTCCTGAGGAAAATAGCAAACAGAAAGAGGACAGACAAAATACGAAACGAAACAATCAGACAAAACCTAAAACTAGAACCAATAAACGAAAAAATAGTAGACGGGCAACTAAGATGGTTCGGGCACGTGTGTAGAATGTCGAATGAAAGATTAACAAAACGAGTGTTTGAAACGAGAATGCAAGGGAAAAACAAACGAGGAAGACCACGAGTTAGGTGGGTAGACGACATCAGAAAAGAAGTTGAGAAGAAAGGATTGACATGGGAAAGTGCACGAAATCTAACACAAGACCGGATAGCATGGAGACAACAGTGCAAATCTTAACCCCACCAGGCTTACACCTAACGGTAGAAAGGCTTAGGACTAAGTAAGTAAGTAAGTAAACAAAGCACTCCTCACGAAGTAACAGACCGAATGCTGGTGATCATCCATTACGGTTGGTAGAAAGACATTTTCCTACGTTGTATCCGTTACGAGAACACAGGCGACCTTTGTCAAAAATATGTGTCGTTTGTGCCAAACGCAAAATTAGAAAAGACACAAGGTACTTGTGTCAAAAGTGTAATGTGCCTTTGTGTGTAGTAAGTTGTTTTAAACGATATCATACAATTTTAAAATTTGGAGTTCTGTATTGTTGAATTTGTTTCAAAATTAGAAATACTGTTTTTTTTGTGCACATTTTTTTGGTTATTTTGCTTCTTTATGAATTTTTAATTCGAATAAAAATCATTTTTTTAGTAACTAACTTGTTTCTTATTCTAATCAAGCCAATACGAACAGAAAAATAAATAAAAATAAACATATGTAATTACCGCCATAATTACTGATTGTGACTGGGGAAACGGATCAATCAGCAACTGTTGACTTTGCCCGTACTGGAAAACTACGAAAAGGTTAAATCTATTAGTAGTAAAAAAAGTATGTCTATTTTGCAACTGTACTTTATAAACACATGTTAAACATCTGAATAAATAAAATAAAACTTTGAACGAATTTGCACCCTCCTTAGCATTTAATGTAAGTTTTTGAACTCGGGTTTGTGAAGGTCAATGTTTGCTGGTAATGTAGTGCTAGTAGCAAGTACTGAAAGGGATTTAGAACAAAACCTGAAATAGTGTAGACACGATCTTAACGAAAAATATTTAAATCTTCAAAAAGAAGACTATTTAGAATGTTTATTTATAAAGATAGAGTTACTACTGCACCTTAGATAACTTTGAATAATGAAACGACTATAAACGATTATGAAAAGCAATAGCCTTAGATATCCAGGATCGGTAATACAGAGTAATGGGGTAGTAGATAGAAATGCAGAGACGAATGATGTGTTACGATAGAAAGATTCCTATTAAACTGGAAATTATATAAAACTGTTATAACAGCAGCTAAGAGTGCTTAAAAGGATAAGTCGAGCGATAAAGAATCATCCCCAGAAAATGTCTTATCTCGCAGCCCCTTGATCTTAAATGACTTTTACTATAATTTAAATATCGTTTTAATTTTAGAACCTGTTTGAGAACTCCCCCATATATGGTCGTAAATATTTTATTTCAATAATTCGCAGCTGCTCCCTATTTTGCGGAGTCGTTAATTACAATCCATAAGTGGGCACTGAATGAGATTGACAACAAACTTAACGTTGCAGTTTGAATGGTAAGGTTGACACAACTGCTTACAACAACAGTTTATTACTACTACGTGGGAGCTTACTACGTTTTATTCGTCACAACTTTTTGCTGATTTAAAAAATCAAGCGCGTATTTTATATTTTAGGAACCGGTCCTGTCTTTGATATTTGAAATGTTTACATCTTATCGATAATGCATCAATTGCGTGCTGGGATAATCAAATCTTCAACGTTTCTAACCGCTTGATAAACCTAACAAATGGGTTGCTCTATTTAAATTGACGTGTTAGAAAACTTTGTTAAAAATGGAATTTCTTTGTCGTATAGAAAGTACAATAACAGGTGTGGCAAAATGTAATAAATAAATTAAATAGATTTTTTTAGATATTTTCCGAAAAACGGAAAAGAAGAAAGGAACGTTTTAAAGACCCCTTTCAGAAAAAATTGAATTACTTAATTATTTATAAAATATAATTACTAAGTTAGATATCTCGAATCAGAAAAACATATTTAATGTACTTGTGGTAGGTAGACTGATCAAAAAGAACATATGTACATAATATAATCTGCAAAGTTTTCAAAATGAGTCTACCCAGTTTCTGTATCGAATGAGGTTGAATTTAGAATTACACAATGTTAGTCCACACTGTTATTCCACAGTGTTAGTACACACTGTGTTAGTTCTCACCAATTACCACGTAGAAAGAAATCGCGAAAATTCTTGACGAAGCTGCAATGGAAGCTTTTGGAGTAGTGGATAATATAAAGATTAGAAATTAATAATGGAATATAGAAATAGAAGATCATGTGGGTAAGAAAAAGGTTATGTATAATAAATGCTTAGCAAAATCGGCAACAGGCAACACTTACTTATAAACAAAGTAGTAAAAACTAGTAAATAAAGCCAAAAATGGGATGTGGAATAAAAGCCTAAGACAACATAGAATATTTTATTGGTATTGCAAGAGGTAAAGAAGCCTGAAAAACCATTAGAGATAGAGAACAGACAGTAAAGAACGTAGTAGGTTTACTCTAATATTCCTGGAATTATGGGTCGAATATTATGAACAAATGCTGACAGGAGCATAATTTTAAGATATTAGCTACGAAAAATATGATATTTTTTACCGCCAAGAAACTGAATTAACACCAAAAGAATTGAAAAAACACGATAACGTTATAAATAATGGGAATGCTCTAGGATCGGAGCGAAATACACATACAACCGACTTAATATGGCCCTAACAAACCATTTGAGTTTTTGGCTTATACTTGTAAATTATTCTTAAGAGGTGAAGAAAGAATCGAAAACTACATATATCAGCAATCTATATATACAGAAATAAAGGCGACAGAAAAGATTGTAAGAACTACCGAGGGCTTACTGTACCCACTTAATTTGTAGAATTTACCAGAAGATGATTAAGAGACGAATTGAAGATGTTGGGAAGACGCTGAAGCTTAGAGTGGCTTTGGTACTGGTCGTTCTTTACTATCTGTTCTGTCTAAAACAAACAATAGAAAAGCACTTGAAACACAATATAAAGACACACATGGTATTGATTGATCTTCAAAAGGCGTATAATAGTGCCCCATTAGTCAAACCGTGGCACGTCCTAGAAGACAAGAAACATTAGATAAAAAGTGACAGGAAAGATACAGGTGACCAAAGCACTTCGCCAAAGCTGCAATTGCTTTGCTAATGCACCTACCCAACTTTTTCTCTATTAGGTATACGACTGGTATGGATGTACCGGATTCAAATCTGTGGAACTATTAGTAATACAGATATGCAAAGACTACAAAGATCACAAGCCAAAATCCCTTGCGATGTCTGCAATGCTCTATGAATTGTGCCAAACTGTGTTATTCATTATGACCTAAATGTAAAAACTGTTAAAGAAGCAACCGTCGCTCAGGGTACAAATTACTTTAAGAGACTATCATCGCACCAAAATCCAATTGCCAATGACATCCAAATCCAACCACTGCTTAAAAGACTAAAAAGGTTAGATCTTCTGGATCTATCCACTGCTGGAAACTAGATAGAAATAACTTATTTGTATTAAAGTCAGAAATTTGGTAATGTAAACTACATAAAGTTAAAGGCTGCTCACGACTTAGTGTAGCTCCCACTGTCATTTTTTCTATATCTTTCATAATTGTTATATTGATAAAAGACTATAATAAATAAAGTTAAGAAAATTGTTTCGATAGGCTTCCATCTGGCATTTTTCAGTATGCATTTCTTATTTGTATTAAATTTTACAGTAAGATGTTTACACAAAAAAAAATAGAAAATTGATATCCTACCTGTCGAACAAGTTCTCCGACCATCCCATCCCATCCACCTTTAACCTCATGGTTTTCTGATCCGTATTTTCCATCTTTCACTATCCGTAATTCATCTGAAATGATAAAGAATGAAAAATAATTATATGTACTTATTATACACTAGGGGATTAATAAAATGGATGGAACAACAAATTTATGGTTAAAATACAAGATTTAGTAAACAATAATGTTAGAGTTTATAGAATAGTAGTTGATGTATATATTTTCTACCTAAATATATTCATTTTTAGTCCGATGTACTTAAATGTACTTTAAACAAATAATATCAACTATACCACAGTTGCATGATGTCAATTTGTTCTTCAATTTATATTTTTAAATTTTATTGTAGGTACAACGCTAGCCGCTGACGAGTTAAGACGTTAAGTATAAAGACGAATCAAAAACATACATCATTTAAAAAGTGGTGTGCCCGATGTGGTTTTTGTACGATAAGAACAATTAATACCTCTTATTAAAAAGTGTTTTATAAACTGTATTGTATAAAAAGAGTTAATACAAATAATTTGCCGACCGTATAGGCCAGGCATTGAGTTCATCTAAAATAAAATTGTCAGTTAATACCAACAATTGACGTGCAGCTTATGTGTACCGGAGCAGCACGGAAAATACCAACAGACCAACTGTTTCCTCTACCATATTGTCACGCACAATAAGATTTGACAATCCACAACATCCAAGAAACACCAAACAAGACTTCTCCAATGATTTCTTACGCAACAGCATCCAAAACATCACCGAAACTAACCTATCCAAACAAAGAAAAAGCAATCATACTCCATGCTGAACACAGCCTCAAATTATTTGATTATGTGAAAGCAATAGGTGATATTATAAAACCCAAGAACATTTGCTTCGCCTCCAGAGTCTCTAACAATAAGGTCTGTAGATATTTAACCTTTAACTACGGGCTACGGTGTACTCAGTACACCAGTCGCACTAAATTGGCCGCTATTTCTGATAAGCACTGGTTGCGCACGTGTTCCTCTACCTAACCTATCTCTGATGTGTCAGCTATAAACCTCAACAGTTGTAAAATTGATTGCTGCAGAGATAGACTGACGGTTGGAAAAATTCAGGAGTTGTAATTTGTTATTAAAATTTTAATAAAACTTTCATTTTATTATAATAAAACTAGTTTTATGATAATACATTTGATCAAATATTTTATTTTAGCATTTTCTCATAACTTAATATACCGTTATCTATTTGGATATTTGTGAGTACCCATTATTGGACTATTTAACGACCTTCTAGTTGTTTTTGTGGTCTTGTTTTTTCATGTTCTTTCTTCCATAGCAATACGATCATGTCTCTTTGAAATATTAATTAGAAATAAATAATAAAAATTACAAACGTTGCCTCTATATATTTCTCGTAACGATTATAAATCGAGAGGTACTACAAAATATTTACTTTGCAGGGATCGTGTACCAGTAAGAATGGCTCAAGCTATATTTGAGAAAGAATCTGATGAAGATGTTGGTGGAGACCCAGATACTTCAGACGACGAGCTAATAGAAAAAACGGAGCACGACACTGAATCAGAAGTTGATCTGAATGACAAAAATCAATATACGATTGACTCGGACACAAACAGTAACATTGAAAACAGTTGAGATCTTGATGAAGACAATGATTATTTTATAGCAAAAGACAGAAAAACTAAATGGTATAAGAAATCTCTTCTTAGCAAATTTACTAAAACTCCTTCAAAAAATATTGTCAAGATATTTCCTGGGCCAACAGTTTGTGCGAGAGATGTTACTACGGAACTAAGTGCTTTTGAAAAACTCTTTACAAATGAAATCATAGAAAATATAGTTGAATGTACAAATTTGCAGATTGCAAAAATGCGATTAAATTATGAACGGCCAAGACGGGCTAAAGATACGACTAAACAGGAAATCATGGCATTATTAGGATTATTATTTCTTGCAGGGACTAAAAAACAAAATCATACACACTTCCTCGAATTGTGGACAAAAGATGGTACCGGCTCAGAAATCTTTCGAGCCTGTATGAGCGCAGATCGATTTTTATTTTTGCTTGCTGCTCTTAGGTTTGACAACAAAGATACTCGAAAGGACCGAAAATCAATTGACAAACTTGCTGCCATTCGCTTTACTTTTGATACGTTTATGAAAAACTGTAGCAGCAAATATTCCTTGGGAGAAGAAATGACTATCGATGAAATGTTGATACCTTTTAGAGGTAGATGCAACTTTGTGCAATACATTCCAAGTAAACCTGCAAAGTATGGCTTAAAAGTGTTTGTGTTATGTGACGCGCAGACCTTTTATGTCACCAATTTTGAGGTGTATTGTGGTCAACAACCGGAAGGGCCCTACAAAAAATCTAACACACCAACGAATATTACCCATCGCCTGTTTCAACCTTGGAAAGGTAAAAACCGTAATTTAACATGCGACAATTGGTATATGAGTTATCCGTTGGCAATTGACCTTTTGAAGGAAAAGATAACGAGGGTTGGCACACTTAAACGAAACTACCTTCAGAGTTTTTACCAAGAAAAAACACACCAATTGGATCATCCACTTTTGGTTTTCAAAAAGAAGTTACCATTGTATCCTACACACCAAAAAAAAATAAAGCTGTCATTCTCCTATCTACCATGCACAGTAATTCTACAGTAGATCCCGAAACAGGAAAACCAATGATAATTTTAGACTATAATTCACATAAAGGAGGCGTAGACACTGTAGACAAAATGTGCAGTACCTATTCGGTATCCCGAAGAACACGAAGATGGCCAATGGCATTGTTTTTTCAACTCCTGAATATTGCCGGAATTAACAGCCAGATCCTGTACAATGCTGCCAACATCGACAATCCTCAAAAATATAGAAGAGTTTTTCTAAAAGAATTATCATTGGCATTGATAAGACCTCATCTTTCTGAGAGGGCGGAAATACAGAGTTAACCTCTGGATTTAAAAATATTCTTGAAGAAATACAAAAACGTACAAGACGACCACGATGAAGAACCACCAGCAACAAAAACGGGGGAGGTGCCATTGTTGTGGAAGGAGCAAAAATAGAGTTACAACAATATCTTGCAACAAATGTAATAGAATGGTTTGTAAAGAGCACTCTGTTACAATTTGTGCAAATTGTAATTTAGTAGACGCAAACGAGGAAGAAAACGAAAGTGAATAGCACACATATTCTCAAATATGTTCATTTGTGAATGATTATTTACTCCTAGTTTTTAGATTTATATACTAGTTTTATAATATTTTTAATGTTAAGCTAATATACAAGAATCTCAAGAAGGTTATTTTTAGAGAAAAAGAAGTGGTTGAGTTTTTGTTCTTATATTTGTTGCTAATCTTTATATTTTCGTTATGTATTATTTTTTATGTTAAGACATTCTCTTAAATATATGCCTACATTTATTATATACAATATATGTACTAAAAATACCTAGTTGTGGCTTTTATTTTTTGTTTTTAGTCGGTGGTGTACAGAATACACCGCGCACGTAGTTATGACTAATGGAGGGGCGCCCGTAGTTAAAGGTTAAATAATAAAAACGTAGTAGATCAACTTATAAAATTTCATCCTACCATACAAATCGACTCCTTAACTTCAAACATACGTAAACTCGTTTCTCCTACAAAAAGAATCTTAATATCCCATGTCTCCCTATCTATCACGGACGAAATTATCGAAACTGCAGTTAGAAGCCTAGGTCTAAAAATAGCTTAGCGAGTATCAATTCTCAAAGCAGGCATTCCTCGGTAGGAATTTCACATATTCTTAGCTTTAGAAGACACGTGTATGTATTTCCACCATCCGAAACTTTTGAGCTTCAAACCTCTCTTGTAATCTCTTTCGAAGATAATGAAAACCGTATCTTCCCTTCCATGGACAAAATGAAATGTTTTGTCTATAAAAAATCAGGGCACGTCGATCTAATGCACATATCTACAGAAAGTGATTCTTACACCCAGGCAATTCCTTCTCCTTCTATAAAAGCTGAATCCACGTCTATTCAAAAAACACTTTCACGCCAATAGAGATATCACCTCAAGTCAATAATGTACCACTTATATCCTCAAATAACAACTCCTCATTAGAACAATCAAGTCAAGATACACAAACACACTATCAACACACACACTTAAAACTTTCTTCTCCTAGCGACAGAACTAAGATAACTGAAGAAGCTTTTCATGGTGATCAAACTAAAATCTATGCCGGGTTTTTTAAACCACAAACCAAAAAAAAATGTAAACGGTCAAATTGTTACCCTATTTGAAATGGCAAAAATAATCATACATGAACTTCATAAAAAAACTCCACAAATATTCATAATCAGAGCAGATAACATCATTGCTCTTCTTGAAAACTGTTACCGCAGTAGTGACCCATACGCAGAAACATTAAAATTCACAACATACATCAAATCACTTATTTCTAAATTATAACAAATCTATTCCAACCTTATTGAGAAATCAAACAAAAATGGACTAACCCGTCTAAAAGCCAAAGTCTTTATGGAAAATTCTACAAAATTACATAATCTTGACTTCTCTCACGAAACAACTGATGTACATCTCTGATACATCTCAAAACTCATAGACATCTAAAAAAATCCTCTTTTTCACAAGTTCAGAATTATTCGTGACTTTATTTGTCTACAAGAAACAAACTTTACAGAAGCACACAACCCTCGTCTAAAAAACTTTGTTAGTTATCACCATATTAGAACTACACACCGACGTGCTAGCGAAGGATCATCAATTTTCGTATCTACTGAAATATTTCACCGTAAACTTCACCTAAACATTGCATTAAAAGCTTAATATCTCAAATTCCTGGCCCATCTATTATGGTTGGAGATTTTATTGCACACAACATTATGTGGGGCTCCAAAAATACATATTGTAGAGGTAAAATAATCGAAGATGTCATTAATTAACTGGTATTTACTAATTTAAGTGGTTTTAATTTTTTTTACAAGTATAGGGTTTAATATTAAAATCATACATACAGTGAATGTTGGGCGAACAATGTATTTTATGAATATTTTCTTTCTTTATTTGGTGAGGTATTTCGAGTGATATAACAGTTCAAATTTTTATGTCCGAAGAAGCCCCACTCTCCCCTACTTCGTAACTGTCAACACTACCTAACGGCCTAAATACAATCTTGGTAAGAACTTAAAAGACATTCTTATCTCACACAGCAGCAACTATAAAAATGTATTAAACTTTTCAAGAGACACAAAGCTACACAATTCAATTAAAAAAATGCATTTCAAAAAGTGTATTCTAGCTAATTGTCCCCAATGTAAAAGTATTAAAAATCTAAATATAAAACCTGTGTCAATATGACCACTAGCAATCGAGACACATATTTCGAAATAAAAAACAATTTACTGTTTAGTTAGTTTAGCTTACACAAATAATACATGTTAGTATTTTTTTTTAAATAAAAATTTACTTGACATGGAACACTATTTATTATTAATATACAATATGTTTCAAAAACTTACAATTGATTCCAAGTTTCTGAGCTATTAAATTGGCCAGATCTTTGCAGTAGCCTTCAAACTGATCATTTCCTACGAGGGTTTCTCCTAAATCTGGTGTTTTTCTCATAATATAGGGCTCTTCCTGAAAATAACAATTTCAATAGCTTTCATAAGCTTTACTATAATGGCAGCTAAATCTCAGTCATTTACATTTCAATATTTCCAAGTTGTGGTGACAATGCTAAAATCTATTGTTATGTATATTTTACACTGTGACATAACTGGATGATGGAAAAATCGTTATATTATGGACTAAATAAAAAAGAATTTTAGGAATTGTAATATATATATATATATATATATATACAGGGTGTTTGGTAGGGATAATAGGGGACGCCATTTGCAAAATTTTTTGCTAATAATATATAAAATCCACAAGGAAAATAATTCCTGCAGCTGGCTGTATACCACGTATAACAAAAAGAGGTTAGTCTTTGTATGTGGGTATATTTTATTTTATAAAAACCCTTAAAAGGGCAACATTAAAAGCACGAACGTTTTCGGAACACCTGTTCCATCATCAGGTTAAAATACAGGTTACCATGCCTGAGCCACCAAAATATTTGGGTGAAAACCCTTTAAAATGTAATGTGTTACCAAAGATTGTACATGATGTTAATAATACTATATGATGTTTAATATTTTAATTAAATTTTACTTCAGGTAACATACACCCATGCTTAAGTGAGTTCCAGTGTCCGGAGAGTAAACCTCTTCAAACGGACTTCAGCTGGTAACTACTAACAGTTACCAGCCTCTAAAGTATTACCTCTTGGTTTTAGAAAACGTACTTTAACCCCTATAAAAGATGGGCAATACCGATCCTACTATATTTAAATATGTTTTGTCAACCAATATATTTTCAACAATTAAATCATGCCTAATGTGTCTATCGACTAGTTTTCCTAGAGTCTCTAATGTAAATTTGACTTATTGGACTTAAGTACATAGCTTTGCCTATCCAGTTTTGCAAAATTTGTGTATAAAAGCTACCCTTACAAGCTTTAATATTTTTGGAATTGTCTTCAGTCCTACGACAAACTGGAGTAGAAATTATAATTTTTTGTGGAAATGGTAATTTCCCGTTTGTAAAAATATTAATCATATTTCGTCCAGATCCGTCAATTTATTTGACTCAAACAAGTTTATTATCTATTTGATTTTATCCTGCTCCTCTAATTCTTTTACCATAAGCCAGTTTTCCTTCGAATCATAAGTTTTTTTCGAATGACGATATAAGGTACCTGAATACAATATGCCCATGTTGGTAATATGCCCATTTCCATGTTTTGCTTTAATATTTGATATTCGGGGAAGGAGGCGCTGGACACACTGAACGCCTAATATAACTAAGCCCGTGACCGACCTCAAGGTTAGTTGTGAGCTTGCCGTGGTGCAGTCAAGTTGTACGTGGTTTTTAAGAGCGTGTTTATAAAAATTGACGTCAGTTTTCACCTCTGTTTTGCACTTAAACGTTTTAATTTGTCTACGACATTAAGTGATTTTAGTCTGCCATAGAGTACTTAAAATGTAAGTAAAAATAAAATATATTATTATTCAAAATGTTTTTATAATTTAAGAAAATGTATTAATCATCATGTGTCAACAATATGCCCATAGTGTATGCTGACAATTTGCTCAATTGGGCATATTGCCAGCTAATTATAACAGATAATTTATTGATTTTTTTTGTTTTAGATAACATGCCTCGTGTCAGAAATAAGGAAATACGGTCGCAATAGAGCAATCAACAGCTAGAATCTGCAATTGCAGCAGTAATGAATGGAATGTCATACAATGCGGCAAGTCAAAGGTATAATATTTCTAGACGCACTTTGAAACGCTATGTAGAAAAAAATAGTACCAAAAAGGCAAAAATGGGGAGAAAGACTATTTTGAATATAGATCAAGAAAACGAATTGTCTCGACGAATTGTTAGATTGGCAGAAGTTGGGTATCCCCTCAGCAATAAAACTTTAAAAAAATGTGTGTTTACTTATTGTGAACAAAACAATTTGCCACACTTTTTTTCACAAGGAACCAAAATGGCTGGACGTTATTGGTTAAAAGGATTTTTGCAAAGACACCCTGAAATATCGATAAGGAAAGCACAAAACATGAATCCTGCTCGGGCTCAAAAATTGAACAAGTTCATAGTAAAAGACTATTTTGACAAATTAAGGGGTGTACTTCAAGAATTAGATTTAATCGACAAACCTGAAAGAATTTACAATGTGGACGAGAAAGGCTGCAGACTCAGTCTGCATCATCAACAGACCGTTCTAGCAAAGAAAGGCGCGAAACGCGTACATTTGGTTGCTCCGGAACATGGGGAAAATGTAACTATTGTTAGCTGTGCTAACGCCAATGGTACCGCTATTCCTCCTGCCGTTTTGTTTAAAGGACGGCGCATGAAGCCCAAATGGAAAGATAATTTGCCTCATGGCACGTTGGCGTTGATAACCCCTAAAGGCAGTATGAATGTGGAAACCTTCATTATTTGGTTGGAGCATTTAGCAAAATATAAATTGGAGGGAAAGTGTCTTTTAATATTTAATGGAGCCTCATGTCACTTAGACATTTCAATTGTCGAAGCTGCCGAGAAATATCAAATAACCCTTCTGTGTTTGCCTGGCAACACAACTCATGAACTCCAGCCGATGGACAAAGCTGTGTTTCGTTCCTTTGAACACCACTGGGACGAACAAGTGTTGTTGTATTGGACCAAATACAAAGAACGTGCTTTAACAAAGCAGCGATTTGGGGAAATATTTTCGATAGTGTGGGACAAGGCATTGACACCTTCTAACATTAAATAAGGCTTTGCTGCAACAGGAATATTTCCTTATAACCCCGATGCTATACCTGAAGTTGCTTTTGCCCTAAGTATTTTATCAGAAATTGAGAACATTGATCCCACTCCCATTAATGTACGCCAGAAAACACCATCTCCTACTCCAGGCTGTTCATATAACTCCTCTCAACAAAAAAGGATACCAAACTATCAAAAGACCCAAGATTACAAAAAAAAGTAATCTAGAACTGAAACATCATCAAGTGATAGTGATAGCGGACCCATTAATGTACGCCAGAAAACACCATCTCCTACTCCAGGCTGTTCATATAATTCCTCAAAAAAGTGTACCAAAATATCAAAAGACCCAAGATTACAAAAAAAAAGAAACCTAGAACTGAATCATCATCAAGTGATAGTGATAGCGGACCCATTAATCTGCGCCAGAAAACTCCACCACCAACTGCAGGCTATTCAAAAAGCTCTTCCCAACAAAACTGTTTGCCACAATACCAAAAGACGCCAATTCACATGAAAAAGAAGTCTAAAACACAAACTTCATCAAGTGAGAGTTCTGGCAGTTATACTTCGGAATCAGAAGACAGCGGCGAAGAAGTTGAATTGGCAATAAATCAGTTTCATAAAAAAAAGGAAACTTTCCTTATGAATTCTGAAAAAAATGATTTGGAGGTTTATAACAAAGAAAATAACAATCTTCGAGAAGAAAAAAGTAATACTGAAGAAATAAAAACTTGCCAGGGCAAAACTTTGGACACATCGTTTACGGAAATGCTTGAGACTCCGGCAAAAATTGAGAAAAAAAAATACACAAAATAGAAAGAAGGCAATAAATAGCAGAGCTATAGTGGTAAAAAAAAATGTATTTTCTACCACTAGCACAGGTCTACGAACAGATATAAATAAAGGCACGAAACAAACTCTACCAGGTTGTTTGGTAAAGAAAAACAAAAAATCAGAAGACGTAGCAAAATGGTTTTGCAAAATTTGCGACAAAGCTGAAATAAAAGACATGCGACTATGCTTTATATGTGTACAGTACGTTCATGAAGAATGTGTAGGGCTGACAAAGTTCGATAAGGAATCCTTTACCTGTCCTGATTGTACTCCGCAATAATGTTCCTTAATTTTAAGTTATTTCAGTTAAAAATTCTTTATTTTGACATTTTAGTTTTTACAAAAAGGATTGTTTAATATCTTTGTTTGGTTAAATGTTTTTTATTCAATAAATATGAGATTTTGTAAGTATATGATGTTTTTTAATATTTATTTCCACATCATTTAGTGTTTTAGGTAAGCGCATATTACCTTCACTCGACTGGGCATATTACCTTTAGGGGTTGGCAATATGCCCAGATTGAGGGGTTTTAAAAAAAAATTCGATATGAAAAAAAAATAATTGCCAAACAATAAAAAAACTAGCGATGTTTAAACACCTAAACATTGGTATAGTGTTAAAAAATATATGAAAAATATATTTTTGTAGCAATAAATTCAAAATTCCCTTAACATGGGCATATTGTATTCAGTTACCTTACTTATCTTAGGATTCTTCATGAGAACGTGATGGAGCCTTGATATTTCTGCAATCTGTTCTATCTTCTGCAATGTCTTTTTGCCCAATAAAATAAGATTTACTCAGTTTATTTATAATTCGTATTAGGCAACTGGTTCCCAAAGAATCTTAAAATTATTTGTCTCTTTTAACAAGGTACTTTTTTAAATATAGTAGTTTTTTGCTGCAGCTTTCAATTAAATGATAAAAGAGTTAGCAAGACGATCATTATTGTCATTCTGGTCATTATTGTCAATTTAATTAGTTTTTACTAATTTACATAATATGCAATTGGGAAAAACCAAATAATAAACTCACCAATATTGTTGTAACTATATAGGTTTTATTTCTTTCTATATGGGCGTTTGCCTTTAGTCTAACATATTTTGCAGCAACTGGGTTAAATCCAGTTTGGTCACTCCATTCAGCTACTTTTACCATTGCACTATTTACTGTCATCTCTACAACATGAAGTGTGTAATTTTGGCGTCGACCTTCTTCACTGAAACGAATTTCTCCAGTTAAACCTTCAATTTCTACCTAAAAAAGATATAAATTCAAGAGAAAAATTTTCAAAAAAAAGGTAAATTAGTGTAGAATTTTTTTATAGAAACAGTTTTTATAATAAATAAACAATAATAATCAAAATATTGAAATTTCCTTTGTATGAAAAAGGCACCACATGCCTTATTGACCGAGTAAAAATATTTTTAGGTACGCTTGCTTCAGAGTTATCGTCGGGTACACACATACACATGTTTAACTCACACAAATAAACAATTAAAAGCTTTTTAAACCCCATAACCTTAATTAGCCGTTACACGGATACGATTTCGTGTCCATGTCCAAAAGAACAGTAGAAATGGTAAATAAGACCATCAAGTGCTTATCTGGAATTCTCGAATTTCGTGGAAATAAACTATTAACACGCACGCAGTTAGGCAAAAATCATTTGTCGGGCAAAGAAAATGAACAATTAATTAACAGTCAAGTTTTAACAAGGACATGGGCGTCAGCAGCAAGTGGACAAACTGGCTGAATCAGAATGATAGATAGGCTCTTCCAATAAACTTGATGGTCACGCTAGAACATTGTAGCGTAAAAAAGTCTGGCGATTCGATGAGATTGATTATTACGCATAATGGTCAGGCTAATCAAATACATTTGTCGAGAGTCTATTCCCATTACATTATATCGACCATTAAACATTTAATCTGACGAATTATAATTTTCCCCTTTGAATTTATAAACAAATTAATTATGATTTTAATAAAAATATAATAATAAATTTATTTTTTTGTAACCCTTATCCGTTTTAATATGGATACTTTATTTTTTATATTTAAATCAGACCTTTAAATATTTTGGTAAATTTTTTTTCATAATGGTTGGAAAAATCTTTTTAATTCTATAATTAATTACTTTGTACATGTATGATATTCTTCACGGATTTTTCTTGCTACAAGCTGTTTCTTTTCCCTATATATATATATATATATATATATATATATATATATATATATATATATATATATATAATCAATAACCCTTCTACCCTAAGGTGTTGGGTGTAAAGTCTCTTTTTAGGTTTCATATACAAACTTCCTCCAATTCTTCTTGTTGCTGACCAATTTCTTCGCTTGCTCCTTGGTGACTCCTCTCCTGTCTAGGATGGCGGCAATTTCATCGTCCCAGGTCTTCATAGGTCTGCCTCTCGGTCTTTTCAAGGTTCTTCTCGCTTCCCACACTTGTTTCACTTGGCTTTTTTTATCCATCCTTACCATGTGGCCGTACCACCTCAGTTGGGCTTTTTCGATTTTCTTCTCTATTGATTGGACTTTAAGGCGTTCTCTTATTTCATCGTTCCGTATCCTGTCCATTCTGGTCACCCCTAGTACTCTTCTTAGATACTTCATTAAAATACTTTGCAGTTTATTTTTTAGTCTGGTGGAGAGCGTCCAGCTTTCACATCCAAATGTTAAGATAGGTACAAAAACTGTGTTGTAGATAGCTATCTTTGCTTTTTGGGATGCTTCTTTTTTCGATAGGAATGTGCTCTTAATTGCGTGGTATATCCGGGAAGCGTTTGCTATTCGATTGTTTATCTCTGCTTCTTGTGTACCCCTACTCTCTAGTTGCACTCCCAGGTATTTAAAGGTTTCGACTTCGTTGTAAAGTATAGTTATTGATTTTAATGTTTGTATGTTGGTCTGTTTTCCCACATACCATGACCTTGGTTTTACTTTCGTTAATTCTCAGGTTACGTTTTTCGAGTTTATCTCTCCATATCTGGAGGTTTCTCTTAAGTGCGTCCTCGTTTCTTCCAAATACGACGAGGTCATCTGCAAATGCGCACTCCGCTATCTGTATCATTTCCAGGTTTCTATGTCCAACAAATATTCTCGATGTTTCTTCTCTAGTTTCCTTCAATACATCATCTAGTACAATATTGAACAGGATGGGGCCTAACGTTTAAATCAACCAATTGAATGTGACACTAAGCTCCGCTTGGTACTTGTCCTCCATACTATATTATTTCAAAGCGACCTTACTAAATTATAAATATTTTTATTAGCCGTTCCATCCTATATAAGCCGATACAAATTTTTATTTGCTCTTTTTTTATTCATATCACTTCAATCATTCTACAATGAAGCTTTAGCCACAAAAATTGGTTAGTGTCTTAGCCGTATACACGAGTAAGTATCTTTTTTTAATTTTGGGTCTTTGTTTTTTAATTGTTTTTTTTTGCATAGCAGATACTTTCTTTCTTAACATAAAGCGTTAAAATAAACATTTTACCTTTTTTTTTTAATGTATATATGTACCTATATTATCTTATTTTATTTAATATCTTATTAATTATTTTTTTTTTCCATAAATTTATTTTTATTAATGCCACGCTGTGATCAGAGATTTTGCTGAGATCGTTTTTCTCTGAATACTCAGCTTTATTTCTGATCGGGTTTTCCTTTTGGGAGAAAACTGATCTTTGTATGAATTTTCTAGCCTATACGGTGGGGAGCAAGCAATAGCCAACCACACTACCTTGGGAAGCAAACAACAGTCAACCACACTACCTTGGGGAAACAATCAGCAACCACCCATACTACCATAAATCCACTGATGCATCAGAATATAATTTGAAACCAATTTATTTTGGGACAAAAATGACTGCTATAATCTAGACCAACAACCCACCTTAACCCAATCAACAACCACCTACAGCGGGTAACTTCCACAAAGATCGGAATCCTTCCTGCAAACGATTCCTTCAGATTCCTTTGATTTCACGTTCAAAGCCTCTATGTATCAGTTGATACGTATTTCGACTTAATAAGTCTCATCAGAACAGTTATTCATAGCCGTTCTTAACGTGAAAAATAATCTTCTCTGTCTTATTAGGAAGCAACAATAAAATGGCTTCGTTATGGACGCAATAGCGACATCTGATAGAAAAATCGGTAAGATAGTTTCGAAACAAATTCAGTTTTCTGCTTTAATCTGGAGCCTTCTAAAAATTGCAAGGCATAGCCAGACGTTGATAAAGATGTTAATAGAGACATGGGGGATCTAAAATTTGCATTCCACGACATATCTCCTCAACTAAGCAGAAATCCTTAACGAATTTGTTTCTTGTACTCATACAGAGTATGCAGATTGCAATTTTTAGAAGGCTCCAGATTAAACCAGAAATCTGAATTTGTTTCGGAACTATCTTACCGATTTTTCTATCAGATGTCGCTATTGCGTCCATAACGAAGCCATTTTATTGTTGCTTCCTAATAAGACAGAGAAGATTATTTTTCACGTTAAGAACGGCTATGAATAACTGTTCTGATGAGACTTATTAGGTCGAAATACGTATACAGATACATAGACGCTTTGAACGTGAAATCAAATCTTTTCTGTCTTTTTCATTTTAATATGAATTCTGTTTATTATTATTTAATAAATATATATACCTTTACTATAACTTTGTAAGTTTTTTTTTATTTTCTGTACCTTTCTGAGATTAGTGTGGAGAGAGAATGAACAGGGAACGAACCTAGGGCTTAGCAGTCGGGCAGAGCACCATTCTGATGAATAGAACAGTGGGCGTTTCTCTCTTGAATATCCTTAGAAATATTCGAAGAATTTCTCCCCTCGTTTCTTCCAGCAGTATGGTAAAGAAAGGTAGAATATTTTACAAGAGAGTTTATATCCTAAAAATGTTTTTGGGCACAAAATAAATTTTTTAACTATTTTACATAACATATCCTACCTGAAAAGATCATGACAAGAAACTATTTCAATATTACTCACCTTTCTTAAAAATCTTGAAATCTTATCTCCGTGTTCCCACGGTGTCACCCAGTTGCCATTTACGTTACAATCAAGGGCCTTTGTTGTACCGTTGTAATTTAGCCCTCTTCGAACATTGTTTCTAAATAAATCTGGCTTTTTCCGTAAAACTTTGTTAAAAGCCTCAACCAATACAAAAACGGCATCGTACATTAAAGCAGCCTGGGCGGATATACTGTCTTTACCAGCTCCCGGAGATTGAATCGAATCCAGTCGTTTCCATCCTAAAAACATATTTTTCATAAATACTATTTTTTGCCTTTTAAAATAATGTATGTATACCCAATAACAATTATATTGGTTGTTAACTACCGATCTTGTATTTGTTATTATGGAAACATTTTAAAAGGTGACAATATAAACTTTTTAAAAGTCTGTAAATCGAAATAACTCTAATTTTAGATAAAAATAAAAAAATATAGAATATTTAATTAAAAAAAATGCATCTTTATGTTATTTTTGACTTTTGCTGCAACTTTATATTTTAAAACTCGGCTCTTAGTGAATTAAATAAATTGACGCTTTTCTGTGTGAGTACTATTTAAAACATCTATAAATACAAAAAAAAAAGTGTGAAAACAAGAGAACAAAATGGAGTAATGTTTAATCGTGCGCCCAAAAAGTTCAAATCAGGAAAAATAACGTAATTATTACAAAAATCACTAACCTTCTAAAAACTCTTTCACATAATGTTTAAAGCTATCCACTATCCTAAAACCCGTGATATTGATGGCTCCATATTCCACTACTTCACTTTCCCATCTCTCGTCCATAACCTAAAAGATTCATTTTTAATTAGCATCTCGGAAATTATCTAAATAGTGTGGCCAAATTTTATCTAGTTTATCTTTTTTATATAGTGTGCAATATCAACACATCGCATTAGACAATATATCATAAACTGAAGATGTCTATTTAAATCAAACAAACTGTGTGTTAATATTAATTTGGATTTTTCCCAAGTATTAAATTATCAGATACAAATATACAGGGTATTTCAAAAAGGTATGTCATAAATTAAATCACGCATTCTGGGGACAAAAATAAATTGATTGAATCCAACTTATTTTAGTACAAAATTGTACACAAAAAAAGTTACAGCCCTTTGAAGTTACAAAATAAAAATTGTTTTTTGCATTATCTCCTAAACTACTTGACATTTTGTAATAAAAATGGACACGTTACTTTCTATTTTAAAATTTTAAGAGAGGTGTGCAGCCCTAACTCCCCCCAAACTTTTAAGTACATTCAAACTAAATGAATTTTGTGGCACCATTAGTTTAACACATTATTTTTAAAAATTTTTTGCCTCATCACTTTTTTCAAAAAACAGTTTTTATTGAATTACGGCCCATTTCTTTAACCTTTAAAAAATTACGTGCAACTAAATAAATGGCTTAAATGAATTAACAAGTACAAAAAATGTCTATAACCTCTATAAATATGATATTACAATAAATGTTCAAAATGACTCCCATTTTCTTCAATACACATTCGGTATCGTTTTAATAAGGAAAACCGAATGCGCTGAAAAATCATATTTTTCTGACAAAATTGATTTGCAGCTTCAGTTATTCTAACCCTCAATTTTGTTCGTCCTTTATTGTTACATAATACACTTTCTCTTTTATAAACCCCCAAAAGCAAAAGTCCATGGGGTTAAGACCTGGACTTCTGGGTGGCCAAGAAATAGGTGCGTCACGACCCCTTCCAATTCACCGACCAAGATACTGCCTGCAAAGGTATTCCCGGACTTCATTACCGTAATGCGGTGGAGCGCCATCTTGTGGAAACCACATATTTTGCCTTATTGCATTATTCGCTTCTTCCAAATACTCTTGTAAATCGTTTGCTAAGAATTGCATATAATTATTATCACCATTTAAATTGTTGTTAAGAAATACTGGGCATATTAGATTGTTATCCACAATTCCTGCCCAAACATTAACTTTGAAAGTCCTTTGGTGATGAGTCGTTTTTTTGACGTGAGGATTTTCGTCGGCCCAAATGTGCTCGTTATGATGGTTTGTTATTCCATTTCTACTGAAGCTAGCCTCGTCGATAAACAAAATATTTCTAGTAAAATTAACATTTCGAGTGTTTTCCATTAAACAACCAATCGCAAAATCCAATCCTTTTATAACAATCTTTAACCAATAACTCTTGAACCTTTGTTAAGTGATAGGGTTTAAGCAGCTGATCCTGCAAACACTTACATGAGAAACATTTAGTTGAGCAGCTATTACCCTTGTACTTGTTCCAGGGACTTCCTCAATGATTTCTAAAGTTTCTTCATGAGTTGCATTCATTATTTGTAATTGTTGTATCCGTAGAAACTAATTGTAATTTTATGGCCCACTAGGAAAAAATTAGTTTTTCGAAAGAGGGATAGGAGGCAAAAACGTTTTAAAAATACTGTGTTAAACTAATGATACCACAAAATTCATTTGATTTGAACGTACTCAAAAGTTTGGGGGGACTTAAGGCTGCACACTCCCCTTAAAATTTTTGTTGTGCGCTTAGATTTTGTTGTTTCTTTTGTATGAACAATGCTTTCAGAACAAGAAAGAAATCTTTATTACAAAATGTCAGGTAGTTTAGGAGATAATACAAAAAAACAATTTTTATTTTGTAACTTCAAACTTTTTTTGTGTACACTTTTTGTACTAAGATAAGTTGGATTCAATCAATTTATTTTTGTCCCCAGAATGCGTGATTTAATTTATGACATACCTTTTTAAAACACTCTGTTTTTCTCATCCTAATGTTAACTGGATACTAACTATTTAATATGTGTACAGTACATTATTATCTATTCTCTCATTTAACCCACATTACTGATTTTCGCTATCTTTAATAAGAAGGTCTAGTCTAATAGTTTTCTTGCCTAAGTTACTATGATAATAAATCAACATAGTCGGATGTAAAAGAGAAATAAACGTAAAGAATTTCCATTTGCCATTTACGCTAAAAGCAATTTTAGTCAAAATGGCCTCTATTTGTTTTATAGAACGGTTGGATTAAAAAGTTTTCTTACTTTGCACAACTGCCATTAAAAGAACCGGCATCGTATTCAGCGGCAATAAAGAGTGAGATTTGTTATTTTCAAGAAACACGCAATACTCAAATATAATCAGAAACCATTACCATTATAAAAATTATATTTATATTTTAAGCTTAACTATGTCCGGCACAGGTCTAAAATCAACGGGGTTCTTCTGATTCAACCTTGGTATAGATTATTTACTGTTTTTCCAAAAAAATATATAGGAAAAGTACTTTAGTTATTAAAAAAGTAATTTGTAAGCCTATAAAATGAACGGAAAAAGAAGAGATAAAAATATACTATGTATATGAAATATTACAAGTTTCATTTTTAAATTTGATTATTATAATATAATACAATAATTATAAATATAGGTTCAAAAACATTTAATAGTGAAGCGAATTGAAGAATGTGCTGTGAAAATCACTAACGTATGTTGTTGGCTTAGATTCTCACAAATAAAAAAGCTAAACCAAAGCATAAATATACCTACGTACGACATGACATATATAAAATAATAGGTCTTTATGTATGTCGGTAAAGTAACTTTTTATCGAACGAGTTTGATATGATATTACGAGCGGAGTGAGCGAGGCTAGTAACAAATGAGTTCGACAAAGAGTGTTTACTGACGTGGTGCATACAAAATTGTATCGCCAACCATAAAAACATTAACAAAAAGCTGTATTTTGTGTAATATTTTTATTGCACAAACATTTGTACAAAAAAGATATAGTCATAAATATACCAGTTTTATTTATATTTTGTTATAATAAATTCTAGTGGACGACTTGACATGTTCTTAAAATTATTTCGTAAAGTGGGAGTTTCTTGAATTGAAAATGTTTTATCAACTTTAACGTTTATATCGATACTAGTGATTTGTCCGTCATCATGTGACGGGGCATCCAATCAACTGCCATCTACAGTCATTTCGCTTAATTTTTCCTGTCTTTTCTCCTATTTAAGGCTAGGTCAACAACAAAGTTCTATTTTGGTCAACTTTTTCATGAAAGTTACAACTTTCATGACAAATAAGTCACTTTGGGAGAGTTGTTGGACTTTTTCGTAAAGTCGTCTTTTAAAATCCATCTAGCCTGGCATTTTATTTGCTGGAAAAGCTCAAGGTTTGTATTATATTTTTTACCGATTACCAAATTCGCAGCCAATAGAAGATGGACATTTATTCATAGAATAAAATGTACCTGTCTTTTCACATGAAATTATATTGCGGTTGCTTATCTGTAAGATAAACGTTTAACCCTTTCATAGGCAGTGGGAAGTATAATTCCCACCATATATCACTTCTACAGGTAGTACAAATCGATTTTCCCACCGTTTAAGGCTGCTGATACCTAGTAGTGATATACTTCTTATGGTGCCTTATCCAATTATTATTGTATGTTGGCGACAATTCTAGCATACTCCTCTCGGTCTTGTGTGGCTCTAAAGAGTGTATGGTCATCGAGATTTGTCCAATCCCTTATGTTTTAAAGCCATGAGTATTTGTTTCTTCCGATGCCCCGTTTTCCTTCTATAGTCCCTTCCATAGTAAGCTTTAAGAACTGATACTTGGAATTTCGAAATATATGACCCAGATAAGCAGTTTTTCTTCTTTTTATTATTGGCAGCAATTCTCGTTCTCTGTCCATTAGATTAAATACTTCGTTATTTGTTCTGTGATCTGTCCAGGGAATTTTAAGTAGTCTAAATACCCACATTTCAAAGGCCACCAATCGGTTCATCACATTGGCCTTTATAGTCCAGGTTTCTATACCATATAGCAGTATGAAGTAAATGTAACATTCAACATTGCAAGGTTCTCATATTAGTAAATGCTGTTCTGGCCTGCTCAATCCTTCTACATATCTCTATGTCTGGATCTAGATCTTCAGTTATCCAACTACCGAGATATCTGAACTTGGGGACCTTTTGGATGTTCTTATTGTTTACTCTTATATTTAATTGCATATTTCGTGTTCTGCTAACCACCATTACCTTCGTCTTGTCTATATTAATCTTCAAGCCCAGTCGTTCTCCTTCAGTGTTTATTTTATCTATTAGTCGTTGTAGCGCTTCTTTGCTATCAACTATTATGACTGTATCATCAGCATAGCGAATATTACTAATAGTCTGTCCGTTGATTTTGATTCCATCTTCAGTGTCACTTAAGGCTCTATCGAGAATCGTTTCAAAGTAAAGATTAAAAAGGAGAGGTGACAGAACACAACCCTGTCGTACACCTTTTTCTATTGAGAAATGTGATGTAAATTCCAGTCCTACTCTCACATATGCCACAGATGCCACTTGATTCATATAAAGGTTCTTTATGATTTTAAGACCATTCTCATCTATCGAACGTTCCTGGAGCAATCTTCTTAGTTCTTCTACTAGTAATCAGTAAACCTATAAAAAATTATTTCAAAGCTAAGGTATTTGGAGAAGGCGATATAATTTCGAATTGTACGAGAAGTATAAAAAAATAGTAAATGGTAGAGATGTAATATCCTTCATAAAAATAGGTAGGCTTAGATGGGCTGGACATGTGTCAAGAGCAAATGAAAATTACCCACCCAGACGAACTCTATTATCGGTCCCAGTGGGAAATAGGAGTAGAGGCAGACCACGACTGAGATGGAGGGACTCGTGGACGAGGACGCAAGGAAAATCGGCGCGGCAAATTGGCAACGGTTGGCGATGAACAGAAACGACTGGCGAAATAGACTGGGGAAGGTCAAGGCTCAACTAAAGCTGTAGCACCACTGATGATGATGATGATAAGGTACAGATATTTACATTACCATTTATACTTATGTTTGAATATACGCTGTTTTGACGGTTTTTTTGTGCGTTTATGTTCTAGTTGTGAACTAATAATTGTTTACACGAAAATTAAGGTGAATGCTAAGAATTTAGATATTAGTTTTCTATTCTTTTAACTTTTACACACACATTCATATAATAACAATGACAATAGAATATATTTGACGTATGCTAAATCTATATTTGTAAGTGGGTTATATGCTCATCTCCCATCCTCGTTGTTTATTTTTATTACTTTATTTTAGAAATGTGGGATCTAGATCCCCCCACTGCATTAGCTTATTTATATTATTTACCTGACATTGAGGAACATTCAGAAGAAAAAGCAAATAAAGGTGCTTTCGAAGAACTTGAAAATTTGGAAGGCAACTGTTTAGATTCTTCTGATGTGGAAATCCACATCCTGTTTGGAATCTTCACATTCTCAATATTCAGGTAATTTTTCTCTCCCTACATCTCCGTTACAGTTTTAACCATTTTTATCAAAAGATAGTGAAGATGAAGAAAAGGATAAGGAATGGGATCAAAACACAGATTTCTTTGACAAGCTTGCACTTGATTTTTCCAAAGATGCCAATTCTGCATACGATTGTATTATTGAAGAGAAAGAAATCGATTATTTCACCAAAATTTTTGATTTAGATATTCTTGATATGATATTTTATCACACTAAGCTGGGAATACATACACTTCCTCGGCTTTCCAATTACTGGTCCACTAATATATATTTAGGCGTATCAGCAATTTCGCAAGTATTTGGATCTAATTGAAAATTTTTTCCTTAACAACAAGAAAATTACAACAAGAAATCTACATTAATGATTCTTCTGAGGTTTTTTCATAACACTAAAATATTAAGGTTAGCTCAAACAGCTTTAACTTTAGAAACTTCAATAATATTTTTATTGAACAATTTATCTTCAAACTTGTCTTCATTTTAATCCTTTGCTAGGTTATAGAATGTTGCTGTAGATATAAACGGTTGAATCTTCTCAATTTTACAGCCACTTCCATTTGATAAAATAATAACTAAACCTTCTCTTCCATACATAAAGAGTTCTGTTATATATCTGGTTTTCATATAAAATTCATTATAGAAATTTTTTTCATGGATTGTTAAATGTACTTCTTAAAAATGGCTTCACTGAATAATTAGAATTTTCAAGTAACAACCCATTTCTATTACCATCATTTAAACTTCTTATTTATTTATACCTATATATATATACCCTCGAGGGGGGCTTATAATTCAAAGGGGGTGGTGGAAAGGGATAATATTTTCATACTGTAAATTGTCAATTTAAGAATAAAAATCGACCTGTTTTAGTTTTTTTTTCACATAGTACATAATAACGCTAAAAATAAATTTATTCCATACATATGGACTGCATGATATGAATGTGTACGAGCAGGTATTCGTTTGTCAAGAGCTAAAATTTTGTACCTGAACTCAGTCTAAACACTCGTGAGTATACTTTTTTTACAAACAGTATGCGTTTTTGTAATTATATTGTAAAAAAGAATCTTACCTACAACTTGGTTGTCGAAAGGGTTGTCAAAAATATAAACAATTTAATTAAGTTAAGCAGAACGAAAGAACAGTCAGTCAAAAAAGTTGGTAATATACTTGACAGAATGATTAAATTGTAAAATAAATTTTATTTACATAATGCCGATCACGCGAATGCCCAAAACGTGAAACTTCTATAAAGTACGAACTTTTTTCATGTCATTGTGTTTGTATGGAATGGGAAATTGTTTGTATAGATTGTCCGAGGGTGAACATAAAATAATATTGATTTATTTATAAAAAGAAAAAATTGCCAGGCCTTTACACGTAAATTAAATTAAATAATATAAAAATTACACTCAAAGATTTTAGAGTGTACGAGAGCCACTCTCGTACATACAATGTGTCTACGTAAGTTAGGAAGAATTTTTTTTCATATGAAGTTTAAAGGAAAACAAAACATAAAATACAACTATCGGGTATCAAAATTTTTATAAGTCGTATACGAGGTTTGTCAGAAAAGATGTTTAGAATTAAATATAACTTTCAAATATTAAAGATTCTTTATTTAAATTAAAAACGCTCTGAGGTGCGACTTTTTTATGTGATAATGATAAAAATTTAAATTTGCATATTTTTTTTTTTTTACTAAAGACACAGAAGTGTACTTACATTAAAATCTGGTCAGTAAGACTAATTATTAATTTGTTTTTAACTTAAATTACTAATGAAATCTTAAAATTAGGTGTCTACTCACTAGTGTCTTTCCTATTATTTCTAATAACTAGCATTCAATTTAACATGCATACTCGCACAACACTTTACTCTGCTTTTCACTCACTTATTATACCAGTTCAAAAGGCTTTGTTCTTTTGAGCCTTCTTTCTAAGTTCGTATTGTCGAGAAGCTGGATAGCCTCGACGTTTACATGATGATGGAGTCGTTGTTCATGGCTCCCTGCAAATTTCTTGATTATCTGATTGACGTCTTCCATCTTGAGGTCCCGGTGAAGGTCGTTGTTCCTAACGTACCAAGGCGCATCTACGATGTTCCTCAGTACTTTGTTCTGGAATGTCTGGATTATTTTGATGTTACTAGGCTTGGCACAGCCCCAGAGTTGGCAGCCATAGGTCCATACTGGTCTCAGTATTTGTTTATAGATTAGGAGTTTATTATTTATGGATAGAGAGGAATGTCTTCCCATTAACCAATACATTTTCTTGTAGCGGATGCCTAGTTCTTCTCTTTTCTTCTTCACGTGAGCTTTCCAGCGAAGTTTCGGATCAAGAGTGATCCCAAGTACTTTGCTGATGTTGCAATAGGCACTTGGACATCATTTATTCTAATAGGAATATTATTAATTCTCTTATTGGTAAAATTTATATGGACTGATTTATTCTCATTCAGTTTAATTTTCCATTTTTTGGTCCATTCATGGATTTTGTTTATTGAATTTTGTAGTTTTTCTGTAGCTTCTTCGACGGTGTCACTTACCGCTAAGACAGCAGTGTCATCTGCGAAGGTAGCTATGGTGTCGTCTTCTAGTTCAGGTATATCACACGTGTATATTAGATATAGGACTGGACCCAATACACTCCCTTGTGGAACACCTGCTTCAATTTGCATATGAATGCATAATTATTCTTATATAATTTCAACCTATTTTCTTGTCTTACGACAGATAGAACTGTCAAAACAATTTCATTATTAAAACAGATAACAAATTATTTGTTTACGAAAAGGTAGAAATGCCAGCCACATTAAGTGTGGAAGAGAAAATTGTCCTAATACTGGGTGATAGATAATAAAACATTTCGAGAAGCTGCTGACATTTTTAATTTTTGAAATCCCCATAAAATTATTACGAATAATAAAAATTCAAATTGTCACATAATCACAATAATAAAACATGAACATATTTAATAATAATTATTAATAAATTTAAGACTTGAGGAGAAGTACATAATAAATGCAGAAAAAAACGCGACCACATCATACAAAATAACGACAATACGTTGCAAGTAATGCTGTCTACAATTAAACATAGTAAATATTCTTTGAAAAGAGGGTATATTCATTGCCATATGATATAAAACAAGACACGGTTTTAAAGATTTTAAATAATATAATTATTACCCTTTCGAACCTTAAAAAATTCATACTTGAAGACAAGGAAATATTGATAGACGATTTGAATTCTGTTGTGACATAAATACAGGAAACTTAAAAAATATCCCATTGAAGGTCAAGCGGAATGGTGTCTTATGTCATTGTAGATTAAATGTACGTAAATACATTAAAAATATTTTGAATTGAAGAGTTTTTTAGCGTTTGTAGGAAATTCTTTGGCCTACACGGCTTCCAGATTTATAAACACTTGTTTTTTTTTATGGAATTACTTAAAGAAAAAGGTATACCGCCAGCGGTCATATCAAGAACTTGACTTGCTTTTTATTTGCCGTATTTCCAGATTCTAGTAAGAGCCAAAGAAGGTATTTATTGAATTCTGGCAGGTAACGGTAGGAGATATCTTTTTTAGCCATCTAACATGACGGAGCCAGATACCCTGGCATATTTTGGTCGAGCAGGCTACTAGGCCAGAAGACCCTATTATAGTGCCGTATTAGCCGTGTTCCTACTAAAACCTTAACCACAGTTCCAGAGGGATGATCTTGCCACTCAATGAACAACTAAAATGAAAAACTAAAATCTTACAAATAACCATTCCTATTACCGTAAATCAGAAAATATTTTCGTTAAGCCATAAACTAATAAAAAATAATAACCATAAATTTCAGATCTCTTGTTTAATTTCCTCCTCTGTCGTCCGGCTCCTTCTTCATCATCCCAGAAATCAGACAGTGTCTTCTTCTTCAAGTGCCCTCTCCGCTACGGAGTTTGGCAATCAATATTGTTATCCGTATCTTTAAAACTGTTGCTCTAAATAATTGGTTAGATCTGCACTGGAACCAGTCTCTTAAATTGCGCAGCCAAGATATACGTCGTCTCCCCACGCTTCGTTTGTCCTGAATCTTTCTTTGGATAATTAACTATAGCAATTGGTACTTTTTCTCTCTCATCACATGACCAAGATATTCCAACTTTCTTCTCTTGATGGTGATCAACAGCTCCCGTTCTTTGTTATTCTTTGAAGAACTACACTATTTGATATTTTGTCTGTCCAAGGTATTTTCAAAATTCTTCTGTATATCCACATTTTCAAGGCTTCTAGTTTATCGGTATTGCTCTTGTTTAAAGTCCAAGTCTCTACTCCGTACAGCAATATCGAGAAAATGTAGCATCTAACCAATCTCATTTTCAGGTTTAATCTCATTTCAGGATTTCCCAGAATGTCCTTCATATTAACAAAAGCAGCTCGAGCCTTTCCAATTCTAGTTTTTATTTCTTCTGTGATGTCATTGTTGTTGCAGACAGTGTACTTCTCTCCATTTTTTTTCCTCTCAACATTATGTTTACGATTTTTCTTTCATCCAGCCCGAAAACTCATTCGCCTCTCGAAATCTCCCCTCTCATTCGCCCATCTCTGGCAGTTAAAAATCTGGGCTGGAACGTCCGGTATCCCACAAATAGTACAATCTGTCGAGGCAGATTTGCCTATTCTATTTGTGAAGGTGCCAAAACTACCACATCCGGTCAGAAACTGCGTCAGAAAGTAGTCTAGTTTCCTGAACTTACATTCCCACCACGGCCTCAGATCGGGAATAAGCTCATTCGTCCACCTTGCATTTCCGCTTTCATTCGCCCTATTAATTTTATGAGGACATGCCGTATTTGTTAAATACATTACTAAAAATATATCAGTTTCGGATATGCATGACCTAATTTTACAGTTGTCTGCAATGGCGAAGTTATGTTATAAGTTAGTTGCAATCGTAACATTGTATTAAAACTTTTATGGTCGTATTCAATATCAAATTAGTGGAATATTTTTATTTTACCACTACATTATTTTCCACGAATGTTTAGAAAATATAAGAGTCGCATGTTTATTTTACATAGGTTAGATATTACAGCATAAAAGTAAAATTAAGTGTATCTAAAAGATACGGAAAAAATATTTTTATTCTATGAACTACACTCACGATCATAAAATCCGGGTCACCTTGAAAATCACCGATATTTCATTTTTAACGAGCTTTATTGTAAATAATAATAACACAAATACAAACTAATGCATGTTTCTGAAAATTGTTTTCGGCTTAGCGGTTTAGTGAAAAGTGCACACTTCCCAAAATGGACGGTACCTGTAACTGCTGATTGTTTTAAATGTCTCATTTGTGCTTCGACTTTCTGTTCAAACGCAACGAACAAACGTTTATTATTGCCACCATTAGTGTTTATTAGTGCCATTATTAGTGTTTATTATTGTTTATTTTTTGCCAAAAATGCCCTTGGCTGTTGTTGAAACGGCACAAAATGTTGCGCTTGTGAAAGACGGTCACACTCAACGGCAAGTCGCAAGAACTGTTGGCGTCAGCCTTTCTACGGTTTAACGAGTGCTTCAATGCTTTCAGGAGACGGGTTTGCTATCCAGACGACCTGGCTCTGGACGAAGAAGAACGACCACGGCACGAAATGATCGTTTTCTTGTGTTTCAGGCTTTGCGAAACCGGACCTGAACTGCGATTATGCATCGAAATCATCTGCAGGAATTACGAAATCGCAATGTTAGCGTTGCAACAGTCAGGAGAAGACTTGGTTATTTTGGACTATCTTCTCGGGTAATGGCTGCAGGACCGCGACTTCGCCTGGCGCATCGAGTCGCACGACTAGCTTTTGCTCTACAATACGCGCATTGGGGAATAACCGATTGGAGCAAAGAGTTATGCTCAGATGAATCCCGTTTCTGCCTAGCTGGATCCGATGGACGTGTAAGAGTTTGGAGGAGAACCGGTGAATGATTTTCACATGCTTGCATTGCTCCACGAATGCCATTTGGTGGAGGCTCGGTCATGGCTTGGGGAGATGTATCTTCCGACTTCCGCACAGAACTACCCTTTATCGAAAATGGGTCCTTAACTGCACGAAGGGACATTACGGAGATTCTGGAAGAACATGTTATGCATACAATGGCAGGGCTTGGAGAAGACGTCGTTTTTATGCAGAAAAACGCGCGAATGCACGTTGCCACGATCAGTATGCAATACTTGTACGAGGTTGGAATTAAGAGGTTACCTTGGCCAGTTAGGTCTCCGGACCTGAATCCCGTCGAACGTCTCTGGGACGAATTGAAAAAACGTATTCAACTCCCAAAATCTCCTCCTAATAACGCATAGGTGCTTAAGGATCTGTTAATGAGAGAGTGGAATAACATACCACAACATGTAATCAGGAGAAAAATTGAGAGTATGCCCCGTCGTCTGCAAGAGGTTATTAGAGCAAGTGGAGGCAATACACGATATTAGTCATTGAAATTTTACTGATATTTTACCACATTCTGTATTTTCATTTTTTTCGTATGTCTGTTTTATCAACCATTTGGTTTGTTTCCTGATTTTTCAACAAAAACAATAAAAAACCTTTTTTTTTCTTTCAAAACAAACATTGATGACAAATAAAAAATACGTTAGCCTAACAAAAAGGTTATTACTGAACCAGAGGCAAAAATATTCAAAAAACTTGAAATTTTCAAGGTGACCCGGATTTAATGATCGAGAGTGTATAAGAAATTACACGAAGGTATAAAAATCATATTTTACCAGCTTAGGAGATTTAAAAGAGAAAATAAGGCAGGTTGTAATGCCCCGACTTACATATAGCTACAGACTGGTAATATCTGTTCTGGAAAATACTCAGAAGCATCAAAATAAAGGCTTCAGAGATCAAAATCACGATAAAACAAGCAAGAAAATGATAAAGTAGGTGAAAAATGGATAAATAAAAGAAAGATATGTGTAAATGATAAGGGTCTTTAAACTTCGAAACTAAAAATTTAAACGATTGCTCAATAATATACAGTGGAGTAGATCAACACTAAACAACCCGCTGCGGAGTAGCTATATCAATATATAGCAAGTGAATATCTTGAGGGAAGGGACATTTTTTATTAGGGTTGATGCATTTAAGCTAAAAGTTAGCTTCCTGAATAGAGTAGAAAAATGTTGCGAATATGGATTGCATATACTCCGAACTTGGAAATTGTACGTTCAATGTGCAGAAACTTAAGCTAATCGAAATCATTAAAAAGCGAAAAGCTGGTAATATAACTGAGATAGATATCATTTGCTTTATCTCATCAGACAGAGTAATATCGAAGGTAGGTATGGGTCAGAACATAGACAGTGCTCCTGGCTTGGGAACACATGAGATTAGAGAGTCTTGAGCTCAAACGGTTTGCTATGGAAGATGCAAGATAGAAAATAATCTGTCTTAACTATTGCCGATCTTCGATTGGAGAAGGTACTCGAATAAAAAGAAATTAGGGATAAATGTGTTTGTTGGATCGTTCAAAAGAGTTGCCGATTAATATTTATTGGCAATGGTTGCCTTATTTGCCTTATAATTTTATAGCCTTTATGTTTTATGGAAAACGTTCGAATAATTTATTTTATCTACATTTCGATAGTCGATTAAAATAATAAGGCAACTGACACTGATACGATAACAGCTTAATTATTAGAAAATGAAGCACCGAGACCACAAAAACAAATACATGGTTTAATCATCAAAATATTGGATGATAAAACAATTCCTGAAGAATGGAAATGGGGTCTTTATACACCTCTTGCTTACGAAAGCAAGATTATTAAGATTGATCACACAAAAATTTTTCTTCTCTCCTATATACAAAACTGACTCTGCTGAAGGGATCAATCGAAGAGCATTCACACAAAAGTAAATAAGTCCAAATTTGCAATTTTTGTGTTAGGTATGGACTGGGCATCTAAAATCAAATATCTATCAATATTTTCATCGCTAAAGTTGATAAATATCATGCAAAATAAATACAAAAGTGGTCAACAGAAACAAATCCTGCTAAAAATTGCTCTGAAAAAAAGAATTTGTAAACTACGAGCTAACCAGTTTTACAAGTTAATGAAGGAAATACTGGAAAACTATTTGGCTTACTGCTTCGATCTACAATAAGTCCAACTCTTGTCCAAAACAGCTGTTGTGGATGCTTTTAACTTAATGCAAATAAGTTATTAAACTGTGGCATTATACCAGTAGACTTAGGTTTCGCAAACTTTTTTTCATGGACAGAAGATCAAGCTGGAAGAGGCTGCGTAGAAGTAGTATCTGCACTTTTACATTTTCTAAACTCTCTGGTAATCTTACAGGAAATAAATGCTTTTGCTTTATTTTGTGATGGATGTGGTGGAAAAAATAAAAACAAACACGTTATTCAAATGCTAATATATTGGTAAGCCAATACTTTCACATCTAAAACTATGGTTAAAATAGTATTTCCTGTAAGAGGACATTGCTTTTTTTCAGCCGACAGGGCATTTGAAAGGGTCGAAAAGTTATTGAAGAAAGGGCCATTTATCAACACAAAAGAAAAATACCATAAAATTGGAAAGTTGGAAAAAAGTATATTACAACTTAATCAACTAATGCATACATTTTTATGAAAATAAAATTTAAACACGACATTTAAACATGACATGGACTTGTACTCTAAATCCTTCCAATATTTCATTCAAAGTTAAAGCTGCTGATGAATGAAATTGTTTAGAAACGTTCGAAAAAATTCTTAAAAAAATTTTCTAAAAGCCATAAATTTATCAACTTCTTTTCTTGTTTCCCTAGTAACGTAGTATCGAAACCAATATATGTAAGAAAAAATTAAAAACTTTGTTTTTTAGTCCGAGATCCGTTGTCGCTATTTATTAATAACAAGCTAATTTTTCGTAATTAGTTTTATTTTGTCAAGACGTCTAACTTTTGCCGCTACAATAATTTCCTTTTGTTTTTTCGTAAACATACAAATGAATAGTTACCGTAAACCGGGGTAACTTTACCTCTGCCAGGGCAACTTTGCTCCATTACTAAAAAAAAGTTTCATTTTCATTAACCTATGAATTAATTTCTAGGGTCTTTAAAAAACGCGCGTCGCCGTTTTACTGGTTGCCTATTGACAAAGTCTCCCCACATGCAGCATCGACTAGTTCGTCCATTTACGTGCCCTTTGACAGCGAGTCAAGAAGGTAGTGGTACAAAAACTTCGACTTGTAGTAAGAAAGACTTGAGAAAGGCAATTAGCCGAAACAGCTCTGCTGTAGTGTTAAGATTTTATAATAAACGTTGTGGAAGTTTTGAAACCAAAGTTTTCAGTGTTTTATTGTTGCAAAAAAAATACCATACAGTAATTACATTATATACTTTCTTTCTCACTTATTAAAAAACATAATACTGGTAGCAATTTTATACACGTTTCCTTGCAATTTCTTTAATAACTCCCAAAAGTGGAGCAAAGTTAGCCCAGTTTCCGGTAGTTTTTTACCTAACGCTAAACTTTGTATATTTTTTGCAGATTAGATTTGATACATCACATTCAGTAATCTGTTAAAATTAAGACAAAAATACACAAAATACAAATGTGTATAATAAAAATAAACCTACCAATCCTGATAGTAAATAATGATAATTTCGTCTTCCTAAAGATATATCCCTCACATGGTTAACGACAATTTCTTTAGCAGTCTCAGTAGAACAATCTAGAACCACATATTTGTTTGTCCATCGAGTGTGTTCTTCTATTCCTCTAAGAAATGATAATGCTTCACTAACATTGTTTATTCTTCGTACAGTAGTGACTTGAAAAATCTCACTCCCGGGCGTTAATCCTTGGTATATCTGTTGTAACCTTAGGAGACCTAAAACAGATGAAATATTATTTTGTATTATATATAAAATAGGGTTTGGCTGGGCCATTTAGCGATTAAAAATTACAGTATGAAAGTTAACACGTTCCCGAACAAAATGACATTATGCCGATTTATGTACAGGCAAACGGGATGCACTGCAGACGGGCGCTACTGTTTTGGGGACGCCAAAATGACAAAATTTCAGTCGTAATACTCTAATCTGAGTTTGGTACTTTTACATCCCATACACGTAAAATATACAAAAATATACAGCGTATAGAGTTCCTACCATTATAGTAATAGAATGCGATGCTAAGATTCAAGAAACTCCCAAACAGATGGAAAGTGGCCTATGTCATAATGTTACCAAAGCCCGGAAAAGACAGCACATTCCCGCAAAACTACAGGCCAATAAGCTTGCTACCTGCAATCAGAAATATTGTAGAGAGAGTAATACTTAGCAGACTTCAAGCTAAAACAGATAGACTAGATATAATACCAGAAGCCCAATTAGGTTTCAGATCAGAACACTCCAGTGAGCTACAAGTACTCAGACTAATATAGTACATAGCAGCTGGATTTAATGATAAACAATACACAGCTTTCGACAGAGTCTGTTATAAACGACTGATCTACAAAATGAGAAGATACCGTTACAGCGGATCAATGACAAGTCTAATCTCTTTGTACTTGAGCAATCGTGGTTTTAGAGTTCGAATAAGACAAGTCCTATCCCAACTCGGGAACCCGGAGGCTGGAGTTCCACATGTAGCATTACTGTCATTTCTACTGTATACGACATACAAAGCAGACATACCTAGAACACCAGGTACATTACTAAGTCTCTATGCCGACGACACAGCGATAGCGGCCAAACCCAGAAATGTAGACATAGCGATAAACAACTAACAAACAGCGCTAGATGACATAGAAGAATGGAGTTTAAAATGGAAAATCGCTATTAACTCCAAAAAGACACAGGCTGTACTTTTCAAAAAAAAAGCACCAATAACCAGAAGAACAAGTGACTGTACAAGACAATCCTATCGAGTGACAAAGCGAAGCAAAATACCTCGAAGTAATCATGGACAAAGGCTTAATATTTAGTAAACACGTAGACGCTAAAGAAAAAGCAAACTTAGGATGAAAACTAAAATAAGATTAATATATAGTATAATCCTTCCTATACTAACATATGCATCCCTCGCATGGGGACACATATGTAATACAACAAAAAAGAAAATACAAGCGGCACATAACGACAGCCTAAGAGAAGCAGTCAACGTACCGAGATACGTTGCAGAAAGATTCCTCTTTAGATAACTACAACAAATTAGAGTGACTGATATAATAAAGGAAAAAGCAAGGACAAAGTTTGCGGAGATAGAGAACCATTTCAGTCACATGTTATGAAAGATCATTAGGCACGACGCTTTCCGCAGATGGAAGCACAAAAGACCCAAACAACAAATAGTAGAATAAAATCAAAATACTAGACAGAAAATCAACACACACTAGAGAGAAAACAAAACATCAGAAAGAAAACACTCAATAAACAACAACAACAACGCACAAAGAAGATAGTTCGTAGCTCATAACACTCGTGGACAATCGCAAAATACAACGTGGGCCCAGTTGCCTTAAGTGGACAAACTTTATATTGTCATATTGTCACATATTTGCATATTTTTTCAATGTTATAATATAAATATTACACTAATTATGACTTTTTGTTGTAGGGCTACCTACAAATAAAAATCAAAAAATACCCAAAAAACAAAAATTAAAAAACACTAACAAAAACCAGCGCAATCCAACGAAAAAAACTAACAAAAAACCCCAAAAACCCGGGCACGTAGGGCCCAACCCCTTGAGCACCAAGTTGCCGAACTGAGCCTAGCTCAGAGCGAAGTAGCAGAGCAGTTTGAATTCAGTTAGGAAACCATGTTGGAGTTTTATTATCCAGGACTCCCACGTGAAGAGCATTTGGCTGATAGTTGTGTCCCTATCGCGCATCAGAGTGCTATAGGGGGAAAAAAGATGGTCTGTAGCATTGAAGCGGGGTAGAGTGACTCCTGTTTATACTCGAGTTAATACACCTCGCTCCAATGAATTGTTACACCCGAACGTAATTCTTAGGGGTGAACATGTCTCACAGACTGTGTTTAATTAAATTGCTTGCTTGTTTCAGCCAAGTTAGTCCCTCACGGGCTTTCCTAGAGCTTAGTGCTGGGTTCTGCTCCTGTTCTATTTTCCATACTTTGTAGCTGAGAATTATTATTCAACTACAATTCGGTGTTATTATTTCGACAATCCTTTTTCATGTAAGACACTGAAGAGAAATATTTAGTAAGTCCATACCCAGTAAATGGACTTGGGTAAAGGAGTATTTGACTTTTTGCATTTGACTATAGACTAACTATAGACCTATTGCCTTGTTACCAGCACTATCAAAAATTATTGAAAGGCTTATATTCGACTTATGCCCTTTCTCCTTAAACATAATATTTTATCGCAAAATCAGTTCGGCTTTTTGTCTAATAAATGTACTAGAGATGTCATGTTTTCTGTGTTACATGAGGTATATCTATTACTAAATAGTAACCTCTCCTTTGCCACCGTTTTTTGCGACTATTCCAAAGCCTTTGACTGCGTAAATCACGACATTCTGTTAAAAAAATTAACTTTTTATGGAATTCGGGGTGTGCCTTTGAATTGGTCCAAAACTTACTTGGTAGGTAGGAAACAATTGGTTAGAATAAAAGACACCGACTCTAGTTCTAAAGATATTAAGTGTGGAGTACCGCAAGGTTCAGTATTAGGTCCCATTCTTTTTTTACTTTTCATTAATGACATCACTTACTTGAAAATTAAAGGGAAAATTTTTCTATTTGCTGATGATACCAGTATTACTTGGAGCAGCTCTAATATTTCAACGCTTCATTCAATTATAACCGCTGATTTGCTTATAATCAAGGCTTGGTCAGACTCCATTTTATTTAGCTTTAACGTGGATAAGACAGTAGCATTATCTTATAAAGGAGTCATTCAACCCTTGTTTTTGAATGAGAGCCAAATCAGTGTCGTTAATTCCGTGAAATTTCTAGGTATTCTTATCGACAGCGATCTTAAATGGTCCTTACCATACTGACTCCTTAAGGAAGAAACTAGCCTCAGCTTGCTTTGCAATAAGATCTGTTTTGAAGCAACTAAATTTATCTTCTGTCAAAATGGCATATTATTTCTCATTGTTCGAATCCCATCTTCGATATGGGCTTCCATTTTGGTGTTCTAGCACAGCGGCCCAATTTGATACTATTTTTAAGTTGCAAAAAAGAGCAATTCGTTATCTATTTGGTCTTAAACAAACAACTCATTGCAAGACCTACTTAAAAAATCACGGAATTTTGACGCTTCCCTCTTTATTTATTTTGGAAACGGTTTGTTTGATTCGCAAGCATCTAAACATTTTTCCCGATAGACCTGATCATGGCTGCTCCATTAGAAATTTGGATTGTAACGTTTATTTACCGATCCCGTCCACTTAGCTAGTAAAAAATTCTATTCTATATAGTGCAAAAAAACTTTATAATCACCTTCCAAGAGAAATTAAATCCGCAACATCTTTCATTAAGTTTCGTAAGATGACAAAAATATATCTCTCTGAAAGACCATATTATTAAGTTGACGAGTTTCTTAATGTATAACAAAGAAACAAAATTAGTATTGTTTATAATTACATTTTGGTGTCTCAAGCAGTGGCTACAATTTATCTCATTTGTTATTGTCTGTACAAATTATGTAAGTGATACAATAATTTTACTAATTTAAAATTGTATTGTTCTGTTTATTTTTTTATTATATTTGTTTTTGTTTTATACTTTTTGTACTTTTTGACTGATTTTTTTTTAGCTTTGTCCATAAAATTGTTCAATAATTTTCAGTGACAATAAAGCATATGTCTATTCTATTCTATTCTATTCTTATTTGTCATCCCGAGACGACAAAACGATGCAATGAAGGCAGCTCAAATTTAGTATGCAACATCCTGACTAGTGAAGAAAAATTCACTGATTGCTGAGCCGAAAGCGAATAAACAATCAACGATATGGGTATTTCAAGACGATGCAAAGCCAATAAAATTAATACGCTCTCGTAGCGATGGCAAGCAAATGATTCCAATTTCTGTTTAAAGGGAAATCTTGCCATGCTTTCGTTGGGGAATGGTAGTACTGTTTATTTCATAAAAACTTTCACACAAGAAAACTGCCTAATTCTATATACCTCGTTTTAGTTAAAAACATTACTTACCGTCATTAGAATCATATAAGTAAATAATCTGCCTCCATCCGTAATACTTAACCGTATCTATTATGGCCTTATGATATTCAGGTCGCATTGAAATGGCATAGTCCATAAATCCCGAAGACGGGGCTAATACTTTTTCTGGAAACCAAGGCGTTACAAAAGGCATTTGAAAAGTATTACTATAGGAATGTAGCGTATCAAATGAATCTGGAGAAACCGCTCCTAACATCGAATATACACCTCTGGAAAATTGAGTGCAAACTAAAAATAAATATTCTGTATTAATCTATGTATATAAATGTAATACTACATAAGATGTTTTCTATTGAAATCAAGAAATGAATAAGCAAAATATAATTATGTTTTATATATATATATATATATATATATATATATATATATATATATATAATGAACATTTGTACAGCCAGCAATTGACGGATTTGTAGTTTACTGTTTTTATTTGCGAAAACCAAAACTTCTTCATCGATGTCTTGACTAGCATTCGAGCACTCATCTTCTTCTATAATTCTCCTAGACTCCTTGGTTAACTCTCGTTCTTGACGTAATAGATCTCGTTCTTCCTGCAGAAGTTGAAGCTTCATTTTTGTTTTGCTGCTTGTCAATGAGGAGCTTTTTAAGGAGGTTGTAGAACAAGATTTCTTGATTTTGGAACCTTGTGGGTGAGACTTCTTAGTGGCTGCGTCTATACAAAGAGGGCACTTCCAGCTGTCATCACCAATTACTTCGGAATCATCCTGTACATTTACGCATTCAAAACAGCACCATTTTTTACATTCTGTACATTCTACCATCCGTTCTTCACGATATGGTTTGCCGCACACAGGACATAGATCAATTTTGGTTCGTCCAACAACTGATGGACCCATATTCGTAGATCTTGTAAGATTGTGTGATTCAGCAATCGCGTGTGATGAATAGAATTTGAGCTTGTTGGGAATTTATCTTTATTGTACAGCCAGCAATTGACGGATTTGTCTCAATAATATGAGAGACTATGATAAATTTTATCAACATAATACATCTTCTTTGATACAACCTCATTAAGTTTGTAAGTAGAAACAATTTTTAATTAATTATACCAACGCCAACAATTTATTAATTACATTTGTAGCTCCCTGATGAAGGACATAACCAATGTCCGAAAGCTTGGAATAAAAATTTAAAAGAGTACACGTTTCATTTTTTATTGCTGCAAACCCACTATTTAACGTTTACTTCCTTATATATATATATATATATATATATATATATATATATATATATATATATATATATATATATATATATATATATTTAAAATAAAAATCCAAGAAAGATAAATCCAATATTTAAGTTTTTGTTGTTTACTTAATATTTACAAATCACTTTAGATTATACCGCATTTAATATACATACTTACTTAATCTAGACAATTTAAATGCATCTGCTGTGTTAATAACGTCAACATACGCTTGAAATTCAAATTTTCTACTGGAAATATTTTGATTGTGCTGCAACATGGCAAATTTAAATGCTGTTTGGACGTCATCTGTGCCTTGTTCGAAAATTGCTCCTAAAATTAATAAACATAATACTAGTTTATTATCCAGTAAAATTTACAGGAGATACTTTATAGTTAATTAATTAAATCAATGATAAATGAATCAAAAAACGTGTTTTAAACAAAAAAAAGGTATTATATTCTTTGCTTAATTTATACATATTACTTATAAACCACAGGTCTTAGTATTGAAGAATCTTTGAAATTAGAGTGAAATTAAGAGAGAAAATTAATTCTTAATTATCAGGTGGATGACCAGGTGGGTCATTCACATATTTTTTTATTTTACATTAACATATTTTACTTGAGATACTTTTAATATTATTTTATGATCTCGAAATACGACAAATTTGAGATTTCCTTGTGTAACTGATTTTTAAACATACCTCTGGCTCACCTGAATTTTTCATCAAACAGTATTACTATATAGTATAACGTAAACAGTATTATTTAAACAGAAAGTTAGATAATAAATTAAAAATATAAACTTGGATAGAATATATAGAAGGCATCTTTCAAAATAAACGACTCGGGCCAACAACGTCCGAACCAGACAGCGAACTAATGTTAAGAAGATACGACAAGAAATAAAGATGTCCTTTCTAGTTAAAAACAAAATTTTATCAAACAATAAGTTTGTCTTTTTATCTAATAAATGTACCAATGATGTTATTTTTTTCTGTACTACATAAGGTTAACCAAGCGCTGAACAATAATCTTTACACTGCCTCTATTTTTGGTGACTATGGCGATCCTTTTGATAGTAAAAATCACATTTTAATATAAGAAAAACTAAATTTCAATGTAATTTAAGGTATTTCTTTTTTTCTTTGAATTGGTTCCAATCTTACTTGTGAAATAAGAAAAAACTACTTAGAGCAAATAATAATGATTCTAGTCACAAAAGCATTATACTTAGAGTACGACAAGGTTTAGTATTGGGTCCTACACTTTTCCTTCTCTATATAGATGACATCACTAATTTAAAAATCGATGAAAAAATTTTTCTTTTTGCTGATGATATCACTATGACCTGGAGAAACTCTAATATTGCAACTCTCCATGTAACTATGCCTTTTTCTTCTTCTTCTTCACTGGCTTTACTACTCGGGGTTAGTCTTCGCTGCATCCAATATCGCCCTCCATCCTCTACGATCTTGCGCTTCTCTTTCCCATTGTTGTAACCCAATTCTAGATAAATCGGCTTTAACATCATCCTTCCATCTTTTTCTCGGTCGGCCTACTGATCATCTACCATCTGGTCTTTAAAAAAACACTGTCTTTAACACTCTGTTATTCTCTGATCGTACCACGTGACCTGCCCATCTTATTCGGTTTCCTTGATATGTCTAACTCTCCTTTCAGTTCCATACATAGTCACCAATTCAGCATTGCGCTGTCTTCTTCAATCTCCTATGAATTCATCTCTTTGAGGGCCAAATATTATTCGGAGAACCTGTCATTCAAATACTAGAAGTTTATTGATTTCCCGTTGGTTGAGAGTCCATGTTTTACTGCCATATGTAATAATTGGGCAAATAATCGACTTTTGGCAGTTTCGATCTTAATAATGTTGAAAGGGAGTATATTGCTCCATTCCCCGCAGCTATCCTTGCTGGATAGCTGCGGGACACCATATGATGTAACACCATAAAATAATAAAACAATAATACCTATTTTCTTCTGTCACATAAATTATTTATAATTTAAGTAAACATGAAAAATACTCAAAATGTGTTGATCAACAATTTATTATTATACCTTTTATAAAGGAATTTTTAAAATAATTTTTTTGTGATAGGTATACAGTCAACTACGGAAATTTATTTTCCTTGTTGATTTGATATAATTTCAGTGTCGTTCCACAAACAATTTAAAACGTGCAAAGTCTATCTGAAAAATGCGGAAATTAACATTAAATTATATTTTTCAATTCCAATTCCATTTTTGCGGATACGTTTTAGATTTGCGAATATGGATAACGAAATTTAGAAACAGGATATTATTCTAAAATTGTCTAAAATTGAAAAAAGTGAAGAAATATTTCTTAAAGTAGTGATCATCGTTATCTGTTTATTTTTTTAGAGTTGAATCCTTAATTATTGGTTATTAGATTACTGTTATTAGCTACGGGTCTATACAAAAGGTAGATTTTTCATATATAGATATTTGTTCATTAGATAGAATAGTATGACAAAATAGTATTTTAAATATAAAACCCGTAAACTACTTTTCGAAACCAAATTCAGATTTTTGCTTTAATCTGTGCCTTCTAAGAATTGCAAAGCAAAACAGACGTTGATAAAGACGTTATTAGAGACATGGGGAATATAAAAATTGCATTCCACAATATATCTCCTCAACTAAGCAAAAATTCTTAACGAATTGGTTTCTTGTACTCGTACAGAGTATATCGGAATAAAAGTAAAAAGACAGTTAAGATTTGATTTCACGTATAGTGCGTTTCACGCAATGGAACGAGGAAAGATATAGAGAAAACCAGAATCGAAATACCACCCGCACATATCACGAGAACAGAAATAATAATGGACGAAATGAACAGGAGTATCGAGAAAACCGATACAATTTCGACAGACCAAGAGAAACTAGAAGAGTGGTCAATAATACCCAGATAGAATATGAAGAAGGATGACAAAGTGACGAAATGAGAAGCACTGAAGACTAACAGGCATCTTTTCACGAAGGCGCTCACTAGAAACAAAAAATCAAACGGGAATTTTTTGTCACCCGAAGGAATTTGTAAAACTTGCAGGAAATAATGGTCAAAGAAATGAAATAAATTTAAAATTTGTCGATGGATTTATCAATGGGAAACCAATTAAAATTCTGATAGACACTGAATCGGAAATAACGCTAGTCAACAGAAAGGTAATAGATGAAGTTAATTTAACCAATTTAATTTACAAAATACCTAGGGTAAATTTAGTTTTGGCGCAAATAAACGGACATTAGCAACGATAAATGAAGGCATACAAATAAAGATTAGGATTGGGTAAGAAATTTTATGCACTACAATGTGTGATCATTTTAAACATGTCGCATGACATGATCAAAGAAGTGGACGAATAGACAGAGAAACATGTAGTACTTGATTTCAAAAATAACAAGATGGAACTCACGGAAGAAAAACAAGAAGAACAGGACAAACTAAAAAGAGACAAGGAATATGAGAAACGAAAAATGGACGATTTAGATAAAGAACAAACGGTGGAGATGAATTTGGCAACGAAACAAGAACAAATAAAAAACAGGAGAAAGCAGCAGATCCACCTGCTTTGATTTTTCCTCGACAGAGTAAGAAAGACGAACTTATGATCGACGCACCTACTGGAAGTGTAGCCTTAGCTCAAGAAAAAGGATGGATGACTTCCGACATTTTCTGTCCCTGGTTGCTACATTTTTTAAGATATTTAAAGGCTTCTAAAACCAACCAAGTTTTGTTGTTACTCGATGATCATGGTAGTCATGAGTTTTGAAGCTCTCCAGTTTGCACAAGAAAACGGTATTATTATGAATTGTTTTCCTGCTCACTGCTCTTATCACGTTTAACCATTGGACGTAGGATTTTTTAGACTACTTTAAACTTAGTACGGCCAAGAAATTCAATTATGGCTGTGACAGAATCTAAGTAAAACAGTTACCCAATTTAAAGTAGCCAGTATCTTTAATAGAGCATATTTAAAAAGTTCTGCTCTTTCATCAAATGCAATAAATGCATTTAAAAAGGCAGGAATAGGACCGTTCAATCCAGATGTCTTCAAGGATTGGAAATTTTTACCGTCTATAACAACAGATAGAGAAAATTATGAACAAAACCCACTACCAGGATGTTCTGACGAGAACTCATTACCGGAACATCGGAACCAAAATGTTTCTTCGATTGAAGGTTTATCAAAAATCACTGATCAGAAATCAACATCATCGTCAGTTCTAAACATCTCGGTCGAAGATATTTGTCTTCCTCCTTTAGCTGGAGTATCTGAAGTAACTCAGAAAACGGGGTAAAACAGGATATTTAAATTCAACGCCAGAAATTAATAATATAAAGCAAAAAAATGCAGAAAAAGAAGCAAAAAAAAAACAAGACGCAAGAAAAGTGAAAAGGCAAGTTCGTGTTTCAACTAAAAACAGTTCTGAAGACGATTGTAAATCTTCTTTTGACGAAGATGACTCGGACGATGCAGCTTGCATTTACTAAATAATTAAAATTATTATGGAGCTTTTTTCTTAAGGGGTCCATCATAGGCACATTTCCCCTGCTATGTATATATATCAGAGGACGAAATAAAAAAAGCAATAAGCACTACAGAAAGATTTTAAACAAGGAGATTCTATCTCACTCAAGCTATTTATTTGAGCTCTAGAAGATATGAACGAATGGGCGAATAAAAGAGTGGCGGTAGACGGCGGAAACCTGAATCACCTGAGATTTGTCGACGATGTTGCGTTAATAGCAAAGGACAGAAAAGAATTTCAGGAAATGCTATGAGACCTCAATACAAAACCAAAAGGAATAGAACTAAAAATAAATCTAGCAAAAATTAAATATCTAACAAACGAATCTCTAGATTTAACTGAGGATATAACTCTGGACAATAATAACACAGAAATAAGTTAAGTCGTATATATACGTAGGACAAAAATCGAATTAGCAAAGCCTAACTTAACGTCTGATTTAAATAAAAGATGTTTCTTAGCATGAGTAGCATTTTGGAAGATTATAAACAGAATTTAAATCAAACTTACCAGATACTTTAAAGGCAAAAACTTTCGATCAATACGTGTTACCGGTACTGACATATAATTTAATGGAATTGAAACATGAGCTTTTAATAACAACATAGTCCACAAACTCCAAATGACTCAGAGAGCTAATACAAGGTGAATGCACAACATTATGCTCAGCGATCGCAAGTCGAATGACGAAATAAGAAGACAAAGAAAAGTTACAGATTTAATCCAAAGGATTGTCATGTTAAAATGGAACAGGGCAGGAGACATAGGAAGAATGGAAGACAACTGTTAAAAGCGAACCAGACTGATGACATCAAGCGAATGGCTGGTCACGAATAGATGCAAAAAACAACAAACGTAAATAACTGTTAGTGTCTAGTATATACATACATATTTTTTCTGAGACTAACCATGTCAGTGAGCAAGAAATTGTGAAAAATTTGAGTTGTAAAACACTTTCTGAACGCAAAAATTTATATTTTGGGAATCGTCTAGAGTACCAACATTATTATAAATATATTTAAATAAGGAGAGCAATCAAAAGATTTATCGAGAATTTTTAAGTAGGTATGATATTTTATAACTTTTGTTTTCATTTCAACGATTGGTCAAGACAAAAATGTAGCAATTAAACAGTTTTGTAGGTTATCATTGGCAGAAAACAAAATAAATGGATTAATTTGAGCCCATAAAGTTCGCCCATTTATAATATAGTAAATATATTACAACTAAATACCAAAACCTGTGAACTAACGTAGAAATAAGGTTACCGAAAAATGATTTGTGTTAAAGACATGGGTTATGGCTTTTAAAGAAGATTTCTACATGGCTGGTCAAAACACAAAACACATGGATAATATTAAATATCATTGGAAGTGACTTAAAATTGCAAAAACCGTTTGATTATATAGTAAACGATAAGCAAAAGTCTAATTAATAAAGTGTTAATATGTTTATCTGTGAGTATTTATACCATTAGGATGTTAGCAATTACCACAATATCATCGGTATTTTAAAGGTATTTTAAAAAGACATTGAATTGTTTCGTTCTTTTAGAGTTATATAAATACAATTATTGTTGAATAAAATTGATTTTCTGATATAAAACTTTATCTAAACTATGATATAGTACATATAAGCAAGAGGCTCTAGTATTGACAAATGTTTATTTCAAAGAGTTTTCTCAGTGTAATGTAATCTTAAGTTAATCCAAATTATTCCCGGATAAATCAAATTGTACACTGCAATAAATAATAACACGAACTTTAAAATGCTCTGCTTTCACTTACCCAGTGGTATTTTTTCGGCTGTAGCCCAGATTCCACTAAAAAACGTAAAAAATACAATTCCGAGGCACAAATTTGTGGTGCCCATGACGTGATAAAACTGCCGCAGCTTCTGGACCGAATCTCACAACAAAGAGTCGCTGGGCGTTGCGGCGCTTGCGTTTTGAAAGCGCCCTTTACCGTCGTTCCACCTTAGATTAAATAAATTTATTACTTTTTTATTTTATTGTTTTTTTTTTCTCGTTGGGGCTCGAAGGATTATAAAGACAATCTAAAAATTAGATTTTACTACATAGAGACATAGCCACATGAATCGAAAAGTGCCGTTGTCTATATTTCTATTAGACATTTAAATATTGATACAACTTTTTATTATTTAATATAACTTTTTGTCGTATCGTAACGAAAAAAAAACCTATGCATATTTAAGAAAGATAAATTTCAAATAATTAGGAAGATTATACAGTGTGTAAAAGCCAAATGGAATAAATTCATTATTAAGGTTACTGTACATATTTATAAAAAATCCCGAAACACGTCAAATTTAAATTATAACTTGACATTCTTTAACGTGAAAATGCAACCCCTACCTTCAACCCCCTTAGAATGACAGGTACAATCCCCAATTTTTAAAATAGGAAGTATAGGCTTGTTATATATCGTTTGAAAGGTCTTTTTATTCTCCATTCAAAAATATTGTCGCTTTTAAGTTTATTAAGATTAATATAATATATATAATGTAATATTATAAATAAATTAAGATCATGTGGTTACAGAAATTCGCTACAATACAATCAAAAACTAAAATGTAATGCAAAACGTAATAAAATGTAGAACACGATGTTCACCGCGAACGTCTTGGCAATATCCTAATCTCAAATAAAACTGTTTTCTAACATTATTTAACATAACAGGCGTGATCGACCTAATCGCAAGCGTTATTCGTTCTTTTAAGTAATTTAAATCAGAAGGTTTAGTTTTGTACACATGGCTCTTCACATATCCCCATAAAAAGAAATCTAATAATGTAAGATCAGGTGATCGCGCTGGCCATTCAATCGATCCTCGCCTCCCTATCCACCGATTGGGAAATATTGTATCGAAGTACTGCCGGACATTAAGTTGGTAATGTGGTGGTGCTCCAACCTGCTGAAACCATATCGTATTCGCTGGAACTTGAGGGTTTCCTGGATCAGAATATAAATTTGCCAACGTTGGAATGACATTATTTTGAAGTAGTGCCAAATAATTGTTACTATTCAAGTTGCCCTCAATGAAAAAGGGACAAATGATATTGTTTCCTACAATCCTTGCCCAAACATTAACCTTTTGAGGGTATTGAGTGTGTTCTTCTCTCATCCAGTGAGGATCTTCCGTGGCCCAGTAGCGGCAATTTTGCCGATTAGCATGACCGTTAAGTGTAAAAGTACACTCATCAGAAAACATAACGTCTTCTAATTGGATAATATTGTTATCCAACATGTCCATCATTTGCTCACAAAAAAAAGTTCTCCTATCAAAATCATCTTTCATGAGCTCCTGAGTAGGTATCATCTTATAGGGATGCAATTTATTTTCTTTTAATATGTTTACTATCGATGTATGGCTAGCATTGAATGTAGTGGATGCCTGTCTACTCGATGTATGTGGATTTTCCTGAAACTCAAGCAACACACCTAATTTGAGTTCATCACTCAGTGCATTGGCAGCTGCTTTTTTTTATCTGCCTTACATGACCAAATTCGTGAAACTGCTTCTCTGTTTTACTTATTGTTCCTTGGGATATAGGTGGTAAATTAGGAAATATCTCATGAAATAGGCGAATTACTTCATGTTGTGGTTGGATGTTATCTCCGTAACCAATCATTTGTAAAACTGTTATTTTATGCATTTCCGTTAATCTAACCATTTTTCAGAATTGAATTGAACGAACTTTTTACTTAAATTAAAATACTGACAACTTAAATAAAACAATTTACTAATGCATGTTAAAATAACGTTGCCACGGAAATTCTTTAAAGTTTTTTAATGGTTACCTTCTAAAAACCACATTGCTATGGTTTTTGTTCACTTTCTCATTATCAAGACCTAAACGGGAAATCAGTTTTGAGTATATTTTAACGAATATCGGTATTCACATGATTTTAATTTATTTTATCTTAATTAATCTTAATAAACTTGAAAGGGACAACATTTTAGAATGGAGAATGAAAAGACCTTTCAAACGATATATCACAAGCCTATACTTCCTATTTTAAAAATTGGGGGTTGTATCTGTCATTCTAAGGGGTTGAAGGTAGGGGTTGCATTTTCACGTTAAAGAATGTCAAGTTATAATTTAAAGTTGACGTGTTTCGGGATTTTTTATAAATATGTACAGTAACCTAAATAATGAATTTATTCCATTTGGCTTTTACACACTTGTAATAATATGGAATAAAAAAGTCAATTACAAATTTGTAAAATAAGCTCAACGTGCTAAATGGGCAAATGGACCTTAAATTTTGTAGTAACTCAAACCAAAGAAGCAACTAGGCAATACTATAAAATCTAGTTACTAAAATACCTTTTGTTTAACAATAACTATCTACTTGTTTAAGTTTTGTAAAATTGATTGCACACGATACATCCCTATATAGATATATGTCGAGGCTTGGGAATAAGGATATAATTATTATATTTATAATTTATATTTTCCATATCACTTAGTGACCGTGAAAAAAGAAAAGTTGATAATTATATGATAACAAGCTTGTGAAAGGAATATAAAGACCGTAGTTTGAAATGAATTTGATCTCTAGGGTTGAAGTTGATTACTAAAGCCTCTAATATCGTCTTCAAATGTAGAGACCTAATTAGATAATCGAATTTTTCGTGAAATCGGTTTCCGCCATTTAGAGAGTTGTCAGGAGAAGCACGTAAGTGTGTTGGTGGTTTAGCACAGAATATCATAAGAAAGCACATTAGTAAGACGCAATACTTAAAAGAAGTTAAGAAGATCAACGGATAACAAAATATTAGAGTCAAATAGGACTTTTACAGCAAAATTCAGAGAGCCATGCAATGGTACAACTCTCAATCTTTCGGATATGATGCAAGAAAATTCTACAGAATACCAAGGTACATGAAATGCGCCAAGAGAATGTTACAAAAAACTGTTCTCTGTCCAATTCACAACAAAATGCACAGTTCTCCAACTCAGGATTCATAATCTGGCACTGTTTTCTTCAAAATTTTCTTTCATCTTTAAAAAAACCACCGGCACTATATTTCTTCTCCTGGATTAGATGTTCTTTTACTTAAAGACAAACAGCAGATCCCGATCATTTCGGCTTCCAAACATTTTCTCTAATCTACCAATCCTTTCCATAATTCCCTTTTAACCAATTAAACCGTTCTTTCTTTCCCATTTAAAACAAAAAAAGAACTTACTTCTCAAAAATCTACTTTCAAATTCCATAATTTTGTACAAAACATAATATAAAAACGCAATTTTCTATACCTTTAATGACCTGTTTTGCTGATAACAAAAATTAATCCTTGAAAAACATGATGTAAAGTAAATGAAATATATTTTTTTTACTGAAATTATTTTAAAATAATATCTTAAATACCTATTCTAATGTACATAATTCGGAAAGTCGCAATTCGCAATAATTCTAAAATTCAAAAGTCTATAGCATTTTACACAAACACAAAATAAAACCCTATATAATATCTATATGTATAACTAACATAATTTTATAAATTGTTTGCCTTCTTCTCTTTATATATATATATATATATATATATATATATATATATATATATATATATATATATATATATATATATATATATATAATATATTCCCCATTTATATGCAATATAAATACATTGCGTACAAATGTATATTTTTCTTCATTAACTCTGTCATGGTCGTTCCTAACGGAATACTAAGTTGAAACTTAATTATTACAAATGAATGCACCTGAAGTTTGTTTCGCTGGCTCTAGTTTTACTCAGCAACAATTTACAATAACTCCTAGACCCCAACAAATTTAATTTAATTTTATCATTATTACAAGTATTTACGGAGAAAATTGGTCTTTGTTTATTGTTAAATATAGTTCTTTTAAAAATATTCTAGTGTTGTGAGTTAATACTCTAACGAAATTATTTCAAAAACTAGCCATAATCATTATAATATAGTGCTCTTTTTAGTAAATTGGCAGCTATGTGATACAAATTAGACCACGTTATCCAACAAGGAAGCATCCAACCAAATATTTAATCGAAAATAATAGAGTTATTGCTTCGTATATATCCTAAATAATATTATTTGCAATCTTCGATAACAAATCAAGAAGTTAATTACTTTAACATCAGACAGAGAAAAGTAAAACTGTATTCAAAATTTATAATATATGTAGTATAGGTTTTCATAGTTTCTTATTTCATGATTGAGAAACCAAAAATGAACAGTGAGGATAAAACAGGGATCAGTTGATAGACATTTTATACATTTGCAACTAGTGGTTTTTTATGTTAAATTAGACTTTTATTTTAATATCCAGTGCTCAGCAAGAGGAATAGCTGCTGTAAGGCTGAGCATCACTTCATAAGCACTACCTTCGTTTATCCATAGACTGTCAGCATGGAGGCTATATGTCCCTTATCCTATTACTACCTTCAACTTACAGCATCTTTCTATCTTACCTTAGCCATTGGTCCAGCTGTTCTTATTTCCCTTCTTTATTCTTGAACTCAAGTTAAAAAATTTAAAAACAACTGCCAAAACACCGAGAATTAATCTGAAAAACTAAAAGAAACTGATATATACCAACAAATCAAAGAACAAGTGCACAAAGAAGTTCAGGAAGTAGAAAGACAAAAGCAATTGACAACAACAGATAAATGGAGGAAAGTCGAGGAGATCTTGAGAAATATCACAAAACAAAAATAATCAAGAAGACACATCATCTAAAAATAAACAATGAGTCACATCAGAGATAAAAGAACTGATGACGGAAAGAAGGGCACACAAGAATAAAAACGAACAACAGTACAAAAAAATTAATACAACAATCAAACAGAAAATCAAAAAAGCTAAGGAACTGAGGCTATGAGAAAAGTGTGGAAAAATAGAAAGGTTAGATAAACAATATGACAGATTTAACATCTTCTTCTTCTGGTTCCTATCCGTTTCGGATGTTGGAAATCATATTGGCAATCGTGACCTTGCTCGCTGCGGCTCGAAACAGCTCCGTTGAGGTTTTCTTAAACCATGTTCTTAAATTCCGCAGCCATGATATTCTCCTTCTACCGGGTCCTCGCTTACCTTTGACTTTACCTTGCAATATAGACTGTAGCAGGGAGTAACGATGCTGATTTCTCAAGTTTTAACATACACCGGAAAAATCAAAGAGACACCTGGCATATAAAAGGAGAAGGGTATCGGAAATATCATGGATATAAATAACAAGATAATAACGGAATGTACAGATAAAATAAACAGATGGGAAGAATACATAAAAGAGACGACGACGAGAAAATTAAGGTCATTGGACCAACAGGAAGAAATGGGCCACCAATCACCAAAGACGAAATTGAGAAAGCGCTAGAACGTATAAAAAGTGACAGTAGCAGTTAAATGTGTAGTATTGAGCAGTCAATAGTTGCAGTTTAAGTGAGGTTCCAGAAGGTGAGGAACAAGAATCGTTGTTTCCATCCTCGTTTTGTTTCTCCCAGGTTGTCATCCCAGGCTTTTTGGCAGTTTGGAGACGAATTTGTTAATGTTCAGAGATTTTCAATCCAGTTTCTGCCCTTAGAGGTTTTAATGGATCCAGTTCCCGACCCCAGATATTCAGAGTGAAATTTAGTGAACTTGAAGGTAACTTTTTGTGTTAAATTTTAATGTCAAGATAGACATTTTTTTTAATAATAATTGCTTTCATTATTTAAAAAGATAATTTTTTATTTGAAATATTATTTTTATTTGCCACAGTTTGTAGCTCAGTAACATTTGTAAGTTTTTGTAGCATCTCCTAAGTTTGTAAATGAATAGAACACATGTAAGTTTTCTTTATTTTTAATATAAATCTCTGTAACTACTAATATAGTAATTTTTGTGCCATCTGTATTTTTGTAACTGTTTGTGGTGACACAACAATAAATGTTTAATATATCTCTGAATGAACCATTTTGTTTATTTTAGAAAAGTCTTCTAACCCCTGTTTGTGTTCTTTATTTTAGGAAAGAAGAGCCTTCTTTTCCAGCAAGATTAAGATTCTTCGAAGCGGCGTCCTTATTTCAAATAGCTAGAGGTCTTTCTTGTTGTTTTTCTTTGCCCTTTTGTTTTTGTCCAGGAGATTCTTGTAAGTATTTATGTGTTTAATTTTTTTTTGTAGTTGCCCCAATCCGATCCCTTGCCATTCAACTTATTCACGACCCAGCTATCCAAACAAACCCTGAGTGCCGTTACAGTTTCGTTTATTTTGCTTGCCCTATCTCCACCCCTAGTTTATAAAGCCCCTATAATTATACCCCCTATAATTATACCCTATGAGTTAGTCAAAATATTTTCGTTACAGTGTTTATGATTCCTCCGCGTCTTTATCATCTTTTTCTTTTTTTTTTTAAACTTTTATGTTATAAACCATTTGTACTGCCGCCAATTAGCTTATTGTATATATATCGTAATACCATACATACATTTTTGAAGTGACTACTTACTTTCCAAAAAGTGCGATCTGGTATCTGGCAGTCATGTAGATTGTTTTAGGTCCTCGTCTACAGAGTTTGCTTCTTAAGTATATATGAAAGAGGCGCAATATATACGTGTCCTTTGTTTGTTTCAATATACATTCTGCTATATATTTACCGGGCTTTCCCAGTAAAAAGTATGTTGTATTCCGGATCCAGGCTATCTTCTTGTCGCGGATACTAATATTTGATACTACTAGACCAAACTATTTTTCATATATTTCTTTTCTAGAAAGTTCATCAGTTCATGTATTCTACGATGATATGACACTCATCCCAGCGTGATTATTATATGTTATGCCGGTCTATCAGGATCTTCGCATTTATACACTACTCTAGAATATTTTTTTCTATGACTTCTTAGAGTCCCTATAGCTACTTAACTGTCTACTAGTTCGCTAAAGATTAAGAGCCTAATGCTAATTTTTTTGCACAATGCAATAATTACTTAAATATATGTACAGTTGTATAAGTTGTCTATAAAAAATAGTAGAAAATAAATTTGTGTGTTTCTACCAATTACTAATTTCATTTATAAAGTTATCGTGTTCTGATCTAATCTACCATGTTATATACCATGTAATGTACTTTATAATGACGTGTAGAAGACGATGTTCTAGTAGATGCGGTGGTGTGCTTTTCAATTTGCACCTAACTGATGCATATGCTATTTTTTCTATTATCATGACTAGTTTGAAGTTCAAATTTTTCCATGGCGTCTGGATCTCATTATGGTAGTCACTTATCTTGTTCATTCGTTTTATCTGGGAATTCCAAGTAAGCTTTAAAATTAATATTACCCCAAGGTACTTTACTTAACTCACCAGATTTAGATTTGTATCATTTAGAACAAATTTATTGCAATACAGTAAGTAAAAACTCAAAAGCGATTATAGTTTTATTTTCTTCGACATTATTAAAGTTACAAACCTACTAAATATTAAATAAAATTTCTTTTACATACGATGATGTATATATAATATTTTATATTCCGTTAACATTACAAAAACCTATATTGGCAGCGTCATCTATCAGTCTTTGGGTAAAGCGCTGTCGCTTTTCCCTCTAGCATACAGTCGTAATTGGGAAGTTTTCGTTCCAAGCATACGTTCTAAAAAGGAGTGTTTCGATTTTCGTCGAGATGCCAAAACTGCTCTACAGAGTTCTTGAAAAACTACTGCCACTGGCGCCACCATTTCTGCAGCTGCTACTTCCGAAAAACCGCACTCCAAATGCTTCGCTAAGATGGCTCCCTCTTCCGCTCCTACTTCGCGTAGATGTAACTGAAAAGTAAGAGTTAAAGGAGAGTGTAGAAAAGATTTAAAAAAATGTATTAAAAATTATTATTTATTATGTATATATATACACTAATGCCCAAAAATAACGCACCACCTTAAATGTACCAAAAGTTTGAAGCTATTTTTCTTCTGAACGAATGATTAGATTTTGATGATGTTTTTTTCATATTATAGGTCTATTCCAAGTAAATCAATGTGGTAATGTTTTCTGAAAAATATCAACTTTTTACCCGTATACGGGGTGTAAAAATAAAGTTGTGTTTTTTCATCGTTTTTTGCAACACCCTGTGGAATTTATTAGAAATAAACGGTACATTTTATTATTATTTGAAGATAAACTTGTTCTTTCTTAAGGTTTTAGTGAAAAAATTATCTCGATATCTCTATTATCAAAGATTTTACAGAACTTTAAATGTAACAAGTTTTCATCAACATTTAAAGCAAAGAAAACATTACTTACATAAACTTTATTGAGCTTTAATGCAAATAAAGCCTAAGAAAATATAACCTAAATATTCTTTAACAATTGCCCTTTCCCAAAAACACTTAATAACGAGTATTTCCATCTCTACATCTAATTACTTCTTCACAGCGGTAAGGCATACTTAAAATCAAGCAGCGTATTTGGTCTTGATCAATTGAATCCCAAACTTCTATGTCGTCAAGAGAGACAGGAGACACAAATTCTCACTAACAGAAAATTATTTTCTATGTAAGGAGCAAATGGAACTACATGGATAGACAAAATGTCTAATATATCTTTCACCTGTTAAGAAATCTGTTCGTAAAGCAACAAGGTCCGTTTGCGCTGTAAGAGATATTCCTCCCCAAACCATTACAGATCCACCATTGAATAAAGTAATAGGTCGTATATTACACTGTGCGTAGCGTTCTCTTGGCCGTCGATTAACTCACACTGAGCTATATAAGCAATACCACGATTCATCAGTGAACAACACGTACTTCCAGTCATCAACATTTCAGTCAAGATGCTTTCTGGCAAATTGTAATCTACTTCTACAATGATTTACGTTTAAAGCTCTGACTGGTATCCTTATTTGCAGATATTGTTCATCGAGACGCCTTTATATAGTGTTTCTACTAATTTGAAGATTATAAACATTTGTCACTTGTATTTGTGAATGTCTCATTGTGAGAAAACGTTCTCTTATAGCACGAAGCCTGATAACCTGATCTTGTCGTGGTGTAAGTTTTTCTCTTCCTTATCCACGCCGTTTCGTATGGTCCTTTGTTTCTTGAAAACGTTGAATGACTCGTGATATTGTAGTATGAAATATCCCTAACCTCAAGTAGCCTATTTTACGATAACTTAAGCCTACATCAGCTAAAGTAATTTCCTAAACACGTTCATCTTGACTCAGATTTATGAAATTGAATGTTAAATTTTTACAATTCAATAAAGTCACGTTACGCTTTGAACGTACTTTTCTTTTTTGATAATAAAGATATCGAAGATTTTTTTACGAAAATGTTGGAAAAAAATTTAACTTTTTTAAAGTATTAAGATTAAGATGTAGCATTTGCTTTAAGTAAATTCCACAGGGTGATGCAAAATAAGATGAAAAATCAAATTTATTTTTACATCCCGTATCTAGGTGAAATGTTAACACTTCCCAGAATACAATAATACCGTAATTACATAGAAATAGGTCTGCAATTAGCAAAAAAATTTATTTAAATCCAATTAAGGATACATAAGAAAAATAGCTTAATAATTATGGTAGAGTTGAGGTCGGGCGTTAATTTTGGAGAGTAAAAAATCACGCAATGCTTTGAACATACTTTTCTTTTTTGATAATAAACGTTTCGTAATGATTTTTTTACCAAAATCTGAAGAAAGAATAAAGCGATCTTAAAATATTAATAACATGTAGCGTTTGTTTCTAATACATTCCACCGGGTGTTGCGAAATTAGATAAAAAAACACAACTTTATTTTTACACCCTGTATATAAGTAAAACGTTGACATTTCTTAAAAAACATTAATACAGTCATTAACTAGAAATATAGAAATATACCTACAATGTGAAAAATAAATCATGGAAATCCAATTAAGGGTTCAGAAGAAATATAGTTTTAAAATCATGGTCCATTTTAGGTGGTGCGTTAATTTTGGAGAGTAGTATATATATATATATATATATATATATATATATATATATATATATATACAAACCCACAAGTTTATTAGGGCTGCAATCAGAAGGTTGGCCGAGATGTTAGAGAAATACTCCTTTTTGTCGAGCTTTCGGAATGGTTTTATTTCTTTTTCAAGACATAGTCGTTGAGATTATTTATAATAAACTTTGACACTCAAACATTAAAAACACAAATTTAAAATATAATATTGGACAATACATTCTAAAAATTTTGGTCAGGATAGTAAAACTTAGTTTATTTCATGACACATTTTGATGGTCTATATAGATAATATGACAATAGAATGACAATGATGACAAAATAGATATTTATGGTATCAGTGTTGAAAAAGTAATGGAAATACAATACCTGGGAATTACACTATCCAACAATAAAGAGTTGAACAAAGAAGTGAGAGATTAAGTACAAAAAGCAAATAGACTGGCAGGATGCCTTGGTAACACTATATGACCAAATAGACAAATTAATACTGAGATGAAGTCAAGAATTTATATATGCCTCACAAACAAGACCCGACATAGACTCAACGCAAAGGCTACTGGAAACGGCAGAGATGAGAGTACTGAGAAGAATTACAGGAAATACGATGAGAGATCAAAAGAGAAGTGAGGAGATTAAGCAGAACGGAAGAAAGCCTTATCGTTAAAATAGCAAGAGATAAGTCAGCAATCAGCAAAAGAACTAGTTATAGGACGACCGCGCAACATATGACAGCCTTCAGATTGACAGCGGGAGTGAAAAGGTATTAATCCCCCAATGAAAAAGCAGAATTGCTTATAAGGAGAAAGAAGAAGAATAATATTGCTCAGATATTTTTTGATTGAAAAATGACCAGAAAAAAAGATTGAAAAATGACCAAAAAAATTGGGCCTTATAACTGAGAAATTAAACATTTTTACATATTTCTGTTCAAAACTTTTTTCTTATTCATTTTACGATAAAAAGTAATTTAAATAAAGCTGTAGACAATTTATTTTTTTACAGAAAATGTTAAATACAATTTTCTGTATGGTTGTTAGTTTCCGAGATACAGCGCAAAAACCATTGTGTCCCCTTATTCTAATATGGCGAATATTCAAGGGACCAATCAACTTTGAATCGCTGTAAAATCCAAAGAAATTGATGAAATTAAACAAATTTGTAGTGAATATGATTCTTTAAAAACTACCTATAATATTGCTATGATATCATTTTATTGTAAAATGACCAGAAAATTTGGTTCAAAGGTTCAAAAAAATTTGTTCCAAGATTTTTACTTATTTTAGTTTATAACTTTGTTATTCTCCATTTTTTATGATTAAAAGCTATAGCAATAAACTTGTAGAAAATTTAATAACTTAATTATTTATTCTAACCTCCACAACAAATCAAAAAAATTGAATTGCGCCCTCTTAAAAATGCAACCCTAATTTAACTTTTCAATGGACTAAAATATTTCTTTATAAAAATCCTGTCCACCCGAACATAAAAAATGCTCAAATCATGAAGTAAATTCTAAAAAATTTAAAAGAAAAATCCTATTTTACAATAATAGTTTTTACTTCATTGTAACTTTTTTTAAATAAATTCTGATTTGTCCCATGTTGCTTTATTGCTAATTAATGCTGTTTCTTTATTTTTATTAATCTTAATATTGTTCTGAAGCTGTTTTCTTGTGGCATTTTAAATTAATTAATATTTAAATGGGAATAAGCCACAATTAAAGGTTAAAATACATTTATTGACGTTTCAATTTCCACTTCGGAAATCGTTCTCAAAATACAAATCGTTTGTATTTTGAGAACGATTTCCGAAGTGGAAATTGAAACGTCAATAAATGTATTTTAACCTTTAATTGTGGCTTATTCCCATTTAAATATTAATTAATTTTATTAATCTGTTAAATTTTTATGTAAGATATTTTTTTTTTAACTTACCATATCATTCTTATTTCCAACAATATAAACAGGAATGTTAGAATCCGTTATAAGAGCTTCTACTCGCTTTAAATAATTAATGGAACTTCTATCTGTGATTGAATAAACTAAAAGGAGACCATCTGCCCAACTAATTGTATCCGATGATGGAAGGTCATCATCAGTCTGAAAAAGAGATAAATTTTAAAAAATGTAATAAGATATGTAAATAAAACATTCCAATTATTCTAACAACTATTTCAAATATGTATAATAAACATAACTGGAAATAAAGTCGTTATAAATTTTGTAGGTATGCAATTTTGATTTCAAAATTCGAGTTTTGCTAAAACATAATTGAAGGAAATATTTTGATACCATTTATTGATTTATTTATTACAAAATTTATTTATCTAAAAATATTCTACATATGAAAGCTTGATTAAAACATCACCTGTTGGTAGTAATATACTAGATGCCTTTTCTGTAATTTTGTGATTTGGTTTAATTGTGAGTATTAATCTAAAAATAAACGGAACAATTATCGAATTTTATTCCACATAATTTTTTTTAAGATAAAGTCGCATCCACCTAATTGTTATTAGCGACGGATCTGTACAATTTTTACAAGTATAGGTATATTACACGGTTACAAAAAAGATTTTTTTACAAAATAGTACTAAAAAGTAAACATTTTTACATAAACAAAAAAAAATTTATACAAAAAAAATTAAATCTTATGGAACACATCGATAGCTTTTAAATAATCTATTAAGTTCTTTGAATAACTATTTTGACCTAACAAAACTAATAAATTTTAATCTATATTATAAAGAGCTTGTTGATGTTTGTATTTGTAATAGTCAGATATGTTAAGATATGTTAAAGTCCTTGATGGCTTTCAAAATAATGGGTTGTTAGTAAAAGCTGCGTCTTTGCGACATTCTACACCCATAACTGCATTGCAAAGTTATGTCAAAAACTCAAACATGTTAATGATATATAAAATATACGGGTTGGTTTAACCTCTAACTACACAGTAAGAAACATATTTTCTCGTAAAGGGAAAGACCAGTACTCTAACTATTTGCAAACTTGTGTCAAACTGCACCATTGCTTGACTTCAAAGAACTTGCGCCAACTTGCTTACGTATTGAGGGTTAATAATAAGAACTTTCACTTTAATGGGACCAAAATAAAATTGCTGCAAAATTTTGGTTAACCAAATTTCTAGAAAAAAATCCTCTCTCAATTGGATTTGTAAAAGCTACCTCACTAAAACGAGCAATGGGTTTTAATAAAATTGTTTTACAAAACATTTTCGCCAATTGTAAGCAAGTAATGGATAAGTATAAATTTCGTTTTAGCAAAATATACAACGAGAACGAAACTGCTTTAACCACAGTATAAGAAGCAAGAAAAGTTATACCTATGAAATGTCAAAAGAAGGTCGGGCAAATAACTTTCGCAGAAAGGGGCACTTTGGTTTTTTCTTTTGGACCAATTAATGCAGATGATAACACAGTTCCTCTACTTCTAATTTTTCCTTCATGTGTTTCAAATGGAAGTATGGGAGTTGCATCACCCTCTGGGTGGATAACAACAGAATTATTAAATGATTAAAATATTTTATTTCCCACATAAATCCGACTGAAGACTTTTCGACGATTCTTTTAGTTAATGATAACTACAACAGCCACATTCCTTTGAAAGCAGTAAAGCTGGCAATAGAAAACCATGTAGTTTTGATTATCGTTCCATAGCTACATACATACAAGAATACAAGCCATAAGCTTTAACCTTTAGACATAACCGTCGTGGTCAACTTAAAAGCCATTACAGTACTGCGTGTAAAACCTGGCTTACAAATCATCCCGGTCAGCGCATTACTATATATGATGAACTTATTTTCGATGACAATGACTATATTCCTTCGACTGTAACAGACATTCCTTTTAATAACGACTCTATAATAAATAAAAAGTAGCAGTGTATAGCAGTGTCCCTTGAGGATGAATCCCTAAACTGAAAAGAGACAACCGTCTACAAGCAAATTAGAAAATACGCCCTCTAAGCGGTTTATCAGCCTTGAAGTCATTAAACCTTTCCCAAAATCAGAAAAATTAAAAAACACACGAAAAGAAAAAAGCAGATATACCCAAATATTGACAAGTACGCCGATTTATAAAGATATTAAAAAAGAGCAAAATAAAAAGAGAGCCAGAAAACATACTCTCAAAAATCAGCGACTACAAAAAAGAATTGATCCCAATAGCATAAAAAAAATCGAAAATACTCGTATTTTGGCCAGTAGCAATCTCAGAAAATTTAGACTCAAGCAATTTGGAGCTTACTGACTCTGATGAAATAGATTGGACTGTAAATAAACAAAAAATGGAAGGAGTTGATGTCGGAAGTTTCGGTCTTGTTAAATTTGTGACAAAAATACATTTAAAATAGTGTGTTGGAAAATAAACAAAGAATAAAAATGATGGAAACGAGTTCCTTTTTGAGACATCGTGAAGATAATAAATTTGCCTATCCAGATGTCCAAGATGAATCTGTTGTATCTGAAAGTGACATTGTCATGCATCTTGCAACACCCATCACTTCAGGAGGAACTACAAGAACACAAAGTGTTCATTATTTCTCAGTTGATTTTTTCTTCTCTAGTCTATATAAGTTACATAAATGTTTTATTTTATTATATTATTTTTTGATTAAAAAATTTTCATTAAATATTTTTTAACATTTTTGGCAGTAAATTAATTTTACTTAAAATATTTAAACAGTGACCTCTGTAGGGCTATCGGAATGGCCACTCTTGGATCCTAGGATTCGACAGTAACCCCTATTACATTTTTTTTAAAATCGTTTTAAGTTTTCTTTTATAAAATATTTGTTTGTCTGATATTTTAGAGCATAAAATTTTATAAAGTATATAATATTTATGGCCTCAAAGAAGATATCGACAAAAAAAAGTGGCCATTATAGGGCGCTCTTTCCTAAGCAATTATTATTTATTTTACATACTCAAGCATGTGGACTACTAGTCCACAAATTAATATTTATAATAATTAATTTGGACAACAAATTATTTTGGCCTAGAAGTACCTGTTATATTTTTACAGTTTCTTCATTTCAAACGCATAGTTTAAAAAATGGGTATAAGGTTTACTTATTTATTTTAATTGAGGACAGAATGGCGTCCAATATTGTTTTCACCTTTTTTTTTTCATCATTTTATTAATTTTTTGTCATTTTCTCGTATCTTGCTAAAACTAGTAACATTAAATTATCTTGTCCAAGTCCAATATTGATACAAGATAGTGTCGTTTTATAGTTAGTATGTGATATCCTCCAGATAATTTTTAGTTTCAGCAGTTAAAATCCCTTAAAAAAATGTGGTTACACAAGACTCCCAACGTGTGAGGCTTTATAAACCTTATTCGATAGTCAAATAAGTCAGAAAACAGGCAGCTGATTGACTTGTGTCTCTTTGTCAATTATTTTCTGATTTATTAATATTTGACACAATGATCAATTATATCCTCAGATTTAATAAGGCTTATAATTGTAGAATAAGCAACTTAAGGCCGCGTATCCCATTTAAAATTTGATTTTAGAAAATATATAACTTTGTTTACAATAAAACTTCAAAATCTGAATCTCAATGGTCCGTCGTTTCATGGTAGATTGTCCTAAACTTAGTAACGAAAGAGACAAAAAAACACTCAATACCTGACAATATCGGACATGACAACGAAATCAATATCCTTAACAAATTATAAATTAGTTTTAAGTTTCATAGATCTTAATATTATATAATTATTTTTTAATTAGTATCAACACTACTAAAATTGTAATTAACTTTGTAATTTTACCCTTAACCCTTTACCCTAATAACCTTTAGTGTTTTATGTGCACATTATGTAACGCTAAGAACGTTTTGCTGGAGCAGCAGTAATTATTCTTTGTCTTCCTCTTCCTCTTTATAATTAAATCTGCTTGTTCATTAGCCGATTAATACCTCTATGGAAGGTTGTCACTCCATCTTTTGCGCGATCGCTCGATACTTCTTCTGCCGATTGGTGATTATCTCTTGCCATTTTGAATATGCGGATTTCCTCCATTCTACTTATGTGGATATTCCAATCTTTTTTTCATTTTTTGTGTCCATTCATTTATACATTGTAAGTTACATTTTCTTCTAATGTCTTCTACTTCTCTTTCGATCTCTCAGCGTATTTCCTGTAATTCTTCTCATTACTCCCATCTCTGCCGTTTCCAGTAGCCTTTGCGTTGTGGCTGTGTCGGGTCTTGTTTCTGAGACGTATATCATTATTGGTCTTACACTGGTTTATAAATTATTGACGTCATCTCAGTGTCAAGATGTCTGTTTCGCCATATAATGTTATTAAGGCATACTGCCAGTCTATTTGCTTTTTGTACTTGATATCTCACTTCTTTGTCCAGGTCTACGTAGCTAGCCAGTGTAATTCTCAGGTATTTTATTTCCATTACTTGCTCAATACTGATGCCATCAATTTCTATTTTACGTCTGGTTGGTTCTTTGCTGACTACTATTGTTTTAGTTTTCTGAGATGAAATTGTTATATTAAATTTTTTTGCTCTTATGTTAAATCTGTGGACCAGTCTTTGCAGACTATCTTCATCTATCAATATTGCGTCGTCTGCGTAACAGAGTATTTTGATTTCTTTGTTTCCCAGTCTGTATCCTCTTCCTTTGTTAACGGTTTTGATGATTTCATTCATGATCAAATTGAAGAACATGGGACTCAATAAATCCCTTTGTCTTATTCCGCTACCCAGTTCAATAGTTTCTGTAAGTTGTCCATCTATTCTTCCATTTTGTTGTTTTGGTAGATGTTATCGATAGTTTTTATAATATTTAGGATATTTTCTCTATTATACAGAAGATGGATTACATCTTTGAGTCGTACTCTGTCAAACGCTTTCTTTAGGTCAATGAGACAAGAAATGCTGGTCTAATATACTCTAGTGATTTTAATTACGTAATTTGCTTATAAGTATGCTATAGTATATATAGCTATTATAAGTATATAAACTTATCCTCTGATTTATTAACACTTTTTTAGACTTTTTTATTGATAGTACAATTTTATAATTATTGTCAATATTTTGTTCAACTGCTAACCTTATTCTCGGTTTTATTAGCAATTGTAAAATTTTAGTTACTAGTTGTATGCCTCTTGTGTTTTAGTTGACATGTATATCAGGTAAGCTTTTTTCTTTTCTTTAGATTTTTCCTTCACTTCTGTACAAAACTATGGAGTTCTTCGCCTTGGGAACGATTTATTTTTATTTATATTTCTTTCAACAAGAACCTCCTTGGCCGAGGCTAAGATATTAGACTTAATTTTTGCCCAGCTTTCTTCGACTCCATCACTTGCTGTGATATATGTATTTCTGCTTTTTTCGGTTATTCTTTTTTGAAATAGGTATCTTGTGGAGTCATCCTGTAAGCTTTCGACTTTAATCTTTGTGGTGTATTCTGGTGTTTTGTTATCACATATAAGTGTTTTCATTCGGATTTTGCACAATACCACTTTATGATCGCTTTCTATTTCTGCTGATGTTAGTGCTGTTACATCCAAGATTTGAGAAGGCTGTAACTCTCTATTCGATAGAATATAGTCTATCATAGATCTTTGTCCTCTACTGTTTTCAGAAGTGTATTTATATTGTTCTTTGTAAGCGAAAAATGTATTATTAATACGTATCTCGTTTATGTTGCAGAGGTCCGTCAGAAGATCTCCGTTTTCATTTCTGATATTTCTGATATTCATCTTTAAATTATTCATCGTTAAATTATTGAGCATAAAAAATCGAGGATCGAATCTTATAAAAAAATTCATGTTTATTGGTTCGGTATTAGTCCCTTGGTAACCTAGCCGTTTGGGTATAATAAGCCACTCTGTGTAAACCTAATAAAGCCGATCTTTCTTCAAATGTTTACTGCTATTTACTATAAATATCTGAGAATGCATTAGATTCTATCAAACTGTAGTAAATAACGCGGTCCGCGTATTTTCACTGTCGGCCAATAATGTTGACAGTTATTGACTAGTCTTGTTTCTCTTTATTTCAATGTTAGCTGCAATTACTAATAAATTCGTATATTTCAATTGGTACCATAAGCACTTTACATGTAAATGTTTACCATACATTTTCGGGTTTTAAAGCAGTAGTTATTAAAAACCAATAAAAAATATCTACTAACAATAACAAAAATATGTTTTAGTAGCTTTTAAATATTTTACTCGTTAAAAATAATTCAGGTTGATATGTCTCTGCTTCTAAGATCAAAGGTTTAATCCTTTTGAATTATTTATATGTCCTTGTTGGCGAGCATGTCTTATTTTTATGTGGTACACACAAAATAAATTACATTAACAACTGATATACATAAAATTTTAATAGATTCCGATTTGTGTATATTCCCATCGTCGCGCTGTCATATGAAAAACAAAAATTGTGTTTCACATTTTAATAAAAATTGGAGCTCCCTAACATTCTATATAACCAATTTAAATAGAATTTGTTAATCTGCTGCTAAACAAAAACTTAGACCGAGAGAAATCGCGGTATCGACTGTATCATGAGGGTGTCCCAAAAATGAATAAGTTAAAGAAGTTTATTTATTCAAAAATAGGAGAAGCCTTAATATACACAGAAGTAATCAATTCATAACGTTAATATATAATAGGTAAAAATAACAATTACACTTAAAAATATAGTACCTACACTTATTAAAAATATAAAACATGTTAAACAATAATATATAATATAAATACACTGCTAAAAATCAACTACCTAATTATTGGTGCTTTTAATATGGTCCATTAATTTGCTTTTAAACATTTGTAAAGATAAACAACTTTTTCAGGAAACTTATTAAAAAGATCAAAACACTTAAACAACAAAGAGTTTTTTAAAGCCATTTTTCTTTTTGTTTTCTCAATATGTAAATTGCAATTACCCTGAGTAGGATAATCGTGAATATCACAACTCCGCGTAATATATTCACAAAAGTTAAGCAGAGGCCAATTAGTTAAAATTCAATAAATGAACATCATTGTAAGGCAAAAGGCCCTTTGTTGTACTAAAACCCATTGCAGCATGTTAAGGATTGTTGCTATAGGTGTATATCTGCTTCCACCAATTATGATTTTCATTCCACGATTTTGTAATTTTTGCTAACTGGGCTGACTGATTTAAATTGAAGAGAAAAATAACCGATCAGAAAAAATCGTGAGCACAGACTGAGGTTAAATAATTTCATTAAAAACTTTAATTTTAGTTGAAACTGACAAATTTTCAGATATTATTGAAAAAAAGTATAGTTTTTTAGGAATATTTTTTAATAGATAATTAAAATGGTCATTAAAAGACAATAAATTATCTAGTTGAAAACTAAGGTACTTAATTGTTGTGATGATTTCTATTTTATCATTGTCAATTTAAAGATTAATAGTCTATCTAATCTATCTAATTAGCCTTCTTCGGTCCATCTTTGGACATAGGCCTCCCCAATCCTTTTCCATTCTTCTCTGTCTGTCGCTATAGTCATCCCCCTAGAGCCCACGTGCTTCTTGATATCATCTGCCCATCTCATTTGGGGCCTTCCTCTGCTTCGTTTATATTCCCACGGTCTCCAACTTATAAGAATTTTGTTCCATCGGTCTTCTTTTTGTCTTATATTGTGTCCTGCAAATCTCCATTTTAATTTTGCAACTTCTTGTCTAACATCCCTCACTTTTGTTTTCTCTCTTATCCACTCGTTTCTCTTTTTATCCATTAATCTTATGTGCAACATTTGTCTTTCCATTGCTCTTTGGGTTTTTATGATTAATGGTATTTATATCAATATTTGAGTATTTACATTTAGTTGCTATTATCAGAGTCTTTGTCTTTAAAACATTTAACTTTAGTTTGTTGATCTAAATATCTATTAGAAGACTGTAATGCCAAATTCATTTTAGATACAGAATTTTCTAAGTTTGAATCAAAAGAGGCAAGTAGTGTGTCATCTGTAGTAGATCTTTGGATCTCTTCTTCGAAGTTTTATATATAAAAGTATTCGAACGTTTAAGACTTACATATTTGTACCAGTGGTTATACGTTTTTTTCGTTCCACCGTAACCAACATAGTTTTTTTTTTGGTGTGCTCCCTGTTATACAAACGAAAGATTCTAAACCTATGAATGTTTTTTTGGTGGTAAACCAAGTAGGTAAACTTTTTCGTTTTCTTCAATACCGGTACACTAGTGGCCAAAATTCTGGAAACTTTTCAAACATTTTAGTTTTGTTATCAGCATTCCTCTTTTTCACAAGACTTATGTTATTTATTAGTTTATCTATAATTTTATTACATCGTTTTATGCTTCTACTTAATATTTAACATCTATTTTAAGGGAGAAAATCCTCTAAAAATTTAAAAATAAATAAAACAACAGCCGTTAGCTATTAGTGGATATATTTAAAAAAAATGGTACAATGATTATTATCAACAAAATTAGTATTTGGTAGGATAACCTTTGTTTTTTAGGACAGACTCAATTCTGCGAGGCATGGAGTTGACGAGACGAGCCAAATCTTCTGGTGTAATAACTCTAAACCAGTTTTGAATAATGGCTTCTATCAGTTCTCTCTTGTTGCTTGGGTTTTGGCGTGATACTAAGAATTGACCATAAATTTTCAATTTAATTTAGATCGGGACTATTTCCAGACCAAGGCAGAACAGTAACATCATGGTTTCTCAACCATTCCATGGAAGTCTTAGCCGTATGACAAGGCGCTCCATCCTGCTGGAAGATGCATTGTTGGGCATCCCCTTCGAACAAATCTCTGATAGTCGGCAGCAATTTGGCTTGCAGTATCTCTTCCTGATATTTTTTTGCATTAATATTGCCCTCTATTACTGCTAAACGTCCAACTCCATTAGTGGTCATGCAAGCCCATACCATGACACTCACAGGATGCTTCATAGTGACCGTAGTACACTGTGGCAAAAGGTCTTCTCCCGATCGGCGGCGAACAAACTTCACTCCGTCACTCCCAAAGATCGAGATTTTGGTTTCATCACTCCAAATTACTTTACTCCATTGTTCTTCTGTCCACCCCCTGTGTGCCAAAGCCCAATCAATGCGTTTTTGCCTCTGTATTTGTTCAGGAACGGCTTTTTTCTAGGAATTCGTGCTCGCAATCCATTTTCACACAACTTTCTTCTGATAGTGCGGTCCGATATTTGTAATCCAGTTGATTTGACAATACTGTTAATATCTTCTGCGGATCTGCGACGATCTTCTAAAGAAAGTCGGCATATTCTACGAACATCGTAGTGACTAACTTTGGGTTTTCTGCCAGATCTTTTTGCTGATTTTGTCGTTCCACGTTTGCAAACTTTCATTACACTTGATTTTGTGGCGCCACCACCCAATTTGTTTGCTATTTCTTAAGTGTAACCTTCTTCTCGAAGGATAATTGCTTTGGCTCTCTTTCCTGGCGACCAGTCAACACTTTTGGGTTTCTGGTTGCCATTTTAGTTGAATTGACGCTGATGAATTCCTCTCCGACAATTAAACAATATCACCTTAGTAACAAGTACCTGATGTCACTAATAAACACTGGAAGCCACACGAAACTGTACTAAAGGCCACCTAATCGCTTCCAGTTGGGTTGTTGACTGACTAGCAAAACCTTGACGCAATACAGTATTGCCAATGTTGCCATTCACAAATCTCGGATTTTCAGCGTTTCGCTTCAATCTGGTTCCATATTTTATTAAATAATAATGTTAATAAAAAAAGAGTAAGAAATACATAAAATATTATGCAGGAATATAAAACAATAAAATAAAAATGTAATTGTAATGGTAAACTATATAAATCATGATCATGAGACGAGTCTTGCTAAAAAAACGATAATTTTTGTAAAGTTTCCAGAATTTTGGCCACTAGTGTATATCCAGGCATCCAGAGTAAACTTACTTTGTTACTTTTTCCAATCCAAATCATATTCTGCAGACAGTTCCAAACCGACTAAGAGTCAATTTGATTTGTTTTCATTGATTTTAATGCTGCCTGGCTATACGATATAGTTTTTATAGATCTGCCTGCAGTTTTTATTTATTAGTACCTGCAGGCACAACTTTACAGCATAAATTTCTGTTTGAAAGATAGTGATTAACTAGGTTTTCACGAAGCCTTAGCCTTGGTTTCCCTTCTTGTACTTTAGTTCTTACTTCTTCTATCAGTTTTAGAGTACTCTGTATACAAACATTGATCTGCCACTCTGAGATTTATTTATTCGACTACCATTTGCCCTTTTTTGGAAATATGATTTTTCGAAATTACGTTTAGGTTGCATTGCATCTGATACCATATTTCTGGATAATTTTTTATTACCTCTTCAGTTTTGGTCTCGGTATCCTTTTGCTCTGCTTCCTGGCCTTTTTCGGACTTCTGTATGTACTGATCTGAGAGAGGTCAAGTATGAACTGAAGATGGTTAAGGAAGTGGACATCATTCCTGTTATGATTAAGCATGCTTCTTGTTGAAGCTTACAGACGGTATTTTGTGAGCATTTAGACCACCATATTATATACCATATCATATAGACAATATATCTGTTTGGGTTTTATACCCAATGATTTCCCAAATATTCTTCGATACGTCATAACAGAAAGATTTGCTTTGTTAGATATTTGTTCCAAATAATTGGTGGTCCATCTAAGCCGCTTTTCTAGTGTTACACGTAAATATTTTACCTCATTCGCTTCTTTGACAGTTACTTCATATAGAGTGGGCATCAAAATGTTATCTAGGTTCCATTTCCTTCTAAAACTGACTACTACTCTTTTAGTAAAATTAACAGAGAGCGTTTCTTGTACGCCCACATAGAAATTACATATATTAAATATTCGTTGTAGTGTGCTGTCTACATCATTTTTATATTTTTCTTTTACCATAATTATTACTTATATTAACCACATAGGCCTGCAATTTCAATTTCAGAATAAGATTGATGTGTAATAGATTTGTTTTTTACTAATTATTATATCAAGTAGTGTATAGGCTAAGGTATCTTTATATAAAGCAACAAAATTCCCAAATATGCAGTATAAGTAAAAGTAAAAGTATTTAAAATATCTTTCTTCATGATCTTTTATGAAATATGTGGCACCGAATTAATATTTGTAAGCAACGTGTCAGGAAAATATCTGATGCCAACTTAAAAACGATGAAATTAAAATTATGTTTCAAAATATTTACATCAGTGCACCCAAAAAATAAACCTTGATTTTCCAAAACCATCTAATAAAAACAATAACGATGCAAAGGTAATTTCGAGGAAATATTTACGTCGGCAGGTCATGAAATACTTCAGAATCAGACGCAATAACATTTATACAATTTTTGCGTATCACAGAGTTTTTTTAACTTAAGTTTGAAGTTAAATATTCAAGAAGTTTTGAAAACAAAGTTTTCAGTGTTTTATTGTTACATACAATGAATTTCCATCAAGTAACGGTCGAATCCATCAATTAGTTGTTATTCTTTTAAAATACCGGTTAATATAAGGATTTTAGTTTTCCTTGGCAAGACCACTACTCTGGAATGGTGGGGAAAGTTTTAACCGGAAGACGGTTAATCTGGCACTACTCTGCAGTCTTCTGGTCCAGTATCTTACTCAGCCGAAAGATGTCAGGGTGTCCTCCGTGACGTTAGAAAGATTAAAAAATATTTCCCTCACCGTTGCTACCAGAAGTCAATAAATACTTTCTTAGGCTCATACGGGAATCTGCCAATACCACAATTTAACAAATCTGGAAAAGAATAGTTGTTTAAAGCCAAAGTCGCATATTTGCTGAGGTAAAAATCTTGTTTTGTACGTATGAATCTTGCCAAATAAGTCCCACTCTTTTGTGATTATTCGGTATACGACCATTTTGTAAATATCTTCTGTTTCTTAACATTATTACCACGACCTCATCACCCACTAACGTTTCAATTGACATAGTCAGATAATTTAACAGTATCAACAGGTCTCTAACAGTCGATTTACGAAAAAGTAAGGTAAGAGTAGCAAGAAATATTCTTCTTCTTGATATGCCGTCTACATGGAATAATTTGTCTACAGTCATGTTTGTCCAGTCTCGAATATTTAACAGCCATGACTTTCTCTTTGTACCTATTCCCTTTTTGTCATCGACTCTACCCTGCATGATGACCTGCAGAAGAATATATTTGCACTCTTGTTATATTCCCGACATTTCTGCAAGAGTACCGTCAATGCAAATAATACCTCTCTTGTACCCATGCCTCCTCTGAAGCCAAACTGCGTTTGATCCATCTGCTCCTCACATTTCTTGTAAATTCGGTTTTGAACAATTTTCAAGAGAATCTTTAAAGAGCGGCACATTGGGCTTATCAATCTATAGTCATTGCATGATTTGGGATTGTTGTTTTTTTTTTGGTAGAGGTAAAAATATCGATTTAAACCATTCCTCCGGAATGTTGCCCTCTACATAAATGTGGTTGAGAATTCGGGTAGGTCTCTTCATATTACCGTCATCTAAGGCTTTTAACAGTTCAACTGGAATTTGATCAGGACCCAGTGCTTTTCATTGTTTTATATTTTGTAGGGCATCCTTTACGGCTGAGGGTAAAATTACTTCAGTAAGTATTCCTCCATTATTATCTATTGTTATGAGTGTTCTTCTTTGTGTGGTGTTTCCTGTTCTTTCGTTATTTTATGTAAGTTTGAGGTATCATGTCATGTCGTGAGTTCTTCCAGTTCCTGGCATTTCTTGTTCATTCATTCCTCCTTAGCCTTTCTGATTTTATATTTGATTTTATTCTTGATGGTTTATATTTTTATTTTTCGTCTTTATTGTTGTATTTTCTTTGTTCAGTTATTAGCTCAACTATTTCCGGTGTCATCCAGTCTTTTTTGGTGGTTTTCTCTGCTTCGCCTAGGACCTCTTTTCCCGATTTTAGTATGGCTTTTTTCATATCTGACCATTACACGCTTCCTTCAGTTAATTTATTTACCTCTGCGTTGCTGTTGGCAGTTGTCATTTTTTATGTTTATTTTGGTGGTTTTAAGTTTTTTGGTTTTGGTTTTAAGTCCGTATCTGTATCTGCGCTTGGATAGGTTTTTGCACTTTGTACTCTATTACGAAACATTTTGTTAATCGTTATAAAATCTATTTGGTTTTTGATTATATTGTTGGTGTTATCTGTTGGAGAACTCCACGTGTATAATCTTCGTGAGGGTAGGTCGTAGTATGTATTTGTTATGACTATTTTTTTCTCCTGGCAGTACTGGACTAGTCTATCAACCCTTTCGTTTCTTCTACTTACCCCAAAATTTCTCACTATATTGCCAGTTTTTCATCGACCGACTTTAGCATTAAAGTCGCCCATAATTATTTTTACCTCCTGCTTCTTTATGTTTTTTGTTAACAGCTCTAAGTCCGCGTATAATTTTTCGACCTCAGCATCATTGCTACCAGATGTTGAAGCATACACGAATTAGATTTATGTTTATAGGTTTGGCTTTCAGCTGAAGTAGCATCATACGTTCGTTAAAGGGAATGAAATTTGTCACAAACTCTTTAGAGTTATTTTTGATAATAATACCACCACCATGGCTGTGTTCTCCAGTACTTCCTAGCAAGAAATAATATTCTTTATTATGATAAATCACACTCCTAATTGATATTGACCCCGGGAAAAATTCTTTTGGTTTAGATACATACTTTGTGATAATTGATAATGTTTTAACACTACAGATATGATTTTTAAGGTTATAAATTTATTTTGCTGAAATATATCCCTATTACAACTGTACCGTAGCATCTTTCTCAAAAATGTTATTTGCTACTTATAAAAATATCCGCCAGTTTTTAAATAAGACTAAAGTACTGAAAACATATTTTATGAAGCATTAACATTAAAAAATAAAAGAAATATTTCCCATTTAATTTTATCCAATTGTTTACAATAAATCTTTCTATTCAAGAATTGAATAAATCACAAAATTTTATATGCCTACAAAATATGTTACGTTTCAACGTCAATGTGTAGGTTTGAACTGTATCTTTCAATTTTTATTGATCAGAAACATATCAAAAAGAAACGTTTTAAGTGGCGGAATGTAAATATTATTGAATTAATGTTGGAGGAATCGATTTGAAATGTAAATATCAATATAGCGATTTCTTTTAAACTTAAAATTTTAAACAATGAACAGTTTTCAACGTACTTACGAGTGGTTTTTAAACGCAAACAAAATCATTTTATGTACATACGGAAACAATATTGTAATTTTTTAAGTAATTTTTCGGTACTTTCCTGGTTCTGAAAACAACTTTGTATTAATCGAATATAAATAAGTTCCATATATTATTTATGACAACCAAATATTTAAGTTCTTCTTGACTAGGATTACTCCTGTTTGTCTGCCTCTTATTCCGTTTTAGTCGTTGTTGACTGTACATTATCTTTCCACCTTATTGGCGGCCTTCCAACGGGTCTTCTGCTATACGGCTTGTTGTTTTTACAGATGTTCGCTAATCTATCTGGTCCCATTCAATTTACATGTTCGTTCCAGTTTTTTTTTCCCTACAACCCTGTGTGGGTCCTAGCCTCCCCAAGAACTTTTTTCCAGTCGTCCCTATCCATCGCCTTCCTCCGCCAAGCACGTATTTCCATATTTCTAATATCTTGATCTATGTTATCTAGGAATCTTGTTCTGGGTCTTCCTCTTCTTCTTTGACCAATAGGTCTAACAAAGAGCGTTTTTCTAGCTGAGTTGGTTTGCTCCATCCGCATTATATGGCCTACCCAGCTCAGACGTCCTATCTTAATGTGTTTTACGATATCTGGTTCCTGGTATATTCTATAGAGTTCGAAGTTGTATCGTCTTCTCCAGACACCATTTTCATTTATCGCTCCATAGATTCGCCTTAGTATTTTTCTTTCGAAACATCCTAACACGTTTCATTGCTTTTTGTCCAGGTTTCTGAACCATATGTTAGGACTGGGCGTATTATTGTTTTGTAGAGTTTTACTTTACTTTATTAATTATACTGCAATGATGAAATATCCTTTGATAAAATTTTCTTGAAGCAATATTGGCTAGATTTATTAAGGGAATTACTTCAAACTGTTGTGAGAATTTCTATATTTTGGGAAAATATAGTTTATATAATAAGTTTAAAACAGCAGATATGTAAAGCAAACATCTTTATCTATTGCAGTATATAAAATATCCTAGAACATTCAAAAACTGAATATCTAATGCCCGGATACCAAACAAATATTAGTCAGAATCTAAACTTAAAGAAATGAACCACACCACCAATTATGCAGAGCGTTTTGTAGAAGACTGTTGTTTTTCAGTTTAAGATAATACTTATAATTATCCATATGTCTATTAAAAGTTTCTAATTAGTGGTAGCAGTAAGTAGCAAATGGATATTAAAAATTGAATGTTAGCCGTTTATTAAACAAGCAAGATTACACGACTGGGCCAGAAAACAGATTTAAGTTGTATTTTAAAATAGATTTTATCTCTGTCAAATTTGCACTTTTGTGAAAAAAAGAAGTAAAAGTTAATTTTGCCGGGAATTTGGTTAGTTTGATCAGTATAGAAAATATTAGCTGAGGTTAATTATTATTTTGTAATTGTTGGATTGTTTTTTTTTTATTTTTACTCTTTTTAATGTATTTGCTCATTGTAGTTTGTTTATTTATGTTATGAGAACTGAATGTAAAACACAACATATACTAGTAATAATAGAAGCACCAGATATCAAATTCGTCACCATCAGACTAGTTTTAAAGTATACATTTGGGTTGGAATTAAAAGTAATATTTAGTAGATCCAGTTTTCCAATAATTTCCATTCATCCATCTTATAACTTACATTCGAGCCCTGGCCTTCCTCATCAAACCTCTTCATCTTGGTCTTTCTTGGTCTTCCAAAAGGTCTTTTCCCCTACATACTTGCAGTTTTGGAAACCTGTTTTCTTACCAGATACAGTATGGAAAGATAAGTCCAAGTAGAATAAATATAAACAATATAAGGGACATCTACATACCAAAATAAAATAAATAAGGCACGACAGAAAAACTAAAAGATTGAAAGAGAGAGCTCACGAGACCAAAAATGGGAAGAACAAGTATGAAAATACCGAATTTCTATAAAGAAAATAATAAATGCAATAAACCTGAAAATAAATTGAGTTAAAGGTATTATGGAAATACATAGAACTAGAAATAATCAAAACATCAGAAAAGACCTGTAAAGGTGAAAGGTGAAGTTTAAAATCGAAACAATAAAAAGAGAAATTATGAATCAAGCAGAAAATTAAAGGACATAAACCAAGACTTCTTAAAATAAATATTAGATCAAAGAAGATATATATCAGAACATCTGAAAGAAGCAAGAGAGGATAAACTGCCTACATAAGTAGCAACAGATTAAGAATTGATGAGGAACGGTGTACACCGAATAAATTTGAATATGGAAGGAAGCGAATAAAGAGTTTATTATTTGATAATTCGCCTAAGAAATTGTCGTATTTAGCCAATAAATTAACTATTCCTAAAAAATTTGCACTATTTGCATCACTAACTATTTCCCTATGTTCTCTAAATGGTATATTCATAAGCGCTAAATTTAAAATTATATCTACTATCCTAATTAAAATGTTTCTCCAAAAAGATTTTTTTCTTTTAAATTCACTCTCCGTACAACACTCTAAAGAGTTACATATATTAGACGATAAGATGGGGCCCCTGATATATTGGGGCCCTTTCGCAAGCTTCATGCCGCGGGGGCCTCTGTTACACCTCTGTGTATAAGTAGTGTATAAGTAGTGCTCGCTCCGCTCACGCGTTAAAATATCTCAATTGTTAATCGCCCTTATTAATACACTTGTTAAATAACTATTAATGGGAGTAAAAGCATTTGTTCGAATAAACAAACAGTAGTTTTAATTTATTTACTAATTAGTTTAAATTTACTTTAACAATATATTTATTTTTCAGAACTTACCTTCGGACACGTGTCCAATATTTCGTATAGTACTGGTTCATTGTCCACTAAAACTTCGTGTTTGTACCTAGTTTCTAAAACAAAATAAATAGTTAAAATTGTCTAAATCGATGTCTTTTAAACACTAACAAGTATTCGGAGAGACGGGCATACACAAAACAAAATAAACAAGATTTAAAAAAATATATTAATTAAAAAACGTAAGCAGTAGATTAAAACCAAAACTAATAAATCCGAGACCTATTTATTCCAAATTTTAAAAAATTTAATTATTATTACAGCATACAACTACATACAACATCATAAATAAATATTAATTAGCAAAACTCATTTTATTCGGGGTATTACCAAAAAGGTTTTTTCCCGACCTATCTTTAAACTTTCTTACGATTACATCTTACAATCTTACAATTCTTCTTTGTTTCATTTAAATTGGCAGTTTATGGTTGTAGTGAAAAATTTAAAAAAAAAAAACGTTAAAAAAGCGTCATAACGTTCAATTAATTTCACGCTTTTTATAACTTAATATATTTGATGAATATAATTAGTCCACACCTTTACCGAATATATAATATCAAGTCACCTTTGACTTTGACAGTATGTGAAGTCTAATAACTACACATAAAAATTAATGATGTGATGTCAAGATATTTGTCATTAGTTTAAATAATTTTATTTAATTAAATTAAGTAGTTGTTTGTGGTATTATGATCACCAGATTTAACCATATGGCTCATACTTCATCTAAGGTGAAAACTCACTCATACCAGAACTATTCTGTTGGCTATATTTAAAACACAGCACTTGTTTAGTCCAAAGAGCATACTAATATCATTTGAGATAGTTTCTTTAGTTTTTAGCATCTGATCCAGATGGTTTCGAGTCGAAGCCATTAGTTTCAAATCATCCATATACAGCAGATGATTACGATTCGCCTTCCCTTTTTGATGAATTCCGGAGTGGAAATTGAAATGTCAAGTTTTTGTAACTACAATATTTGCTTTGTAGATAGTATTTAGGAGTGTTATTCCCCGGTAATTAATACATTGATTTTTATTTCTTTTTATTTATTGGTACAGTTATCTGTTCACTTGGCATTGTTTCTTCTTCTTGTCAAATTATTTAAGTAAGCTTATGTAGTGATCTGTGCTGTGCTTCTACTCCGTGTTTAAGATACTGACTCTGCGGGTATACTATCGCTACCTGGTGCGTCAGTATTTTTGAGTTTTTTAATTGCCGGGTTACTTCTTGTGTTCTTTTTATATTTTTCTAGGTATAGTCTATGTTGCTATATTCCAAAGTCTTTATTAGTTAAATAATAATGTGGGTTCCAATATTCATTGTCCTTTGTTTTCATCCTGATCGTATTAAAAGATCCGTCCTTATCAGATGGATGTGTTTCGTTTTTATAATTGTTTGTTTTTTTTACAAGAAAGAATAGTTAGTTACTCGCTTAACCCTCATTCTTTCTCGTCCTGGACTTGATACCAGGAAACGAATTAATTTATTTAATAAAAGTTTATTTCTTTTCGAATACGTAGTATCTTAGAAATTTGACGAATACAAACAACTAGCTAAGACACAATTTTTTGTTTCAGTAATTTAAAACCTACATTTTTTAAAATAACAGCTAATATTGGAATTACAAATAAAAGTCTATTTAAAAAAATTCGGTTGCTTGTAAAGTCGGTTTTACGGGCGAAGATTTTACGTGACAACGTCTTTTTCTCGGTAGAATATTTATTAATATGAATATTATTAAATTGCACAATAGGAACAAGGAATTGAATGAAAATAAGAATTGCACAAATTTTAACTATAGAAATATATTTTGTCTACTAAAACATTGTACATGTAAACTTAAACTTAACTAATTTCTATTTGAGTGATTTTCACCGATTCAACGCGCCTAATTCTCTAGTGCTTTGCGCGCAGCGGACCGATCATGTTTGAGTGGGAGAGAGACGCAAGGCATTCGCCGGTCCAGCGGGCCTCTCTCTCGTTCGGTGACTCACTGTAACAGACGTGAGCGGGCGTTACACTTTTTCATGAATGACTCCGAGCCACAACCTATTTTAAGACGTTGTCACATCAAAAATAAAACCTTAAACGGTATTTGGAAAAACAATTATAAATAATGAAACTTCAAGTACATAATGTATTTGACCACTATATACATATGCATGATGAGGAAAATAATTATTGTGCAATTCTAAAAGTACATAACCTGTTGGAGCGTTTACATCCCATAGTTGTATAATTTTAAAAATTTGGTCTTTTATAAGTGCTACTGAACTTAATATAGATGTCGGTTAAGGTTTTAGTTTAAATACTTTATGATATCCGAAAAATCCTAATATGGTTTAGAAACTATATTTAAGAAGAAACAAGACGTGAATTGTATGTACATATTTATCGCTTGGACTGTTGGTAGGGTGTCCCGAAAAATCGCTTTTTATTTTTATTTAATACAAGACCTCTTGAAATTGGGCTAATTGCTCGTAAATTATCACAATAATTTAAAAAAAAAATTATAACATTATATCTTTAGGGTTCTACCGAACTTTAAAGTTTTGAAAAATTGTCATTGTACAATACTGCGTCGTATTATACGTTTCGTTAAAGTTTAGAGAATTCTGTAAACTTTGGTTACGTCAGATCTGCTTTGATGGTAGGAGGAAGACGAGTAGAAGGAAAAGGTGGCTCGGGGTGGTCGAAACGTCGTTCGACGTTCAACATCATTACAGTTGCGTTTGTTCTTGTGTCAAAAGCTGATTTTGTGATTTTTAAATCATGAGTTCTAGGCGTAGTGAGACTACTTGTTCTATAATGGGACCTTATAAAGAACTTGACGATCGACAGCTACCAACTATAAGAGATGTTATGAAATGTATTTTATTTGTGAAGAACGATTTTAAATTAAAGTATAATTTAAAGGATCCATCCAATTCAGAAATATATGCCATTGTTTCTGAAGAATTGATTATTATTTGGACAAAAGCTTCGATTCCAATCGTAACTAAGGAACGGATTATTCAGTTACTAAAATATTATTTCGAAAAGTACCTTTGTTTGACAAGACACCCCAAAAGCAAACGAAATAAGAGTTTTAAAAACAAAATAAAGTATTTTGTAGAGTCAGCTGAAAAGCTTTTCGACGTTGCTGCTTGTAAATGTATTTTTATTAAATCTTGTTCATGTTTAAAACATAAAAAAGTTCCCACCAATGATAGAGACTTTCTGTTGGATCAATGAAATGACAGGAAAATGGTTATAGGCGGTGTTGATAAGAAAGAAACTGCTAGATTCACGAAACGACAGCATAGAAAAATAGAAGAATCAATGAGGGCAACAAAAAAGTTGTGTGCTACTCAAACGACCGATTCTATATCAACAAATTGTGATGAAGAAGCAGTGCCTGACTCTTTCTCAATAGAGACACCGTCGACTTCCACGTTTAATAGAAATACGTCGCGGTTGCCAACAGTTGCTAAAGTCAGTGATGGATACGGTTTACCGATGCGATCTGCTGCTGCTGTTGCTTCTGCCGTTTTGGTTGACGTGGGTTTGGTTTCTACCGAAGATCTGACACTGTTTTTTGATAAAAACAAAATCCACAGAGCTGTATGTAAAGCCCGAAGAGATGCTTCAAAAAATGTTGCAGGTATTGTTGTAAATAGCATTTACTTTGATGGACGAAAGGACAAGACCCTAATAAATGAGAAAATAGGGAATCGTTACTATCGCAAAGAGAGTTTGGAAAAACACATCTCATTGTTATTAGAACCCAAATCAATTTATTTGGGACATACAACGCCTAGTCGTGGCACTGCAAATAGAATTTTTAGAGGAGTATTTGGAGAGACCGGTACAATGGTGATTGTACCGGTCTCTCCAAATACTGGTACCGGTACTGTGAATGGTAATTTGCCTGACTTGCCAAAAAATGTGGTTAATGAATTAAGTACAGATCAAAAATATCTATATAAAATATATCAAGCAGTAATAACCGGTTTCTGTACTCCTGAATTGGCAAACCGTCAACCTGGAAAAATGGCGCACTCCAGATGGCTTACTACTGCTAATCGTCTACTCAGACTTTATGTGAGTACGCTTAATCCATCAGAAAATTTACAATTGCTGGTAAAGTATGTTCTTAAAGTATATGCCCCGATTTGGTTCAGAATTAAGCAAAAAGCGTCTTATAAGGATGGAGCGAAGCATATTTTTTAACTAATTATGTACTCTCGATTTCTACCCAAAAATCTAAGATCTTTTGTGGATACCGTTATCGAAAGAAATGCTTTTTTTGCCCACCCAGAAAACTTACTTGTGAGTATGTTATTTAATGATAGAGATCACTTTAGGGAGCTGGCATGGCGAAGAATAAAAAAAGCTAGAGACACTGAAAGTAGCGATAAACGCAGAATATTTAAAACACCAAAAATTAACTTCTCTGCTAAAGATTACACCGATATTATTATGTGGCACAAATGTCAGGATTATCAGGTTACAACATCGCCAGTTTTTCGGCATATTTCTACTGAGGATCTTCACATCATGGTAAAAGATAAAAGCTTGGATATTTTTTACTTTCCCTGCTACACATAATCTGTGGATCTGTGGAAAGATGTGTTAAACTGATTACAGAGGCCTGTAGCCGCAGAATGTAACTCATGCTACTTCTAGAGATAGCTTTATCAGAACCAGGTTGGAGTCTCGGGCAGAAATGCCAAATTTTTGACACAAAAATAATTTATTATTATTAGTATTTTGAGAACGATTTCCAGTGGAACGAAGTGGAAATTGAAACGTCAATAAACGTACTTTAACCTTTAATTGTGGCTTATTCCCATTTAAATAGTAATTACTTTAAAATGCCACAAGAAAATAGCTTCAGAACAAAAATAATTTCAAATTTTAAGTTTTTTTCATTAAATATAGGATCTATTTTGTTTGTTAAGTTATTTTGAACCTTTTTTAATAATTTTAATAATAAAATATCTTTTAAATTTAATTTGTGTGTTATTTGAAGTATATGATTTAGGTCTGTACAAACGTAAAATTTACAAAACTTTAAAGTCTAGTAGAGCCCTGAAGGTGACATGCTAGCGTATTTATTTTACATTTTTCAGAATCTCTAGAAAATGTAGCTCAAAAAAATTTTTTTATGCAAAGACGGGACACCCTACTGTAAGGGGCTAGCGAAACCGGCAATTTATAAAGAGTTTATACACAAAAAACTTATCAGCTTACCTGATTGATGGTCATATTCTCCTATATATCGCCTCGTTAAAAACCGTACAGATAGTGCTAAAAATAAAATAAATATCTTTAGAGTTTACAAAATGTTTGTTTTGTAATGAATATATAGTATAGTATAGAATATGTCTTTAGAGAAGGCATCTGAAGAGAAGGTTTAAGGGCTCGCCCAGGCGACAAATTGTTTAAATTTTTTTAACCAATTTTTTTTAACAAAGAATTGTAATAATCAATTTTTTTAAACGGACCATTTTTTTATTGTTTTGGATTAATCTGAACAAAATAGGTAAACTTGATCTTTTTCGAGTTATAAACAATTTAAAATTAAAACAAACGCAAAATTATTTACTTTTAGTGATTGACACCTTTAATTTCAGGAAAAAAATGCCTAAAGTACAAAAGAAAATCAAATATACAAAAAAATATAATGAAGAAATTCTTCAAGAAGCTTTACGGGAAATAATTAATGGTATGCCAAAGGAGACGGCAGCAGTTAAATATGGGATACCCAGAGCTACTCTGCAATTTAGACTAAGCGACAATTAAATCCAAATGCCACAAAAATTCTTCAAGCTGCCGCCGTCTCTAGTTTCAAGCCACTTAAAATCGCGTGGAAAAGAGCTTTGTTAAATTGGAAAAGACAAAATCCATTTGATCAACTAAATAAGAGTAACTTTGCTCCAATTTTAAAAGTTGTTGTATTACCTTTTCTGTAAAAACTATCCAAATGATTTTATAAACATTTCCAACACTAACAAATTAATTCTTTATAATAAACCTGCTCATCTATAGTCAATAACTAATAATAAAATATAAAAAGTTAAAAAAACTGACAAGGTCGCGACATTTAAAATAGTTTTCACCGAAAGCATTATACTTGACCCATAATCAAAACAATTTTTAAATAGAACAAAATATTGCAACATATTTTAATGTATTTTCCAGACTTTCCTTTTCACATCCTGAAAATAAACAAACACTAAGTTGAGTAGTAACATACAGATTCTATTTTCAAATTTAATATGTGAACAAAGAGAACTTTTTCAGGCTGCCTATTTTTGAATTTGCTCTTGATGCAATATTTTATTCGCATGTGCCTATAAGAAAAGTATGTTAGTAGGTCTAGTATACAGCCAATTTATAATTGTGTCGAAGACATTTTTATTTTGTCGGTTTACTTTCGCTGTCACCAAAAAGTTAAGTAAGCTGATGACATATTTATTGGCGAAATGCGTGTTTTCAAGTGACAACGATTTAATAAGAACGTTACAAATTGATACACAAGATTTTACATAATTTTAAAAAGCGTATCTATTTTTAAAGACTAAAAACAGATTAAATTGTCATAGAAAATTTTTTTACCAACTTTTAGAATAGTTTGTAGACTCGCTTAAAAAATATCAGCTGTAATGAAACTATTTATTATATTCTGAGAATACTTATTTTAAATTAAATATTTATTTCTACTCTACGATTATTGTTCCTTGCGTATATAGACATAACAATAATAAGAAAAGTAGAAAACTTGTACTACTGCATAATTATGGGCGATTTTAACGCCTAAATAGACAAAAAAGCACCGATAATATTAAAAATAGAGGGAGCTGTGGACAGCCAAAACTTCATGAAAGAGGGAGACTCTTATAAACCTCATGGAAAACGAAAATTTATATATTATGTAACAGTTTCTTTAAAACTCCAACCCCACAGTATCTTGGAAAACTTCCTTCGAATTATTAAAATTGACCTTTGAGGCCGATTATTTAATTTTTGATGACAAATATCGTCAAATTTTTGGAACACCTATGGGACCCACAATTTCTACTATTCTAGTCAACTTTGTAGTAGAAGATCTTATTAATGATAGTATCAAGAAGTTAGATTTTCAGCTTCCCTTTGTAAAACGGTATGTCGACGATCTGATGTTATAACTGATGTCTACCGAACAAGCAGAAAGCAATCAAGAGGCTAGAGTTACTAACACGACTTACAGATGAGAACAGAGAAGATTACAACAGAGTAAGGGCTCAAACGAGAAGACTTTTTAAAAGAAAAAAAAACAGTACCTAGAAGCGCGAATACAGCAACTGGAGGAGGAATATAGAACCAGTCAGTCTAGACAATTTTATAGGGACCTAAAAACAATGAAGGGCAACACGGCCAACAGCCCAAGATTTATAAAAGACGATGCAGGACAATTGTTCACAGACGACTAAGAGATAAGCCAATGGAGAAAGGATTTTAAGCAACTCCTAAATACAGAAAAACCCACAACCACAGGGTAACAAAGACAGTACCAGTTAGCCGAACCTGAAATACCAGAGCCCACACTAGCTGAAGTAAAGTCCTCAATTTCGTCCCTAAAAAACCATAAAGCCCCAGGCTCAGACGGAATACCAACGGAACTACTAAAAAAATAGGTAGAAAAGCTTCACCTTGAGATATATCATCTTATAAGAAAAGTCTGGAAAAGAAAAAAAAACGAGACACCTATCCACAAGAAGGGAGAGAAACAAATATGTCGGAACTATAGAGGAATATCGTTAATCAATACAACGTACAAAATTATATCCATAATATTGTCTAGAAGGCTAACTTTATATGCAGAGGAAATAATAGGCGACTACCAAAGCGGATTCAGACCGGGAAGGTCGACCATAGACCAGATATTCGTCCTACGCCAGGTTTTGGAAAAAAAAATTGGAATTCAACCGCAATGTACACCCAATCTTCGTGGACTTTAAACAAGCTTACGATTATGTTAGCAAAAAAGCATTGTTGGAGACCATGGTAGAAATGGGAGTACCTGGAAAGCTGGTACGATTAGCACAGGTGAGCACAGAGAACGCTTTCGCACGGATCAGAATTGGCAGCACCACGTCGAAGGAATTCCTCATTGACACCGGGCTTGGCTTAGACAAAGAGATCCTCTCGCCCCCTGATATTTAATTTTACACTGGAACATGCGGTAAGGAAAGCTCAACCACAACTGACAAACGGATTTGCCGCCTAAGGATCAAAAATACTATTGGCGTTTGCGGATGACGTGGACACAATTGCACAATCAACCAGAGATGCAAAAAAAGTTTTCACCCTATTCGAAAACAAGGCCAAGTAAGTTGGTCTGAAGGTCAACGAGGACAAGACCAAGTACATGGTGGTTACCAAGAACCCAAGACCAAGGGTTAGACAAAACGTAACAATCAATAAATACAACTTTGAAGTTGTCAAAGAATTCAAGTACCTGGGAGCGATCATTAAATCTGAAAATAAATATGAAAAGGACATGGCAGCCAGGATCATTGCAGGAAACGGGCATATTACTCACTAATGACCATACTTAAATCAAAAATACTCTCAATACAAAAATAAGAGTGTACAAGACAATAATTCGTCCCAAAATAACGTATGGAATAGAGACATGGACTATGAACCAGCGGGAAACGACAAAATTACTGGCACTGGAAAGAAAGATACTGCGGACTATCTATGGGCTTTGCAGAGAACAGACAACAGAATAATGGAAAAGAAGACACAATGATGAACTTTAGACAGTATATGGAGATAAAAACATAGTACGCTACATTAAAGCAAACCGAATAAGATGGGCGGGCCACGTACTAAGTTCGAGTAACGAAATACTTCTGAACTACACATTTTGGGAAAGGCCCGATGACAGAAGGTCAGTTGGTCGCCCAAGAAAGAGATGGAAGGACTCAGTAGCCATTGATCTATGCAAAATGGGAATACAGCAATGGGAAATAGCTGCTCAGGACGAAGAACAATGGAGGGAAATAGTAAACGCGGTCAAGACTCACATAGAGTTGTAGAACCAAATCATAATGATGATGATGTCTACCGGACAAGATGGTAGGCACCTTATTAGTTTTAACTGCTTTCATCCTTACATAATCCTTAAGTAATTTACATGTAAATTTGAGGTTGATAACAGTATCCCGCTTTTAGTTATGCTAATTATTTGAACACGTGATAACAGATCAGATTAGAAACAAAATAGATAGCAACGATTTCTTAAATTAATATTCGACACACCCAATCAGACACAAACCTAATCTCGTACAAGCCCTCAGCCTTAGAGTACAGACGTTGTTTCTAACAACGACAACTACAAAATAAATGTACTAAACAAACTACAAAATATGTTTCGCTCTTGTAATTCCCACAAATCACGAAAAAGCTTACCAAACATTTCAAAAATATACCTGTCAAAATAGCCATAAAAACACTAGAACCGTAGAAAAATTGTTTTCGAAGAATAAAACTCCATTGGCTCATTTAAAACCAACTAATGTGGTTTATCGTATACCCTGTACAGAGTGAAATTCCGACTACATTGGTTAGACCAGCCTGTCTATTTAAGGTAGACTAACGTCCCATAAAAGCGACATTAGGATTTCTAAACCATATTGTGCCCTTGCACAACATACCATCTCAACTAAACACAGTATTGAGCATAAAGAGCACAGTAAAACTAGCATAAAATTCAATTCTAAAACACCCAACTTTCCTAAATAAAAGAACCGACATTGATAATTTAAGCCAAATGCATCACTCTCTCGTCATACAGAATAAATAAAAACTACTACTACGAAAGAACTTAAACAATGCAATCCAATGTCCAAAATCCAAAAATCACCTAAAAATTAAATTATTGAACATTAGTGCTATCATTCAGTTTTTCTTGTGGTTTTTTTCTCGTTTCGTTTGTTTACTTTTATTATAAAAATTAATTTTAAAATTTTAAAAAGGAATACCTAAATTCACATAAATATCAATGTTATCAAGAACTAATAGAAATGCTCAAAATTACACGATTTGGTCGACAAAAAAGCCTGAAGATATTATTGAAAGCCATACCCAATATCGTCGAAAAATGAATGTCTGGTTAGGAATATTTAGACACAATATTATTGAAGGAGAGATTTGACCGAGACTTGCAGAAAATGCTCCAGATGAAACATAAATTTGGTTTTATATGGATGAATGCCCTGCGCACAATACCTTGGAGGTTAAGGAATTCCTTATAATAATTGTTTGATTTGACCTAACTGTAATATTAAGTGGCCTCCGAGTTCGGGAGATTTAGCTCCAAACGATTATTTTATCTGGGGGCATCTAAAATCAAAAAACCAATTTTGACCAAAAATTTAGAAACATTAAAAATGGTTCTGGCTAATGTTCGACTAGAGTTTTACAATCGATTGGGATACTGCTTAGTACGAGATGACGGATTGTTTAAACATTTGTTATAGTTTTATATTTAGAAATTATCATAAATTATTTTTAGGAATAAGGATCACAGTAAAACTATATTGAAATTCTTTGAATTGTTGTATAACCTGGAATTAAATTGGAGTGTATTAGAATATCTTACGTTAAATAAATCTGGCTGTGCTCGCACTATTGCCCGAATACAACATTATTGCGATTTTTCGTCAAATTCATAAACTTTGTTACTTTGTAAACAATATAATTTATTGTTCAGTAGTAGTAGTATTATTTAGTAAAATTTATTGTTTATAATTTATATATAAGATAAAAATATTGACAATTCAAATATTGTCAAACATCTTATAACAATATGTTCAAACGCAACACGTCATACATAGTTCTGTACTACGTGTGGCCTGACTTTTATGAGCCTGTCTGAAGAATGTGTTATGTTTTTGCAAAATTTTGTAGTACGTTGAACTAGTAGAATAATTTTAACATTTGTTTTTAATACAGATTTTAATCCTCTACAAATACTTTTTTATGACTTTTGATGTAAAATAATTAGGGAAGCAGGAATTCAACAATTTAGAATTTCCCTTTCTCTATCATATACCCCATATACCGGGTGGTGAATTGCCAAACGGGCCATAAGAAACTCAATGGGAAATTCTAAATTGTTGAATTCCTGCTTCCCTAATTATTTTTCATTAAAAGTTATTAGAAACTTTTTATACAGGAGTGAAATCTGCATTAAAAACAAGTGTTAAAATTGTCCTACGAAATAAGAGTACTCCAAAATTTTGCAAAAATATAATATATTTTTTAGGCCACCCCTTACAGTCAGGCCACATACGGTACACATAAGAATGTGTATGACATGTTGCGTTTGATCATATTGATGTTTCTGATATTTGACAATATTTGAATTTAGAATTGTCAATATTTTATTTATAATTAAATTATAAAAAACACATTTTCGCAAATAGTACTACTACTAGTTAACAATAAATAGTATTTTGTAAGCAATAAATTATATTGTTTACAAAGCAATAAAGTTGATGAAATGTACTCAGTTCAAGAAAAATCGTGATAATGTAATATTCAGGCAATAGTGCGAGCACATGCCAGATAATTATTTAATGTAAGATTATAATAGAATCCAATTAAGTTTCATGTTATACAACAATTCAAAGAATTTCAATATAGTTTCACTGTGATCCTTCCTAAAAATAATTTATGATAATTTCTAAACATAAAACTATAACAAATGTTCAAACAAAAAGCCATTTTGTACTAAGCAGTATCCCAATCGATTATAAAATTCTCATCTAACATTAACCAGAACACGTGGCGATATTTTTGTACATTCTTCAATAATTCGTATTTTTAATTTTAATGCTTCTATATCTACAAATTTTTGGTCAGAATGCATTTTTGGTTTTAGATGCCCCCAGATAAAATAATCGTTTGGAGCTAGATCCCCCGATCTCGGTTGCCACTAACGTTATAGTCAGGTCCAATCAAACAACTATTAAAGCTGTTTTTAAGGAATTCCTTAACTACCCAGTTGTTGTGCGCAGGGCATCCATCCATTTGAAACCAAATTTCTTCTTGATTTAGAGCTATTTCTGCAAGCCTGGGTAAAATCTCTTGTAGCAAGTCTAAAAACTTATTTGAATTTAAATTTTCATCATAGAAAAATGGTCCAATATTATTGTGTTCAAATATTCCTAACCAGACATTTATTTTTCGACGATATTGGGTATGGTTATCAATAATATCTCCAGGCTTTCCTGCTGACCAAATCCTATAATTTTGAACATTTGGTTCATTATTTAATGTAAGTGTACATTCATCACTAAACAAAATGTTTTTTTTTAAATTGTCTTTCTGCATTACCACTCTCTAAAATTTCATTTATTTAATTTTGATTTTCAAAATTTCTTGGAACCTCAGCAATATTTTTTGTACAGGTACAACTAGAAATCACGGTCCCAGTATTTTTAAAATTTTGTAAAATCCTTTGAATTGTTGAATGACTTGAAATTGGTTTATTGCGATATCTTATGCTAAAATAAAGAACTGACAATTCGCGCACTATTGCCTGAATAAAACATTTTTATTATTGCTACTTTTTCCTCAACTAACTACATTTTTAATCAACTTTATTGTTTTTTAAACAATAAATCACAAAATAAAAATTTTAGCAGTTCAAATATTGTCAAAGATCAGAAACATCAATATGACCAAACGCAACATGTCATACACATTCTTGCACAGCGTGTGAGCTGACTTTAAGGGGTGGCCTGAAAAATGTATTATATTTTTGCCAAATTTTGGAATACGTTTAATTCGTAGGACAATTTTAACATTTGTTTTCGATACATATTTCAGTCCTCTACATATAGTTTTTCTTGACTTTTGGTGTAAAATAATTAGGGAAGCAGGAATTCAACAATTTAGAATTTTCCACTGGGTTTCCTATGGCCCATTTGACGATTCACCACCCTGTATATACAGAGTGAACCCTGAAATCAAAGAAGATTGACTACAACGACCTCAGGATCATATCAAATTTATACTATAAACAGCGAGCAAAAGTACGTGTTAACGAACAGCTGTCAGAAGAAATTGAAATTAGATGTGGAGTAAGACAGGGATGCGTATTGTCGCCAATTTTTTTCAATGCCTACTCCGAAGAGGTCCTGAAAAAATCTCTTGAGGGTGAAATAGCTGGAATAAAGGTAAATGGAATTCCCATTAACAACATTAGATATGCGGACGACACTGTGATCTTAGCCGAAAACATTGAAGATCTTCAGAGACTGGTGACCAGAATAGCAGAGTATGGAAAAGAGTATGGTCTAACAATGAATGTCAAGAAGACGAAATTTATGAGAATATCGAAAACTCAAAGAAATAACGAGAATCTTCTAATAAACGAAACCAACGTCGAACAAGTGGACAAATATGCATACCTGGGAACAATGATTAACTCCACAAATGATTACAATCAGGAGATAAAAATAAGAATGGAAAAGGCTAGAGCAAATTTCAACAAAATGAGAAGAGTTCTATGTACCAGGGATTTAAAACTGGAACTAAGAGTTAGGTTGGCGAGGTGCTATGTTTTTTCGACTTTATTTTATGGAATGGAATCTTGGACCTTGAATGCGACATCAATGAAAAAACTGGAATCATTTGAGCTGTGGGTGTACAGAAGAATTCTGAAAAACACAAACAAAGAGGTTCTGGGAAGGATGAACAAAGAAATGGAAATTTTAAATTCAATAAAAACAAGAAAGTTAGAATATCTCGGACATATAACACGGGGAGAGAAATACACCTTGCTCCAACTGATTATGCAGGGAAAGATCCAAGGAAAGAGAAGCATAGGGAGGCGTAGAATGTCATGGCTGCGCAACCTAAGAGAGTGGTACGGATGTACATCAAATGAACTTTTCAGAGCAGCCGTCTCAAAAGTCCGAATAGCTGTGATGATTGCCGACCTCCGCCGCGCAGGTGACACTTGAAGAAGAAGAAATACAGAGTGAATTAAAAGTCTGAAAACGCCTAATTATCTCTTAAATGGATGGCCCAAATTGTACAAGAACTAAGATACGCCTATTCTGTAATATAGAGATTTTAAATGTGATGCTTGCAATGTTGCCAAGTTTAAGGTTTTTCTGATATCATTAGTCACTTTGGTTTTCTATATAAAATACTCTGTAGATTGTATTATTATTGGAATCCCTACTTCAATACGAGTTCAACAATATCTAACACTTGGTATTTTGTCTGGTCGTATAGGTCTTAAATAAATAAAGTGCCACTACTTCCTAGTGCCAAAGAGTTTTAAATTTTATTAACAAAACTAATTTTATTTGGTTAATATAATTGGAGTTGAGTTGGAGTTGGAGTTAATATAATTTTTTTTTAGTTCCACTTTGTAAGATATTTTGTATCCTTTAGTAGCTCTTGAAAATAATCGTAAACACAATTGAA